>NC_088233.1:36910385-37242885 GCF_036934945.1 Oncorhynchus masou masou
GACTGAGTGACTTAAAACATGGTCCACGATACAGTCGTGAAGAAAGCACGACAACAAATCAAATCAAATTTTATTTGTCACATACACATGGTTAGTAGATGTTAATGCGAGTGTAGCGAAATGCTTGTGCTTCTAGTTCCGACAATGCAGTAATAACCAACAAGTAATCTAACTAACAATTCCTAAACTACTGTCTTATACACAGTGTAAGGGGATAAAGAATATGTACATAAGGATATATGAATGAGTGATGGTACAGAGCAGCATAGGCAAGATACAGTAGATGGTATCGAGTACAGTATATACATATGAGATGAGTATGTAAACAAAGTGGCATAGTTAAAGTGGCTAGTGATACATGTATTACATAAGGATGCAGTCGATGATATAGAGTACAGTATATACGTATGCATATGAGATGAATAATGTAGCGTAAGTAACATTATATAAGGTAGCATTGTTTAAAGTGGCTAGTGATATATTTACATCATTTCCCATCAATTCCCATTATTAAAGTGGCTGGAGTTGAGTCAGTGTCAGTGTGTTGGCAGCAGCCACTCAATGTTAGTGGTGGCTGTTTAACAGTCTGATGGCCTTGAGATAGAAGCTGTTTTTCAGTCTCTCGGTCCCAGCTTTGATGCACCTGTACTGACCTCGCCTTCTGGATGATAGCGGGGTGAACAGGCAGTGGCTCGGGTGGTTGATGTCCTTGATGATCTTTATGGCCTTCCCGTAACATCGGGTGGTGTAGGTGTCCTGGAGGGCAGGTAGTTTGCCCCCGGTGATGCGTTGTGCAGACCTCACTACCCTCTGGAGAGCCTTACGGTTGAGGGCGGAGCAGTTGCCGTACCAGGCGGTGATACAGCCCGCCAGGATGCTCTCGATTGTGCATCTGTAGAAGTTTGTGAGTGCTTTTGGTGACAAGCCGAATTTCTTCAGCCTCCTGAGATGTTGTTACCTACCCTCACCACCTGGGGGCGGCCCGTCAGGAAGTCCAGTACCCAGTTACACAGGGCGGGGTCGAGACCCAGGGTCTCGAGCTTGATGACGAGCTTGGAGGGTACTATGGTGTTGAATGCCGAGCTGTAGTCGATGAACAGCATTCTCACATAGGTATTCCTCTTGTCCAGGTGGGTTAGGGCAGTGTGCAGTGTGGTTGAGATTGCATCGTCTGTGGACCTATTTGGGCGGTAAGCAAATTGGAGTGGGTCGAGGGTGTCAGGTAGGGTGGAGGTGATATGGTCCTTGACTAGTCTCTCAAAGCACTTCATGATGACGGAAGTGAGTGCTACGGGGCGGTAGTCGTTTAGCTCAGTTACCTTAGCTTTCTTGGGAACATGAACAATGCTGGCCCTCTTGAAGCATGTGGGAACAGCAGACTGGTATAGGGATTGATTGAATATGTCCGTAAACACACCAGCCAGCTGGTCTGCGCATGCTCTGAGGATGGATGCCGTCTGTGCCTGCAGCCTTGCGAGGGTTAACACGTTTAAATGTTTTACTCACCTCGGCTGCAGTGAAGGAGAGACCGCATGTTTCCGTTGCAGGCCGTGTCAGTGGCACTGTATTGTCCTCAAAGCGGGCAAAAAAGTTATTTAGTCTGCCTGAGAGCAAGACATCCTGGTCCGTGACTGGGCTGGATTTCTTCCTGTAGTCCGTGATTGACTGTAGACCCTGCCACATGCCTCTTGTCTCTGAGCCCTTGAATTGAGATTCTACTTTGTCTCTGTACTGACGTTTAGCTTGTTTGATAGCCTTGCGGAGGGAATAGCTGCACTGTTTGTATTCGGTCATGTTACCAGACACCTTTCCCTGATTAAAAGCAGTGGTTTGCGCTTTCAGTTTCACGCGAATGCTGCCATCAATCCACGGTTTCTGGTTAGGGAATGTTTTAATCGTTGCTATGGGAACGACATCTTCAACGCACGTTCTAATGAACTCGCACACCAAATCAGCGTATTCGTCAATGTTGTTATCTGACGCAATACGAAACATGTCCCAGTCCATGTGATGGAAGCAGTCTTGGAGTGTGGAGTCAGCTTGGTCGGACCAGCGTTGGACAGACCTCAGCGTGGGAGCTTCTTGTTTCAGTTTCTGTCTGTAGGCAGGGATCAGCAAAATGGAGTCGTGGTCAGCTTTTCCGAAAGGGGGGCGGGGCAGGGCCTTATATGCGTCGCGGAAGTTAGAGTAACAGTGATCCAAGGTTTTTCCACCCCTGGTTGCGCAATCGATATGCTGATAAAATTTAGGGAGTCTTGTTTTCAGATTAGCCTTGTTAAAATCCCCAGCTACAATGAATGCAGCCTCCGGATAAACGGTTTCCAGTTTGCAAAGAGTTAAATAAAGTTCGTTCAGAGCCATCGATGTGTCTGCTTGGGGGGGATATATACGGCTGTGATTATAATTGAAGAGAATTCTCTTGGTAGATAATGCGGTCTACATTTGATTGTGAGGAATTCTAAATCAGGTGAACAGAAGGATTTGAGTTCCTGTATGTTTCTTTCATCACACCATGTCTCGTTAGCCATAAGGCCCCCTCAGGAGGTTGAAAAGGTTTGGCATGGGCACTCAAATCCTCAAAAAGTTCTACAGCTGCACCAATGAGAGCATATTGAATGGCTGTCTCATTGCTTGGTATGGCAACAGCACCGCCCTCGATCGCATGGCGCTACGGATGGTGGTGGGGACAGCGCAGTACATCACTGGGGCCGAGCTCCCTGCCATCCAGGACCTCTATATCAGGCAGCTTAATAGACAGCTTCTATCTCAAGGCAATTAGGCTGCTGAATAGTTTATCATGGATACCACCACGGTCTAGCTGCACTGACTATACATACTCATAGGTCTCTATCCACACACACACACACACACACGTTATTACGTTACAGACTTATTTTAAAATGGATTGAATTGTTTTTTCCCTAATCAATCTACACACAATAACCCAGTTGATACATTTTAAAAATGTATTAAAAATAAACAACTAAAATATCACATTTACATAAGTGTTCAGACCCTTTACTCATTACTTTGTTGAAGCATTTTTGGAAGTGATTACAGCCTCAAGTCTTCGTGGGTATGATGCTACAAGGTTGATACACCTGTATTTGGGGAGTTTCTCCCAGTTTCTCCCAGTTTTCAGATCCTCTCAAGCTTTGTCAGGTTAGATGGGGAGCGTCGCTACACAGCTATTTTCAGGTCTCTCCAGAGATGTTTGATTGGGTTCAATCCGGGCTCTGGCTGGGCCACTCAAGGACATTCAGAGACTTGTCTCGAAGCCACTCCTGTGTTGTCTTGGCTGTGTTCTTAGGGTTGTTGTCCTGTTGGAAGGTGGAAGGTTTTGGAACCTGTTGGAAGGTTTTCATCAAGGATCTCTCTGTACTTTATGGGGCAAAACATGTTTATTGAAAACATAAATACATTTGCATAATGAACACTTGGTGTCTCAAATACATCGTTACAGTTGTTGGTTAACTTGCTAGCAAATTTTTAGCCATGTTAGGATTGACATGAAATCTGTCAAAACACCTGAAAACAAGACGTGGTATCAATGACAAGATAAAACTAGCTGAAAGAGTCACTTAAGATTCCCCACATGACAGTTTCTTGGTATTGTTGGTCATCCAGGGTCATCCAGGTCATCCAGATCATCCAGGTCATCCAGGTTCATCCAGGTCATCCAGGTCATCCAGGTTCATCCAGGTATCTGAATCCAGAATCACAACTCACAGACTTTTCCCCCGTTCAGACGTCACGTCGTTTTCACGGTGTTGTCAGCTAACCCACATGTACATATTACCACATCTTCTACCCTACCCCTGAACATTTACATGGCACTGGTACTGGCCTTGTATACAGTAGCTTACATGCGTGTGTCTTTTATTTCTTCTGTGTTGTTAATTTTATCTGACCTAGTGTTTTTTCCGTGCTTTTTTAAATATCATATTCTGAATGTTCTATTTCATACCACTGATATTAAGCTCTGGATTGTTGAGGAAGAACTTGTAGGCAAGAATGTTGCTGTATGGTTTACACTTGTTGTATTCTGTTGTGTGACAAATACAGTTTGATTTGATTTGAAATTTGACACTGATAGGTAGCAGTAGAATGGATTACTGTACAAGCACAGACTAAAGCGCTTCATCAAGATTACAATAGGAAGAACATGACGCAGAATGTTTTTATATGACAAAGAAAATATACTCGCATTTGAAAAACACATCTTCACAATGTGCTCTGCTTGCAAGGAGCCCCTGCAACAAATGTAGACATATTCCTATAGTGGGCTTTTATGAGCAGTATCTCACAGCTTGTTTGGTTCGGTTTCAACTCGCTGGTCCCGCATTAAACAGATTTCTAATGTATTTCTTGGAAATGGAATAGAGGCATGTGGCTGGAGAGGCTTTCTGCCATTTCTCCCAGTGCCAGCCAGGAAGTGAGGGAGAGGGGGAGGCAGTGAGAGAGTGAGTGAGAGCACGGGGATGAGAGAGAGATTAATACTGGGGAGGTGGTGAATGTAATCATATGGTTTTCCTAATAGCCCTGTGATTAAGCGTGCTTTCAGCAGTTGCTGGCATGAGTGTGGTAAAAATGGACCTTTCTCTCTCGCCCACTCTGTTTGACCCATGAACATGCATGGATGCACATTACCTATACACATGCACGCACGTCCTCACTGACACACACACACACAACATAGTTTGTTGATGACATCTGTGTCAGTGCAGTCTTGCTGTAATTGTGTGTGTGTCGATTCTATTGCAGCAGTCAGCAGAGCTCACCCTCAGATAGCATCGCTCCCGAGTTTCCTGCATGACTCACACTGGAAGGTGCTGTAAAATCACTATTTGCATGTACCATGTTAAACCAGAGCAGCTCCCAGACTGTGTTAAATACAGGAGCTATTTCTTTCCGCTCCTAATTGAATTACTCAGACTTGGTGAAATGGAAGCTGGCTTCTTTGTTTGCTGGAATGTGCAGTCTAGTGGGATTCATCAGCACTTCCGCCATATAGCACAACCAATAAATAAAAACTGAAACTAACACACGCCTGCATCTGACACACAGTCTGCAGACACGTTAGCTGGAGGAGGCCCACTGTGGAAATATGCCTCTCTCATTCACAATACTGTCCTTTCTGCCTCCAACTTGTTTGTTTGTGCTCAAAACATTTGATTGGGGGCAAGGTGGGAAGTGTTCTGTGAATGATTATTGTACAGTATGTTGAACAAAATAAGAGTGTATTTGTTGTTTTAAGACCTTTCTACTGGTTTTTAAATCAATCCACAATTGTCTTCCCCAATACTTTCTTTTATGTTATGTAGTCAGTAGGTCACTCAGGAACTGGCTTTTTAATTACATTTTGGTAATTTATCAGACACTTACCAAGAGCACTCATCCATTTCTATATGTTTTTTAATTTATTTTACTGGTGCCCTGTGGGAATTGAACCCACAACCTTGACATTGCAAGCACCATGTTCTACCAACTGAGTCAAACAGGACCTACACACCTGAAACGAAAGGACTATCCCAAAGCCTAGGACCAGATAGTTGTTCAGTTTGTGTCATTCTTTTGTTTTTTAACTTGTGTTTGTTGTGTAATAAATATTTCCTTGTTTTTTCCTGTAAAGCACATTGTGTTGCATTCAATGTCTGAAATGTGCTGTATAAATAAAGCTTGGTTTGATTTGAGTGAGTGTCTGAATGTGCAGCTCATGAATGAGAATAAAGAAGGAGTAGAGTAGCAAGGCTTATAGAAGTGAACACAGTGTGAGTACATCTATTTTTTTATTTAACCAGGCAAGTCAGTTAAGAACAAATTCTTATTTACAATGACGGCCAACCCCGGCTAAACCCATACGACGCTGGGCCAGTTGTGCGCCGCTCTATGGGACTCCCAATCACAGCCGGTTGTGATACAGCCTGGAATCAAACCAGGGCCTGTAGTGATGCCTCTAGCACTGAGATGCAGTGCCTTAGACCGCTGCGCCACTCAGGAGCCTGATACAGTGCCTTGCGAAAGTATTCGGCCCCCTTGAAACTTTGCCACATTTCAGGCTTCAAACATAAAGATATAAAACTGTATTTTTTTGTGAAGAATCAACAACAAGTGGGACACAATCATGAAGTGGAACGACATTTATTGGATATTTAAAACTTTTTTAACAAATCAAAAACTGAAAAATTGGGCGTGCAAAATTATTCAGCCCCATTAAGTTAACACTTTGTAGCGCCACCTTTTGCTGCGATTACAGCTGTAAGTCGCTTGGGGTATGTCTATCAGTTTTGCACAGAGAGACTGAAATGTTTTCCCATTCGTCCTTGCAAAACAGCTCGAGCTCAGTGAGGTTGGATGGAGAGCATTTGTGAACAGCAGTTTTCAGTTCTTTCCACAGATTCTCGATTGGATTCAGGTCTGGACTTTGACTTGGCCATTCTAACACCTGGATATGTTTATTTTTGAACCATTCCATTGTAGATTTTGCTTTATGTTTTGGATCATTGTCTTGTTGGAAGACAAATCTCCATCCCAGTCTCAGGTCTTTTGCAGACTCCATCAGTTTTTTCCAGAATGGTCCTGTATTTGGCTCCATCCATCTTCCCATCAATTTTAACCATCTTCCCTGTCCCTGCTGAAGAAAAGCAGGCCCAAACCATGATGCTGCCACCACCATGTTTGACAGTGGAGATGGTGTGTTCAGGGTGATGAGCTGTGTTGCTTTTACGCCAAACAAAGTTTTGCATTGTTGCCAAAAAGTTCAATTTTGGTTTCATCTGACCAGAGCACCTTCTTCCACATGTTTGGTGTGTCTCCCCCAAACTTTAAACAACACTTTTTATGGATATCTTTAAGAAATGGCTTTCTTCTTGCCACTTCCATAAAGGCCAGATTTGTGCAATATACGACTGATTGTTGTCCTATGGACAGAGTCTCCCACCTCAGCTGTAGATCTCTGCAGTTCATCCAGAGTGATCATGGGCCTCTTGGCTGCATCTCTGATCAGTCTTCTCCTTGTATGAGCTGAAAGTTTAGAGGGACGGCCAGGTCTTGGTAGATTTGCAGTGGTCTGATACTCCTTCCATTTCAATATTATCGCTTGCACAGTGCTCCTTGGGATGTTTAAAGCTTGGGAAATCTTTTTGTATACAAATCCGGCTTTAAACTCCTTCACAACAGTATCTCGGACCTGCCTGGTGTGTTCCTTGTTCTTCATGATGCTCTCTGCGCTTTTAATGGACCTCTGAGACTATCACAGTGCAGGTGCATTTATACGGAGACTTGATTACACACAGGTGGATTGTATTTATCATCATTAGTCATTTAGGTCAACATTGGATCATTCAGAGATCCTCACTGAACGTCTGGAGAGAGTTTGCTGCACTGAAAGTAAAGGGGCTGAATAATTTTGCACGCCCAATTTTTCAGTTTTTGATTTGTTAAAAAAGTTTGAAATATCCAATAAATGTCGTTCCACTTCATGATTGTGTCCCACTTGTTGTTGATTCTTCACAAAAAAATACAGCTTTATATCTTTATGTTTGAAGCCTGAAATGTGGCAAAAGCTCGCAAAGTTCAAGGGGGCCGAATACTTTCACAAGGCACTATTTGTAGCTGTGCATATTTGTGTGTTGGGGAGGGTGTACATTATGTGTGTCTATTAATGTCAGGAGGTTAGTTTATGTGCATCGCACAATGGGGTGCATGTGATGTATGTGTTTACTCCAGGTGACCTTTTTGGGCTGCTGGCATGTGGCCTTTCATTCTCCATTTCCTCCCTGCTGTACACAACCTCTCTCTCTCTCTCACTCACTGCTAAATAGCTTATCATGGATACCACCACTGTCTAGCTGCACTGACTATCTGCACTACTATGCATACTCATAGGTCTCTATACACACACTCACACACACACTTACACTGTCTCTCTCTCTCTCTCTCTCACACACACACACACACACACACGCACAACCTTTCAGAAACACACACACAGCATAGAGAGACCAAACACAGAGGACTCTCTCCAAGACCTAATATTAAAGATGTCATTTAAACTGTCAAAATAATGACCTTTTAATATGGCATGAACACAGTCAGTCATGATATTTTCATCTGATTGTCAAACAAATCACTTCAAAAAGTACAGTAGACATGTTTGTCCAAATTATTCCAACATCCAAACTGCATGTACTTGTGCCATTTAATAAATGGAAATAGACATCTGTTACAAAACACCAAGATGTGTTCAACTCCTCTGAGATACACAACCTATTAGAACTGTATTACAGTGCCTAATGACATTCAGCTAAGGTCATTGATTAGGGCTACATTAATGCTACATAAATTGATGTGTCTTGCTGACAAACTTTTTTGTAGCCTGAAAAGTCGAGACACCTGAAATAGGGCTGAAACTGCCCCGGGACAAATAGGATGGTCACCGTAACACAGGGTCAACTCACTATACTGGTCTAAAATGTGTATTACCATGTACTCCAAATAGGCCTACCAGTAGCCAGTGATGTAGTGTAAAACAAATAGTTAGGTCAACTCTGATTGTCGTTCGCTGTTAAAAAAAAACACAAAAAAAACACTCCCTATGCTTTCAATGCATTTTTTTTAAAGGTGGGTGAAAGGCATTTACTTGCGTTTACCCTCCACTAGGCCTACACCCCTGCCGGTAGCCTACCCTCTCAGCCGAAGCAATTTTAAACACATGAATACACACAGAGCAGGTAGCCTACCCTCTCAGCCGAGGCAATTGTAAACACATGAATACACACAGAGCAGGTAGCCTACCCTCTCAGCCGAGGCAATTTTAAACACATGAATACACACAGAGCAGGTAGCCTACCCTCTCAGCCGAGGCAATATTAAACACATGAATACACACAGAGCAGGTAGCCTACATTCAATATAATGCATGAGTTGAATCAATACATGTTTTACACCCTAGGTCATGAGTTATCCATTATTCATGAGTTAATGCTTGGAGTCTCCACAGATCGTGTAACAAAACACTAGGTTTCTTTCCTTGCATTAAGGACAATTATGGCTGTATTATTTGTCATTATTAAACATTTAACAATTGAAATAGAACATTGAATTTAAACCCTGTACGAATCATGGATCTTGAAGATCTCAGAAAACGCACAGTAAGTGTAACCTACGTAACGTTTCATTATGTTTCACTGTGAAAACATTTCTCTAGGGCACACAAATCAACAATAATGTAGGCCTATGCCATTGCAGAATTGAATGCTTCTAACCTGAGAGTCAACTATAGGCCTACTGTCATTAATGTGTACTTGGATGGAAACGGATGAACATTGGCTTCCAGCTGTAGGCCTGTTGTCTGGTGGTATAGTCGTCCATCATCAGTTGATCCAGTAAAGAAAACAAATAGAGACAGAAAATAGGTAAATAAATGGTCTAGGACTTGTCCACGGGTGGCACAGAGAACACCAGTACCCACACACCTGAAAAACAATGCTATGAGCGCTCTGAACAGCTGACTGACAAAAGCAAACAATGATAAATCAACAGATACATCTAATGCATTGGAATAAAGGCTATTTTAATCAAGGACGCATGGCAAACAAATGGCGACAATGAGGAAGTACAAAGGAAAAGCTATGCATGAAGGAGCTCAGCTGAGGCTGTAATTCAGCACTACTGGATGGACAGAGCCGCCACATAGAAATACATGCTTTAAACCATAACAAAAAGGTTTCATTGGAAGATTTTATTTTCATATTTACCACTGTAAAATAAATGTACCACTGCATTTTAAACAAATAGGAGAATGGTTAAATGAGAATTATTTAGAGACCCCACAAAGTTAGGGGAGCTAACATCTCATTTAGCTGAGCCCCCCTTGGCTCCCCTCTAATTCTCACCATGACCCTTTCTGCTCTGTTCCCCATGGTAAACACCAAGGGCACTGACTGCTTCACCTCTAACAGAGCCACCTTGACCAGCTGCATGAACCTGCGTCTCTCTCTTACCTCCTGGGCCTCCTCTCCTCCCTTCCTTCCCTAATATCCTACTCTCCTCTCCACCGGCAGCTGATGGGAAAACACACACAAGCACTCAGATGTCATCACTGAATGGTCAACTTCCTCCAGGATTGTGTGTAGTGTTCGTGTTGTCATGATCACATCGAGGCTGACGATCACCTAGTCCATTCATCCGTAATGAACTCATAAAATCAAAACATATGCTCAAAGGTGCTCATAGCCAAGACATCAGTGGGGATTCCAGATGAATTTTGTGGAGCGCAATAGTCAGAAGTAACCATTTTAAACTTACAGCAGTAAAGTCAGTAACAGAGTCATGGCAGCACCATGGACAGCAGCTCTATGTGTATTTATGATGTTTAGCCCTGCAGGCAGTACCACATCTTGAAATTGTTTAGCACCGTGGAGAGCTGTCGCTCTGTTACATCTAACTCTCTAAAAGAGATCAGGGCAAAACTGTGAAATATGAAAATACAAGGGAAATTATTTATTTTTGGCAAAGTGACATGACTGGCTCATTGACTTAGAAAGACACATTCTCCTTAATCTTATATTGAATGATTTTATTTTCCTTCACTCAAAAAAAGATGGAATTTAGATCTGTAATGAGTGATATAAAGTATAAGTTCCATGTGTAAGTGTACAGTTAGCATGTGTAGTGTAATGATTTTCTCGTTAGCACACTTGAATCTATTCCTAATATCCTGAGCTGAGAGACAGCCAGATCGATGGCTGCAGCATGCTCTGATGGTGTGTGTGTGTGTGTGTGTGTGTGTGTGTGTGTGTGTGTGTGTGTGTGTGTGTGTGTGTGTGTGTGTGTGTGTGTGTAGGCTCTGACAGCAGTCCATGCATGTTACCCATGCAGTTAACATATTACCACCGTGGGAGAACATGATGATTTGCATCCCAGGACATGCATGACTGGCCTGTGCACATCGGCCTTCTTGATACAAGATCATTTCATACTAATCATCCCAGCTACCACATAACATTCTGTGAACCATATGTTTCTTATAGCTTGGTGAGAGCATGGTTGTTCTATGGTTATCTTGAATACAACCTTCCCACCACTTTCTGGGATGGTGCAGGATAGTTGCTTGGTTTTGGAACATTCTCAGCACATTTAAGGAACTCACAAAAAAAAAAACATTCTCAGCATTTTATTACTTTAACAGAAGGTTTCCTAAAAGTTCAAACGTAGTTAAATTTCATTTAAACTTTGGTAATGTTCTAGGAATATTCTCTAACTGGTTTGACATTTCAAATGTTCTCAAATAGATAAAAAACAATGTTCTTCTGGGAGAATTTAGGTACTTCAGCATAGCTTTTCCTACAGGTTTCCACATGGTTATATTTAAAGTCATGTTCTCAAATAGTTCAGAGAATATTAAGAAACAATGTTCCTTCTGTGGGAATTTCAGTATGTCAGCATAACTTTTCCTACAGGTTTCCTCGTGGTTCTATTTAATGTCATGTTCTCAAATGTGACCGACCATTTCAACTCGGTCTTATGTAGCAACATTTGAAATTGTGTTTTTTACATTGGATAAAAGTACAGACTCAGAGCCACAAAATGTTATATCATACACTGCAGCTGATGAACAATTGGAAAGTAATTGTGCTTTGAAAGCTGAGAAAATGGCCATTGAATGTTTTGGTACACCTAATGGAGAGCTCTTTGTCTACACCCACTCAGAATCGTTCACACCCTCATAAGCCTTAGCCCCACCCATCTCTTTAAGGAGTCACATATGAGGCAATGTGCTAAACAGAATGAGTAAGGTAGTGTAGTAAACAACCAAAGATTTTCAAGACTAAAAGTCAGTAGCGTGCCGTGGTTCTGGGGCCTGGGCCTTCAGTGAAGTCCTACACAGTCCCACCCGAATGAATCCACCTCTTATTACCATCATTATGATGCCATGGCTCTAGACACTATACATTTACACAGAAACGCAGTATAACCAGGCGTTGCGTCACCTTGAAATTTACATTTTTATTCCGAGAATTGCAGGGGAAGAGTACAATACAGTAAAGTTCAACTAATAGGCAAGAACATAGTCGAGTGCAACAGAGCTATATTAATATTCTTCTTCTATCCATTTCTGGTCCACAAACTTTGAGCTTTAAGTCCCCCCCCAAAAAAAAATTACAATGTGTTCACTAAACAGCGCATTGTCGCACCCAAAGCAGTTTCACCGTGATGATAAAGACATAACTATTCACTGAAAATTAAAGAACGAAAACAAATAATTTGCAACATAGGCTATTTGCAATTTTATTTTGTTAATATATAGGCTATTTAATATTAACAAAATAAAATGCGAAACATACATACACATTTAATAAAAAATAAAATGCATTGCATGCCCATCACCAAAGACTGATTATTTGAACACAAAATCCTTCCTCCTTTCTTTCCTCAAGAAGACTTCAATGACTCTGTTGTACAGTCTATCTGTGCGTTTTAGTTCCACCAATAAGTCCTTTTCTATCGACATGGAGGCTAATGCTGAAAGCCGAGTCTGTCCAGTAGCATATCTGGAATACGTTTTGATTCGCTTTAAGGCCGAGAATGACCGCTCAACATAAGCCGTGGACACAGGGATGGTCACTGTCACACATGCCAATGTGTAAAGTTGCCCCATGTCCTCATTCAAATTTTTCTGCTTAAGGAAATCAAGAAGATCAGAGGGACTTTTCCCTTCAAAATCAGTCATAGCATACATTACAGTCAGTTCTGTTTTCAGCTTGGATAGGTCGAACAGTGTTCCATGACTCTCTGTTAAGCTGGAGAAGGCTGTTTGTGGGAATTTTTTCCGGTAGGTCTGAAAGTGCTGGGGGTCCAGGAGGGAGAGAAACATACATTTTTCGTGGTCTTGAAACCTGTTTCGTATCTGGCAAAGAATGTTGTCCAGAATATTGCTGTGGAGTTGTTGGTAGTATGTGCGAGGGTCTCCTTGTGCTGGGCCTCTGCGTGCACTGGGTGAACTTGAGATGCGCGCTGTGTCATCGTAGACTTGACTGAACCTGCACCTCTCTCGCTCAATTGTGTTACAAAACTCGTTCACCCTTGTCAGGCAGAATTGTACATCCAAAGTTTGTTTCTGTAGAATTCCAAAAAGCACATCCGAATAATAAAAAATCCCATTGAATGTTTCAAGCAAAAAACAAAACTCAAAATCATCCAAACGTGCATTAAATCCATCAGCCATAAGCACAGTATCCCCGTCATGGTCATCATGATGTTCCAGTAAGTGGTTAAACAGCTCCTTTAGGGCAACTCTCTTTTCAAAGACTGCATTGACCAAACTAGATGTATATTGCCACCTCGTTGGTGCAACCTTAGGAAGACGACGCTTGCAGATGTCATCCAGCAGTTGCGTGCGCTTAGGGGATCGTGAGAAAAATGCTGCAAGGCCATTGAGGTTGGCAAAGACGACCTTGCATTCTTTAAGCTTTGAGGCTCCTTGAGTCAGTACTACATTTAGTCGATGTGCATAACAGTGAATGAATAAGGCCATCGGTGCCCTCTCCTTAACTTTAGCCTGCACCCCATTGAGTCCAGATGCCATGACTGCCGCGCCATCAAAACACTGTGCCACAACTTTATCCAGACTACATACACTTTCCTCCAAGAAACGGAAAATAAGACCTGCAATGTCATCAGCTCGCTTGCCGCTTGTCACATCTTCAAATCGGATAAATCGCTCCTTGACTCCTGTGTCCGTCACATAACGCAGGACGAGTGAGAGCTGTGCTGCATTTCCCACATCTGTTGACTCGTCCACCATAACAGCAACAAAGAGAGCTTTTTAATTTCCATTTTGATCTCTTCTCCCATCACTTCAGCAATAGCATAAATTAGGTCATTCATTTTGTATTTTGCCTGACGTCCCACTGAACACTTTGTTAGTGGACAGGTGGTATTGTAAATCTGTGTTGCTTTCTGAAAGAAAAGAAAGAAGCTCCATGTAGTTCCCTTTGTTTGTGGAGTCAGCACTTTCATCGTGTCCCCTAAATGAAAGTTCCTGTTTACCCAAAAACATGACACAATCAATGAGTCTTTTCAATATTTCCCTATTTTTCTTCACCTTTTCATTGTAGCTGCACAATGAAAAGGTGAAGAAAAACAAGCGTTGCCCTGCGCGCTTGTTCGTTGAGCTGTAGATCCACTCGGGTGTCCCCAAAAGTTTTCAAAAGCACCATTGCTTGTAAGTGCCCAGCCATACTTTGGTGTCTCGTTGCTGCCTTGCTTAGACAACTCAAGTTTGCAAAGCCAGTGTGGATCCAAACACCAAATCGATCACTTGCAAATAATTGGCATTCCCAGCAGTACAGTTTGCAGTGCTTCTCGGAGCCTGTAAGCCATTGATAGCGCTCGTAGTTGGAACTTTGAAAGTGGCGAACGAACCCCTTTCCCACCTGTGACAGGCTTTGTAGCGTCGGCGTCGGGCGACCTCTCCTTACAATGTCTAACTTTTCTTGAAAAGTTCGTCTTGAGAATGGCGTTATAATTATATCCTCGACCAAATCGATATCTTCTCCTCCTTCCGCCATTGTGGGTTGAAAAAACAGCTTAGTAGTACGCAAATTAATTTGTTTATCAAATTCAGTTTCCTAGTTCTAAGGTTCTGCATATACATGGCCCATAGGACCTGCCTCTCAATATTGGTAATCCAATCAAAAGACGAGCACGCACAACGCCTGCTAGCTGGCTCCTGTGTAACACTGGAGCCAGCCAGCAGACGTACAATAGCCAACTCTAAAGCTGATTGGTTGACACTAAAGTTTAATTTCCATTCACTTTAAGCTACAAGCGCCCGCACTGTTGATTCTGAAGGCCTGGGGGCAGATTTTAGACCTCTGAAAACACATGATGGCTGAATATGATTGGATAAAATATCTAACATAAAGACCAGCCCTCCAAATCTCAACCTGGGGCTGGAAGCAGTGCAACCAAGAGGAAAGCTATGAAATGAAGAGTATAACTCTTACTCTGGGGAATAATTTAATACATATATGTGGGAAAATATATTTAAAAACATATATATTCTGATGATGTTTAGGCCAGCAGAGAAGGCCTTGCTGGCCCTGACGGCCCACCACTGCTGAAAGTGGTGAAAGTAGTAGCTTACAATAAGGAAAACTCCAGGTAAAAATAGTCCTTGGCTATATCCTAATTTGGCATTGGTGCAGGTCATGTTGTTCTTTACATTACAATCTCTGGTAAACACACACTATATCAAATTAAATCCAAGTTTATATGTCACATGCAAGGATACAGAAGGTGTAAACGGTACAGTGAAATAGTTACTTGCATATTTGCATAGTGTTGGAGAATTTCCAGAACTTTGGGAATTTTCCAGTTCCTATACTGTTTTCTCAGAAGTAGTGAGCAGAATCAATATGGGGTTAAATATTAGACACGTGGAAGCAGAATGAAGGCTGAGCATGTACAATAGAAGTTGCAAGTTTACATACACCTTAGCTAAATACATTTCAACTCAGTTTTTCACAATTCCTCACATTTAATTCTAGTAAAAAGTCCCTGTCTTAGGTCAGTTATAATCACCACTTTATTTTAAGAATGTGAAATGTCAGAATAATAGAAGAGAGAATGATTTATTTCAGCTATTATTTCTTTCATCACATTCCCAGTGGGTCAGAAGTTGTCACGAAAATTTCAATCCCAATGATAATAACTAACAATCAATAGCTCTGACCAATCCCCGAGGTTTGTAAGACCATGGGTATAATAACAATTAGTCAAAAACTCAGCTTAAGCAAAAGGTTAGTACAGTTTATTCAGAGAACGTTCTAAAGTCAAGAATACAAAGACATCCCTTTTATAGCTGTGCACATACTTTCACACTAACAGTAGGTATCCTACGCACATACTGTCCTGCTACCCAGCCGACAAAGATTAGGGGAGGCCGTGAGAATCACTCCCCGTCCTCCCTCGAGATAGGGAGACCCTGGGAAGTACTCTCAGTGGCCCCCAGCCAAGGTCGGCACCGAATCATGCTCAGAGAGTCTGTTTTTAAGATACTATAATAGACATATTGTACAGATATATTGTTACAGTGAGGGAAAAAGTGTTTGATCCCCTGCTGATTTAGACTGATCATTACTTTGTCAGTGGGCAAACGTACAAAATCAGCAGGGGATCAAATACTTTTCCACTCACAGAAATATAATTCTACTTACTAAAACCACACACATCATTAGAATAATCTCATGATTCTAATCAATTTGATACAATAATATGGTTTCAGGGTGGAATATTCTAATCATTCATTTAAACATATACAGTGGGTCAAAAAAGTATTTAGTCAGCCACCAATTGTGCAAGTTCTCCCACTTCAAAAGATGAGAGAGGCCTGTAATTTTCATCATAGGTACACTTCAACTATGACAGACAAAATGAGAAGAAAAAAATCAGGAATCACATTGTAGGATTTTTAATGAATTTATTTGCAAATTATGGTGGAAAATAAGTATTTGGACAATAACAAAAGTTTATCTCAATACTTTGTTATGTACCCTTGGTTGGCAATGACAGAGGTCAAACGTTTTCTGTAAGTCTTCACAAGGTTTTCACACACTGTTGCTGGTATTTTGGCCCATTCCTCCATGCAGATCTTCTCTAGAGCAGTGATGTTTTGGGGCTGTTGCTGGGCAACACAGACTTTCAACTCCCTCCAAAGATTTTCTATGGGGTTGAGATCTGGAGACTGGCTAGGCCACTCCAGGACCTTGAAATGCTTCTTATGAAGCCACTCCTTCGTTGCCCGGGCAGGGTGTTTGAGATCATTGTCATGCTGAAAGACCCAGCCACGTTTCATCTTCAGTGCCCTTGCTGATGGTAGGCTTTGTTATTTTAGTCCCAGCTCTCTGCAGGTCATTCACTAGGTCCCCCGTGTGGTTCTGGGATTTTTTTTGACACCACGGGGTGAGATCTTGCGTGGAGCCCCAGATCGAGGGAGATCTTGTATGACTTCCATTTCCTAATAATTGCTCCCACAGTTGATTTCTTCAAACCAAGCTGCTTACCAATTGCAGATTCAGTCTTCCCAGCCTGGTGCAGGTCTACAATTTTGTTTCTGGTGTCCTTTGACATCTCTTTGGTCTTGGCCATAGTGGAGTGTGACTGTTTGAGGTTGTGGACAGGTGTCTTTTATACTGATAACAAGTTCAAACAGGTGCCATTAATACAGGTAACGAGTGGAGGACAGAGGAGCCTCTTAAAGAAGAAGTTACAGGTCTGTGAGAGCCAGAAATCTTGCTTGTTTGTAGGTGACTAAATACTTATTTTAAAAATCCTACAATGTGATTTTCTGGATATATTTTTTTCTCATTTTGTCTGTCGTAGTTGAAGTGTACCTATGATGAAAAATACAGGCCTCATCTTTTTAAGTGGGAGATCTTGCACAATTGGTGGAGGACTAAATACTTTTTTTGCCCCACTGTAAATCCCATTAACAGAAGTTAACATACACTCAATTGGTATTTGGTAGCATTGCCTTTAAATTGTTTCACTTGGGTCAAACGTTTCCGGTAGCATTCCACAAGCTTCCCACAATAAGTTGGGTGAATGTTGGCCCATTCCTCCTGACAGAGCTTGTGTAACTGAGTCAGGTTTGTATTGCCTCCTTGCTCGCACACACGCTTTTCAGAGCTGCCCACAAATGTTCTATAGGATTGAGGTCAGGGCTTTGTGATGGCAACTCCAATACCTTGACTTTGTTGTCCTTAAGCCATTTTCCACAACTTTGGAAGTATGCTTGGGGTCATTGTACCCAGTTGTGACCAAGCTTTAACTTCCTGACTGATGTCTGAGATGTTGCATTCAATATATCCACATCATTTTCCCACCTCATGATGCCATCTATTTTGTAAAGTGCACCTGTCCCTCCTGCAGCAAAGCACCCCCACAACATGATGCTGCCACTCCTGTGCTTCACGGTTGAGATGGTGTTCTTCGGCTTGCAAGCCTCCCCATTTTTCCTCCAAACAGTTCTATTTTTGTTTCAACAGACAAGAGAATATTTCTCCAAAAAGTCAGGCTTTTTTTATGGCGGTTTTGGAGCAGTGACTTCTTTCTTGCTGAGCGGCCTCTCAGGTAATTTTTTATATAGGATTCGTTTTACTGTGGATATAAATACTTTTGTACTTGTTTCCTTCAGCATCTTCACAAGGTCCTTTGCTGTTGTTCTGAGATTGATTTGTGGAGGTCTACAATTTTCTATCTGAGATTTTGGCTGATTTCTTTTGATTTTCCCATGATGACAAGCGAAGAGGCACTGAGTTTGAAGGAAGGCCTTGAAATACATCCACCGGTACACCTCCAATTGGCTCAAATTATGTCAATTAGCCCATCAGAAGCTTCTAAAAGCCATGGCATAATTTTCCGGAATTTTCCAAGCTGTTTAATTAAGGAAACATGTACTATGACTGTGATATGTGGTTGTCCCAGCGAGCTATCTTAAAATGAATGCACTAACTGTAAGTCGATCTGGATAATAGCCTCTGCTAAATTACTCAAATGTAAATGTAACGTAAAATGTGCCGTAGTGCATATCACAATTAGCCGGTTGAATAATATAATTTTATATGCAAAAACACATTATCCAAATGCAACGTATGCCTACTGATAAAGGAATTTATATGTTTAAAGTAATGACTAAATAATTCCACCCTGAAACTGTATAACTGTGTGAAATGTATTAGAATTATAAGGCTATAATAATGAGTCATAATTCAACAATGTGTGTGATTAGGCCATTGTGTTACTATTTTGCAATATGAGCTGGGAAGACATTCAAGGACAACTGAACTGTCAACTTGTGATAACGATGAAACATGTTGCAGAAGGGTGATAAACAATGTATGTGAACTTTGGAAAAATACAGCCCACCTAAAGAGATGTGGAGTTTTCACTGATGTGCGTGCGTGCGTCCGTGCGCGGTATAAAAGGCTCTGTGCATTGTATGATTTTCAGACTCTCTGAATAAAATATTGATCTATTGCAGACTGGGACTTCGTCTAATTCTTTATTAACTGACCTCTGGGGAAATAGACAAAGCTTGAGTGATAGTTGATTTCAACCATTGGAATAAAAATTCTCGTGACACCTACACACATTGACTTGCATAAATCTTTGTAACATTTAAAAATAGGCCATCATCACTGTCATCGTCAAATGTCCAAGCTGCATCTGAATGCAAAACCCATAACCATTAAGATCTCACTCAGTTTCACGAGAATATGCATTTAGATCTTCTTGAGTGATGTGAGTAAATACTATGTGACGTAGAAGTCTGTCACTGGCCGTGGGCAGCATTTGGTTCTTTAACGCACACACATATTCATCACTCCTCCCTGCGCCATTATAAGATAAGTTAACAATGTGGGTCGACACACAAATTAACTTCTGTCTTGGTGCATGCATTTCACACTTGTCAATGTTCATATTTGAGAGATACAATAATTATTATACTTATCAATGTTGTGGATGAGCGCATTGTTTGTTGGTTCTGTTCCTCTCTCTCCATCTCTGTAGCTTCCGGGTATGCTGGAAAAGGACCCGAGCTAAGGGAATTGGGTTGGCTTTATAGTGCCTGGCCCAAATGGCTCATTAATGCATATGGGCATATTGAAAGATATTGTCAGTAGTGATGTAATGTTGTAAATGTTATGTTGTGATATTGTTTAAAACCGTGTTGCAATGTATATCCTTTAGTATGTTTAGTTCATGGAAAATGTAGGTTTGTATTGTTAATTGATTAATTAATTAGGGTTAATTGTTCTGAGGGGAGGGGCTAGCCCTACAAAAGGAGCCTCTCTTTCAGTCATGGAGAAGCAGTTTGGATTGAGCTGTGGATGGGGCAGCATTGTTTTTAAGCTGTCCCATAAGGTAGACGTTGATGGCAGTACTGTTGTTTTTTGTTCTGGAATCACTTGTAAATAAACACCTTTGCACAGGAGACCTTTTGCGGTTCCGCCATCTTTTTATTTTGATAGAGGTTAGGTTATCCAGTTTAGCCTTCTGGCCTACTCTACGTGACATACTATTTGAGTGGATTTCATAGCAGATGATTTTAACAAGACACAGACTAGCCTACCAGTATTGTCTCCATCAGAGCACATTTATCCGACGGGCTTTCAGTTATCATGAGAAAAAAACATGACCATTCAGCACAATCATACTTAAATCTCATAAGAAATGACGTGGTGTTTTTGGTCTTACAGTAATGTTATAGTATCCTATTACATTCAGGCTGTTAGGTAGAATACTAAGGAATCATTCATTAAGTGACCTGCTCTGGCCACACCACACCCCTGATTATACTCAGATTTCCAAAATGGCCACCAACCAGCTCCATCGGGTCATATTGGACAGGATTCACATGGCCATATCTCCATAAATAATGAAAGTCTAAAGGACACGTGCATAAGGCATACCTGGATCATGTTATTCTATTCTCCACACCACCTCAAATATTTTCAACCTCATTGGGCTGTATGTGCCAATTATTTATGGAGATCCTGTCCAATCGGAACTAATGTTGCTGGTTGCCGGTCATTTTGGAAAATTGGTATTTTTCGAGTATAATAGGTTTTTCAATCTGCAATGACTCTATAGCTAGACATCGTTATATAGTAGTTTACTCACGTTGTGTAAAGACTGAAAGGTCTCATCATAATTCCTATGGGATTTTACCTAAAGTGACATGTAGAGGGCAGGTTTCCTGTCACATTTCATAAAATTGACACAAAACAGAATATCATACTGTATTATAAGTCATTGCAATCAGTAGACTCCAGCGAAAACCCACATATATTTTTGGGTGTTTACATGTAAACTATTGGAACGAGCCATGAAAACATTTAAAGAACAAAAAGTTTGCACACGTTTTCTCCACTTTCTATTAACATTTGAAAGAATACGTATATACTGTGTGGCATCTTTGGGCCATTTTATTGTTTTTTTCCAAACTTCCACAAACATTTAAGCCCTCATTGGGCTGTATGTTCTAATTACTGATGGAGATATGGCCATGTGAATCATGTCCAATACAGCCCCCGTGCAGCTGGTTGGCGGCTGTACAAAAGCCCTCGGAGCAGAGAAGCATACTATTGAGATGGAACTTGATTTCACCTGTTGGCTCTCCTTTCAATGCCACACACTTGTCACTAAGTATCAGGACTGCCCTGATACGCTCAATTTCTTTATTTTCCTTATTTGAGATATATTGGTTATTTATATTCATTAAGGACTTATGGTTGGGCATGGTAAAGTTGGATTTGTGTGCGGTTCTGCGACAAAGGAGAAACATTATACGCAGGTTGCATAACATAACAGGTTAAGGTTATATGGACGAATCTATTAAAACAAAATATCTCAAATTAGTGGCTGTGGCCAAAACACCTGTATACACTTAGCAAGATAGAGCATAGTGTCACGGCTGTTGAAGGATGAGGACCAATGTGCAGCGTGGGGAGCGTACGTTTTCTTTATTTTAAGTAAAATGACACCAAACAAAACAATAAACACCACAAAAACAAACTGTGAAGCTCACAAGCAAAGTGCTCTAAACAGAGACAACCTCCCACACACACAGGTGGGGAAAGGGTACCTAAGTATGGTTCCCAATCAGAGACAACGATAGACAGTTGTCCCTGATTGAGAACCATACCTGGCCAAACATAAAGAAATAGAAAACATAGAACACAAAACATCGAATGCCCACCCCAAGTCACGCCCTGACCAAACCAAAACAGAGACATAAAAAGGATCTCCAAGGTCAGCCAGCGCGTGACACATAGTTTTGTTGATACTGAGAACGGAATTACTTTTCTTAAATAACATTCTTATAATGTTTTCTGAACATTACAAAGGTTTTCTTGTTGTTTTTATGGAAAGTTTTCTTAACGTTCTGAGAATGGCATGTATGTTTTTAAATAACATTCTTACAATGTTCTCCAAAAGTTACTGAAGTGTTCTTTTGATTTTTATGATCTCGGAACAATTTGGAACCCGTTTCAGGAAGCGAGGCATACAGCATGTTGCATGTCACTACTTCACAGGAGAGGAAATTGAACTTTTATTTGTATTTTTTTTATCAAAATGTGTTTTTTGGCAGAAATGCCTTCTGGAACTTGTGAACATTCATGTGCCTTAACAACAAAATTGTATGCATTCTGTAAAACCAATACAATTGTTAAATGATCAGCCTAATTGTTTTAGCCACAGAAAAAGACAGGAACCTTGCTGCAAGCCATGATTGGCTGGACATGCCGGGAAAGGAGTTCGGATTGGTCTGCCATGTAGAATGCTTCTGTCTATAACATGAGCTGCTCAGTATGTGTAGATAATGCTTGCTACCACGGCTTTTTCGAAGGATATAATGTTAGACATGGAGAACTGCAAAAGTATTACTACTGTTCTCAACAACAATGCTGCCCTGTATTTAGCAGGCGCTATCAACAAAGATCAGTGTGAAAAAGTTGTGATGGACTCCCTTCTGCACACGGTCAGTGTGAACAAGTTGTGATGGACTCCCTTCTGCACACGGTCAGTGTGAACAAGTTGTGATGGACTCCCTTCTGCACACGGTCAGTGTGAACAAGAGTGACTTGAAAGAACACGGCCCAAACAGGCTATACAAACAAAACAGAGTTAAAGTGGTTCCGTGAAGAGATCATCCATGTATATGGACGGGTAAGAGACTAGCTACATTTTCAAATATTATACACTACCGTTCTAAACTTTGGGGTCACTTCAAAAAAGTCCTTGTTTTTGAAAGAAAAGCACATTTTTTTGTCCATTAAAATGACATCAACATGATCAGAAATACATTGTAGACATTGGTAATGTTGTAAATGTTTGTGGAATATCTACATAGGCGTACAGAGGCCCATTATCAGCAACCATCACTCCTGTGTTCCAATGGCACGTGCGTTAGCTAAGCCAAGTTTATAATTTTAAAATGCTAATTGATCATTAGAAACCCACTTTGCAATGGTGTTAGCACAGCTGAATACTGTGGTCCTGATTAAAGAAGCAATAAAACTGGCCTTCTTCAGAATAGTTGAGAATCAGCATTTGTGGGTTTGATTACAGGCTCAAAATGGCCTCTAATCGAAACGAAGACCTTTCTTCTGAAACTCGTCAGTCTATTCTTGTTCTGAGAAATTAAGGATATTCCATGTGAGAAATTGCCAAGAAAATTAAGATCTCGTACAACACTGTGTACTACTCCCTTCACAGAACAGCGCAAACTGGCTCTAACCAGAATAGAAAGAGGAGTGGGAGGCCTCGGTGCACAACTGAGCAAGAGGACAAGTACATTAGAGTGTCTAGTTTGAGAAACATACGCCTCACAAGTCCTCAACTGGCAGATTCATTAAATAGTACCCACAAAACACCAGTCTCAACATCAACAGTGAAGAGGCGACTCCGGGATGCTGGTCTTCTAGGCAGAGTTGCAAAGAAAAAGCCATATCTCAAACTGGCCAAAAAAATAAAATATTATGATGGGCAAAATAACACAGGCACTGGACAGGGGAACTGCCTAGAAGGCCAGCATCCCAGAATCACCTCTTCACTGTAGATTCTGCTTACATTATGTTGTTACATGTCTAAAGGTTAACTCTATGTTAATCCAACTTGGTACACTTACAGTTGAAGTCGGAAGTTTACATATGCTTAGGTTGGAGTCATTAAAACTCGTTTTTTAACCACTCCACAAATGTCTTGTTAACAAACTATAGTTTTGGCAAGTCGGTTAGGACATCTACTTTGTACATGACACAAGGAATTTTCCCAACAATTCTTTACAGACAGATGATTTATCTTATGATTCACTGCATCAGAATTCCAGTGGGTCAGAAGTTGACTGTGCCTTTAAACAGCTTGGAAAATTCCAGAGTATGATGTCATGGCTTTAGAAGCTTCTGATAGGCTAATTGACATCATTTGAGTCAATTGGAGGTGTACCGGTGGATGTATTTCAAGGCCTACCTTCAAACTCAATGCCTCTTTGCTTGACATCATGGGAAAATCAAAAGAAATCAGCCAAGTCTGGTTCATCCTTGGGAGCAATTTCCAAACACTTGAAGGTACCACGTTCATCTGTACAAACAATAGTACGCAAGTATAAACATCATGGGAGCCACGCAGACGTCATACCGCTCAGGAAGGAGACGCGTTCTGTGTCCTAGAGATGAACGTACTTTGGTGTGAAAAGTGCAAATCAATCCCAGAACAACAGCAAAGGACCTTGTGAAGATGCTGGAGGAAACAGGTACCAAAGTATCTATATCCACAGTTTAACGAGTCCTATATCAAAATAACCTGAGTGGCAGCAAGAAAGAAGTCACTGCTCCAAAGCCGCCATAAAAAAAGCCAGACTATGGTTTGCAACTGCACATGGGGACAAAGATTGTACTTTTTCAAGAAATGTACTCTGGTCTGATGAAACAAAAATAGAACTGTTTGGCCATAATAACCATCATTATGTTCGGAGGATAATGGGGGAGGCTTGCAAGCCGAAGAACAGCATCTCAACCGTGAAGCACGGGGGTGGCAGCATCATGTTGTGGGGGTGCTTTGCTGCAGGAGGGACTGGTGCACATCACAAAATAGATAGCATCATGAGGGAGGAAAATGATGTGGATATATTGAAGCAACATCTCAAGACATCAGTCAGGAAGTTAAAGCTTGGTCGCAAATAGGTCTTCCAAATGGACAATGACCCCAAGCATACTTCCAAAGTTGTGGAAAATGGCTTAAGGACAAAAAAGTCAAGGTATTGGAGTGGCCATCACAAAGCCCTCAATCTTATAGAACATTTGTGGGCAGCTCTGAAAAAGTGTGTACAAGCAAGGAGGCCTACAAACCTGAATCAGTTACACCAGCTCTGTCAGGAGGAATGGGCCAAAATTCACCCAACTTATTGTGTGAAACTTGTGGAAGGCTACCCGAAACATTTTAACTCAAGTTAAACAATTAAAGGCAATGCTACCAAATACTAATTGAGTGAATGTAAACTTCGGAACCCACTGGGAATGTGATGAAAGAAATACATGCTGAAATAAATAATCCTCTCTACTATTATTCTGACATTTCACATTCTTAAAATAATGTGGTGATCCTAACAGACCTAAAACAGAGAATTTTTACTTCGATTAAATGTCTGGAATTTTGAAAAACTGAGTTGAAATGTATTTGGCTAAGGTGTATGTAAACTTGCGACTTCAACTGTACAAAGAAATTTAAATTGAAAAAGGTCAAACTAAACGAAATGCAGCTAGTTTGCGGTCTTTCCAGCTTCAGTTTGAAGTGACTGTGTTCGCTGTGTCGTTGCTGAGTTCTTCTGAACAACAGTGTCCTGAAGAGAGAGCACATTTTCTATGCCCGGGGGCAAAATCACGCCTCATTAGCTCATTGTTATGGATGTAATAAATAAATGTCACTGGAAAACAGCTTAAACAAATGCAAATGCAGCTAATGTTGTTATTTTGTCTACACTGTTTGACGTGACTGTAAGTTAGCCATAGTTGACTAGCTAGCAAGCAAGGGATAAGAACGTTGCCAGCCAGTATGGCAATGGAACATTTAGAATGAATGAATGTGTCGCCTCCATAGATACAGAACAAAAAGACTGAACGATTGGGTCGCTTCTCTGGCAACCGAACCAATAGTACGAACGACCAGCCGGCTTGGGTAGCAACTCTACATTTGTGTCCTGCACCTGAATTCTGCTCCTGCATTCATCCCAGTCATCAACAACATAGCATAGGGATATGTACATGTCTGACATCAATATGTACACAATAACAATTATACTGTAATTTAATATGTTAAATTAATACAAATATATGTAACATAAACATACTGTTGACATGTAGGCTGTGGTGTAATGGAATGTTTTTCCTTGTGTGGTAGGTTTTGGGATTTTGACAGTCTTATGTAGGTGTCGTAACCAGCCATAAAATAACACAATATCCACTGAGCATACCAAACATTAGGAACACCTTCCTAATATTGTTCCTGCGGCACCTGGTGTTGTAGGTGTCCTGGAGGGCGGGGAGTGTGCACCCAATGGTGCATTTGGCTGAGCGTTGCGCTCAACGGCGACGGAGTTTCCGTACCAGGCCTTGATTGACTCTCCATGGTGAACCTTCATCCCTTCACGGTTTCTACATTTTGCTACGTTACAGCCTTATTCTAAAATGGATGAAACAAACATCCTTCCTCATCATTTTACACACAACACCCCAAAATGAAAAAGTGAAAACAGGTTTTTAGAAATGTTTGTAAATCTATAAAAGAATACAAAAACGAAATAGCTTATTTACATAAGCTATGAGACTCAAAATTGAGCTCGGGTGCAACCTGTTTCCATTGATCATCCTTGAGTTGTTTCTACAACTTGATTGGAGTCCAGCTGGGGTAAATTCAATTGATTGGACATGATTTGGAAAGGCACACACCTGTCGATATAAGGTCCCACACTTGACAGTGCATGTCAGAGCAGAAATCAAGCCATGAGGTCGAAGGAATTGTCCGTAGAGACAGCATTGTGTTGAGGCACAGATCTGGAGAAGGGTACCAAAAAATGTCTGCAGCTTTGAAGGTCCCCAAAAACACAGTGGCCTCCATCATTCTTAAATGGAAGAAGTTTGGAACCATCAAGACTCTTCCTAGAGCTGGCTGTCCGGTTAAACTGAGCAATCTTGGGAGAAGGGCCTTGGTCAGGGAAGTGATCACTCTGACAGATCATCTCTGCAGCACTCCACCAATCAGGCATTTATGGTAGAGTGGCCAGATGGAAACCACTCTTCAGTAAAAGGCACATGACAGCCCGCTTGGAGTTTGCCAAAAGGCACCTAAAGGACTCTCAGACCATGAGAAACAAGATTGAACTCTCAGACCATGGTCTGATGAAACCAAGATTATACTCTTTGGCCTGAATGCCAAGCATCACGTCTGGAGGAAACCAGGCACCTCTCATCACGTGGCCAATACCATCTCTACGGTGAAGCATGGTGGTGGCAGCATCATGCTGTGGTGATGTTTTTAAGTGTCAGACACTGGGATACTAGTCAGGATCGAGGGAAAGATGAACGGAGCAAAGTACAGAGAGGTTCTTGATGAAAATCTTCTCCAGAGCACTCAGGACCTCACACTGGGGTGAAGGTTCATCTTCCAACAGGACAATGACCCAAAGCACACAGCCAATTCAATGTAGGAGTGGCTTCAAGACAAGTCTCTGAATGTCCTTGAGTGGCCCAGCCAGAGCCCGGACTTGAACCCAATCAAACAACTCTGGAGAGACCTGAAAATAGTTGTGCAGCGATGCTAATCCATCCAATCTCACAGAGCTTGTGAGGATCTGCAGAAGAATGGGAGAAACTCCCCAAATACAGGTGTGCCAAGCTTGTAGCACCATACTCAAGAAGACTTGAGGCTGTAATCGCATCCAAAGGTGCTTCAACAATGTACTGAGTAAAGGGTCTGAATACTTATGTAAATGTGATATTTCAACAACAACAAAAAAATAAAGAAATGTAATTCAAAAATTTGCCAACATTTCTAAAAACCTGTTTTTGCTTTATCATTATTAGGTATTGTCTGTAGAATGATGATGATTTTTTTTTAAATCATTTTTTGAATAAGGCAACAAAATGTTACAAAATGTGGGAAAAATGAAGGGGTCTGAAAACATTCCGAATGAACCGTACCAAGAAAAACCAAAAGGACTAATTTGAGGTTAAAAGGAGTTGGAGCACTCAACAAAACTAGGCAGAGATTGATTTCTCACTTTAAGCCATTGTACAGGATACGGACAGGTGACTGTCTTCCTCAGGTTGACCTGACCATTGCATTACTGTAGCTCCTATTTATAGCCCAGTGGCTCATTGAGACACAACAATAAAAATAAAAAATCTAATGATAATATGTTTCAAGGTAAATGGCACATTATAACACAAAATAAAATGAGAGATAGTGTGTCTCGTTAATTAAAAGGCCATATCAAAATATACATAGGTGATATTTGGATGTCTGTGAATCCGGAGACACAGAGACCCCAAAAATCAAGCCAACAACATTATAGGGAGGAAGGTGAGCCATGGATGGCTTCGATGCAGTGGCGGGCAATAGCATAGTGAATGTTTTTTATTTCAAATAACAGTCTTGTGTTCTTCAATGCGAAGTTTCAATGCTTGTTCAGTTTGACCAGTTGAATACATGCTGTTATAGCAACTCTGTGCTTTTGTCTTGAAGCTCAAATGTAATGAGTTTGGCATACAGATGAGAAAATAAACCCTTTAATTGTCTGCACATACATACTTGTGTATTGTTGCATTATTTAAGAGTGTAATATGGTTCGGTTGCATTATTCAATATTGTAATATGTTTTAGAAGAAACATTTCTGTCACTGTTGAATAGTTTGTGCTGACTGGCTAGTAGTGGCTACTATGATATTTACAGCCAATTTGAGCTGTGGACCAAGATTTTCACATTGCCAGCCACAACACAATGAAAGGTAAGGCAAAGATGTAGTGTGAATTGAAAAGTAGAATTCTCTTTCGCCACCTTGCTCCTCATGACATTCAATAATCAGCTGCTTCAGTAACTCAGCATGCTATGTTGTGATGTGAAGTGAAGTTACACACAGATAGCTAGCATTGATTGGTGTGATTGATCCTGCAATGCGGGTTACTGTCTCCTATTATGTTATTGTCAGTGAAACAATAGCAAACTACAGAGATACAGTCATCAATTCAGAACACCTGTTTCATGATAGGCAATTCCCAAGAGTGTAAAATGGTGTAATTACTACCAATTTTCACCCAGTGGGAACTTTTTTTGAAAATATGTTGAACAAATACACCTAAGGCTAAATCTAATTGTTGGGGACAAAGAAAATCTTACTTTGAAAACAACATTTTGTGTGTGTGTGTGTGTGTGTGTGTGTGTGTGTGTGTGAGAGAGAGAGAGAGAGAGAGAGAGAGAGAGAGAGAGAGCACAAGAGAGAGCACAAGAGAGAGAGAGAGAGCACAAGAGAAAAAGAGAAAGCACAAGAGAAAAAGAGAAAGCACAAGAGAAAAGAGAAAGCACAAGAGAAAAGAGAGAGAGAGCACAAGAGAAAAAGAGAAAGCACAAGAGTGAGAGAGAGAGAGAGAGAGAGAGAGCACAAGAGAAAAAGAGAAAGCACAAGAGTGAGAGAATGAGAGAGAGAGAGAGAGAGAGAGAGAGAGCACAAGAGAAAAAGAGAAAGCACAAGACAAAAAGAGAAAGCACAAGAGAAAAAGAGAAAGCACAAGAGTGAGAGTGAGAGAGAGAGAGAGAGAGAGAGAGAGCACAAGAGAAAAAGAGAAAGCACAAGAGTGAGAGAATGAGAGAGAGAGAGAGAGAGAGAGAGAGAGAGAGAGAGAGCACAAGAGAAAAAGAGAAAGCACAAGAGTGAGAATGAGAGAGAGAGAGAGAGAGAGCACAAGAGCACAAGAGAAAAAGAGAAAGCACAAGAGTGAGAATGAGAGACAGAGAGAGAGAGTAGGGAGAGAGAGAGAGAGAGATTAGGAGAGAGAGAGAGAGAGTAGGGGGAGTAAGAGAGAGGAGAGAGAGAGAGAGAGAGAGAGATTAGGGGGGAGAGAGAGAGAGAGTAGGGGGGAGAGAGAGAGAGAGAGAGACAGAGAGAGTAGGGGGAGAGAGAGAGAGAGAGAGAGAGAGAGAGAGAGAGAGCTCTCGAGCATGATTGGAACATACTGCGTGTTCCAGCCACACCACACAGAGCACAGGGAAATAATGAATTAACTCCAGCACCAGGAACCCCAGTGAGATGTGTATCTCAGTAATCTAGACTTGTGATTATTGTTTAACAGGGCTGGGGAGAACATTCTTGCTGTGTAGCCTATTGATTTTGTGCTGTTTATTCCTACACAATCTGCAAACTGTACTGGTGACCAAAATGGAATTGCCATAATAAACGTGATCAGGACAAAACAGTGACTGTGCTTCACTCAAATCATCACAATAAAGGACCAGATAGGAAGGACATTCTGGTTTGTGTTGGAGGATATAGGTCACAACAACCTTGGCAAAAACATATTTAATGATGGAGGTCCAGTACGGGCTGAGTACTTAGTCATCCCAGTGAGCTAATGAGCCATAATGCCAACAGACAGACACTCTCTCTCTCTCTGGGTGGATCAGGACTGGGGCTAGACCTGGCTGCTCCCAGTACAGGATTCCTCTCCCTTTCACGCCCTGATCTGTTTCACCTGTCATTGTGCTTGTCTCCATCCTCCTCCAGGTGTCGGCCCTCTTCCCCCATTATACCTGTGTTCTCTGTTGCCAGTTTGTCTTGTTTGTCAAGTCAAGCAGCATTTTGTGTCTCAGCTCCTGCTTTTCCCCAGTCTCTCTTTTTCTCTCTCTCCTGGTTTTGACCTTTGCCTGACCCTGACCCTGAGCCTGCCTGACCCTGAGCCTCCCTGACCCTGTCCCTGACCCTGAGCCTGCCTGACCACTCTGCCTGTCCCTGACCCTGAGCCTGCCTGACCACTCTGCCTGTCCCTGACCCTGAGCCTGCCTGACCACTCTGCCTGTCCCTGAGCCTCCCTGACCACTCTGCCTGTCCCTGACCCTGAGCCTGCCTGACCACTCTGCCTGTCCCTGACCCTGAGCCTCCCTGACCACTCTGCCTGCCCCTGACCCTGAGCCTGCCTGACCACTCTGCCTGTCCCTGACCCTGAGCCTGCCTGACCACTCTGCCTGTCCCTGACCCTGAGCCTCCCTGACCACTCTGCCTGTCCCTGACCCTGAGCCTGCCTGACCACTCTGCCTGTCCCTGACCCTGAGCCTGCCTGACCACTCTGCCTGTCCCTGACCCTGACCAGCCTGTCCCTGACCCTGACCACTCTGCCTGTCCCTGACCCTGAGCCTGCCTGACCACTCTGCCTGTCCCTGACCCTGAGCCCTGAGCCTGTCCCTGACCCAGCCTCTGCCTGACCCCCTGACCCTGCCTGTCCCTGACCCTGAGCCTGCCTGACCACTCTGCCTGTCCCTGACCCTGAGCCTCCCTGACCACTCTGCCTGCCCCTGACCCTGAGCCTGCCTGACCACTCTGCCTGTCCCTGACCCGGAGCCTGCCTGCCTGACCACTCTGCCTGTCCCTGACCCTGAGCCTGCCTGACCACTCTGCCTGCCCCTGACCCTGAGCCTGCCTGACCACTCTGCCTGCCCCTGACCCTGAGCCTGCCTGACCACTCTGCCTGTGAGCCCCTGACCCTGAGCCTGCCTGACCACTCTGCCTGTCCCTGACCCTGAGCCTGCCTGACCACTCTGCCTGTCCCCCCTGACCCTGAGCCTGACCCTGACCACTCTGCCTGCCCCTGACCCTGAGCCTGCCTGACCACTCTGCCTGTCCCTGAGCCTGCCTGACCACTCTGCCTGTCCCTGACCCTGAGCCTCCCTGACCACTCTGCCTGTCCCTGACCCTGAGCCTGCCTGACCACTCTGCCTGCCCCTGACCCTGACCCTGAGCCTGCCTGACCACTCTGCCTGCCCCTGACCCTGAGCCTGCCTGACCACTCTGCCTGCCCCTGACCCTGAGCTTGCCTGCCGTCCTGTGCCTTTGCCCCACCTCTGGATTATAAACATTGTTACTTCAACACAGTCTGCATTTGGGTCTCACCTGAAATGTGATACTACACTCTAATTCAGTGGTTCCCAAACCGTGGGGGGCATGAGGGGTCGGTGGATGTTGACCACTCTGGGGGACTCTGCCTGGGGGGACCATCTGCCTGTCCCTGACCCTGAGCCTTTTCAAGGAACTCAGTCCTGACCACTCTGCCTGCCTTCAACTTGACCACTCTTCTGAGCCTCCCTGACCACTCTGCCTGTCCCTGAAAGTTGTCCCTGACCCTAATAGTCCCTGACCACTCTGTCTGCCCCTGACCCTGAGCCTGCCTGACCAAGCCTCCCTGCACTAACCAAGTTCTCCCTGAGCCTTGACCTATTTAACTCTGCCTGCCCCTGGGAAGCTTGCCTGCCTACTATTTGCCCCACCTCTGGATTATAAACATTGTCACTCAACACAGTCTTGTCTCACCTGAAATGTGATACGTCACGTCTGCCTGATCACGTTGACCCTAGAAACCAAACCTGAAATTGGGCCTGTCCCTGACCCTCTCTGAAAAAGGTATCAATGACTGACATGACAAGAGGAAAACGTGATTTACATTTACATTTAAGTCATTTAAATGTAAATCACGTTTTCCTCTTGTCATGTCAGTCATTGCATACCTTAGAGAGCTTTTCAGAAATGTCCAGATCAACATGCCCACGTTATCTAATGTTTGGTTTTCTAACCCAGAGATTTTGTTGTAATGTTTGAGTCACTCAAACATCACATGAATACACGTTAGACATGGCAAGCTTTAAAACTGTAACAATTTCACTGCACCCCATGACAAAACGTGTTGCAGGAAATAGCCTAAGCTTTGTTCTCTTCACCTTCAAGAGGGGTGTGAACAGTTTGTGTCATGAACAGTGCTCGTGCCCATAGAAATAGATGTGTTGCGTGTGCGTGCGCAGGAGGGACGCAGAATGTTCCCCAATGCTGGAAGGAGGGCCTAAGTGAAAGTTTGACTGAGAAAAGTAAGGAGTAGAAAAGACAGCAAATTATTTAGAATGTAGCATAATGGCCCATTAAGGTCTAGAATTGCATTCTGTTAGCTGCAGCTCAGCAGCCCCTCAGCAGCATAAAGTCAATTCATTAGGCGCTGGGATGGAAAAACGCTTTGCCATTAATGATTCTCAATTAATAAAACAATGGCATTCCCTGCCATCGATGATGAAAGCAGGCTCTTTATCGCTCTGGTATTGTAGAGATTTGAACATCATTAGGCATGCTTCTGATAGCTACAGTGGTAATATTGCGGAGGAGCAGACATTAGGCACCAGAGAGAATTGAGACTGGGATAGTTAGGGTGACAGTGATAGCTGCATTTACATGTCATAAAACCAACCATTCCTCAATGATTTGTGCACAGGGATATTGTAACCTCCCTCATATACAGTGATGACCTATAATATCTCTGAGGAATGGTCCATTTCAAAATATCAAATAAAGACTATTAAATGCTGATAAATCTAATGCATTGGTGAGGGAATCATATACAGTGATGCTGAGGCATGGAAACCCAAGGAACTCTGCTGCTGTGTTAACTGAATTACTTTCTCCAGTGTTTTTGTTTCTGTTATTTGGTAACTATCAGCCCTGCCTCCATTTTCAAATACAAAAATTAGCCGGGTCTCTATGCACTGACATGATATGAATGGAAAATCGAAGTCCTTGAATTTATTTTTATTTTTTTCTGTGAAGTTATGAGATTACTAGTTAACACGTAAATGATGATGAATGGGTCCTTGCACTCAAATAAATGACTTTTCCAGAGCACTCTACAAACTGATGCGTGTGAAATAATGCCAAGATAATCAATTGCTATTGATTGATATTAAAGTTATTGGATGGTGACAGGGGTCAGACAGCACTGCAGGGAGGGAGATAAGAAACGGCACATTATACAGTATCATTGCTCATTCAATACTTATGCATGAAAAGTATGGGCTATAAATCAAATCAGCATATCTGGTTCATTTTTACCATAAAACGTGAAATATAGAACATGCAACAGATTGACAAAAAGAAGGCAGATTGGCACAATGTTGGAATTAGTGTTCTGAATTACTTACAATATTTGCAATATTTTCATACATTTTTTACATATAGGTAATGCCATTATTCAACATAGGTTTGCATCAGTCACATCAACAACGTGTCTACAGAGATCCTTCATTCACTGAGTGTTGCCTGTAACCTGCCAGTTGCCGCTGCAGTACAGGCTGGGGATCCCATGGGTCATGTTAGTGTGTGGGCAGTGAGATGGAGGACATAAGCACTTCCATTAGGGGATATAGTGAGTGAGTGGGCCATAGTGCTGAACCTCTGCAGCCCTCTCTAGTCCTGGCCTGGTCACATCCCTGCAGCAAGATCATGAGTGGAAGCAGGACTAAGGCAAGAGGTTAGGCAGGAGATATAATATTGTATTTCTGCTGAGCTGGAGGCACCATATTGTATGGTTACAGTGATATATGGTTCATTCATAGAAATGCAGATGTTTGTGTAGGACTACTGGGAGAAGAATGGTGAATAAATCAATTATGATGCAACCAGAAAAATCCAGAACTCGAACACTGTGAACTCGAATATGATGCATCCCAATAATATAATGCAGCTATATGCAGCCAAGAACAGAAAACCTACAGATTTCGATGAAATTTCTTCCATGGTCAACAAATATTTGAATTGTCGTGTGTGCGTGCATGACACTGAAGTCCTCAGCGTGCCAAAATGAGAAGCATTCCCACACTGCTTATGAAAGCACAGCTCAGATGGGCTGGCCATGGGACCAGGATGACTGCTACTCGCTTCCCTAATCAGATCTTCTTTAGAGACCAGAACAATGGGAGGTGAGTACAAGGTGGGCTTCCATCTGCTCGCCTGGCGGAATCTCATCTGGGACGGTGCTACCACCTCTGCAAAAAGCATGATCAAAAATGCCATAGTGAAGAGACAACAACGCAAGACCCGTATCAACAGACCCGTCCCTCAAAAGACTGCTACCAACATATCATGTCCAGTGTGCCAGAGTGTTCCGGGCTCAGATTGGCCTCTTCAGGAATCTGTGCCCTCACCGTACCCCAGACACATCCCAATGAATCGTGTCATGGTCATCATCAAACTATGATGGACGATCAAGGAAGGTATGTGTGTTTGTGTATTTACTTGCTTCTAATTCATTAGGTAAAATTACTCACTAATTAAGACAGTTTCACTCCATCATTTATAGATGTAAATGAGCGTAAGCGGTGGCCTTCACTTTTAGAGAGCAGAGGTTTATACGGCAATCAAAAAGGGCTCTCTAGCTCCAAAAGGAAAGTTTCTTATGTGTCACTTATTGCTGCTACCCCCAAATCAGTGTCTGACAACAGGTGCCTGTTACAGGCTGGGATCATCTCTGCTCTCTCTGCCCTCACCCTCTCTCTCTCTCTGCCCTCACCCTCTCTCTCTCTCTCTCTGCCCTCACCCTCTGCTCTCTCTCTGCCCCTCTCTCTCTCTCTGCCCTCACCCTCTCTCTCTCTCTGCCCCCTCTCTCCCTGCTCTCTCTCTCCCTCTCTCTCTCTGCCCTCACCCTCTCTCTCTCTCTGCCCTCACCCTCTCTCTCTCTCTGCCCTCACCCTCTCTCTCTCCCTCTCTCTCTCTCTGCCCTCACCTCTCTCTCCCCTCTCTCTCTCTGCCCTCACCCTCTCTCTCTCTCTGCCCTCACCCCTCTCTCTGCCCTCACCCTCTCTCTCTCTCTGCCCTCACCCTCTCTCTCTCTGCCCTCACCCTCTCTCTCTCTGCCCTCACCCCTCTCTCTCTCTGCCCTCTCTCTCTCTGCCCTCACTCCTCTCTGCCCTCTCTCTCTCTGCCCTCACCCTCTCTCTCTCTCCCCCCTCACCCTCTCTCTCTCTGCCCTCACCCTCTCTCTCTCTCTGCCCTCACCCTCTCTCTCTCTCTGCCCTCACCTCTCTCTCCCTCACCCTCTCTCTCTGCCCTCACCCCTCTCTCTCTCTGCCCTCACCCTCTCTCTCTCTCTGCCCTCACCCCCTCACTGCCCTCTCTCTCTCTCTGCCCTCACCCCCTCTCTCTCTCTCTGCCCTCACCCCCTCTCTCTCTCTGCCCTCACCCTCTCTCTCTCTCTGCCCTCACCCTCTCTCTCTCTCTGCCCTCACCCTCTCTCTCTCTCTGCCCTCACCCTCTCTCTCTCTCTGCCCTCACCCCTCTCTCTCTCTGCCCTCACCCTCACCCTCTCTCTCTCTGCCCTCACCCTCTCTCTCTCTCTCTGCCCTCACCCTCTCTCTCTCTGCCCTCACCCTCTCTCTCTCTCTGCCCTCACCCTCTCTCTCTCTCTGCCCTCACCCTCTCTCTCTCTGCCCTCACCCTCTCTCTCTCTGCCCTCACCCTCTCTCTCTCTGCCCTCACCCTCTCTCTCTCTGCCCTCACCCTATCTGCCCTCACCTCTCTCTCTCTGCCCTCACCCTATCTCTCTCTCTCTGCCCCTCACCCTATTTCTCTCTCTGCCCTCACCCCTCTCTCTCTCTCTCTGCCCTCACCTCTCTCTCTCTCTGCCCTCACCCTATCTCTCTCTGCCCTCACCCCTCTCTCTCTCTGCCCTCACCCCTCTCTCTCTCTGCCCTCACCCTATCTGCCCTCTCTCTCTGCCCTCACCCTATCTCTCTCTGCCCTCACCCCCTCTCTCTCTCTGCCCTCACCCCTCTCTCTCTCTGCCCTCACCCTCACCCTCTCTCTCTCTGCCCTCACCCTATCTCTCTCTCTCTGCCCTCACCCTCTTCACCCCTCTCTCTCTGCCCTCACCCTCTCTCTCTCTCTGCCCTCACCCTCTCTCTCTCTGCCCTCACCCTCTCTCTCTCTGCCCTCACCCTCTCTCTCTCTGCCCTCACCCTCTCTCTCCCTCACCTCTCTCTCTCTCTGCCCTCACCCTCTCTCTCTCTCTGCCCTCACCCCTCTCTCTCTCTCTGCCCCCTCACCCTCTCTCTCTCTGCCCCTCACCCTCTCTCTCTCTCTGCCCTCACCCCTCTCTCTCTCTGCCCTCACCCCTCTCTCTCTCTCTCCCCTCACCCTCTCTCTCTCTGCCCTCACCCCTCTCTCTCTCTGCCCTCACTCTCTCTGCCCTGCTCTCTCTGCCCTCACCCCCTCTCTCTCTGCCCTCACCCTCTCTCTCTCTGCCCTCACCCCCTCTCTCTCTCTGCCCTCACCCCTCTCTCTCTGCCCTCACCCTCTCTCTCTCTGCCCTCACCCTCTCTCTCTCCCTCATCTCTCTCTCTGCCCTCACCTGCCCTCACCCTCTCTCTCTGCCCTCACCCTCTCTCTCTCTCTCTGCCCTCACCCCTCTCTCTCTCTGCCCTCACCCCCTCTCTCTCTCTCTGCCCTCACCTCTCTCTGCCCTCTCTCTGCCCTCACCCTATCTGCCCTCTCTCTCTCTGCCCTCACCCTACTGCCCTCTCTCTCTCTGCCCTCACCCTCTCTCTCTCTCTGCCCTCACCCTCTCTCTCTGCCTCTCTCCCCTCACCCTCCTCTCTCTCTCTCTGCCCTCACCCTCTCTCTCTCTGCCCTCACCCTCACCCTTTCTCTCTCTGCCCTCACCCTCATCTCTCTCTGCCCTCACCCTATCTCTCTCTCTGCCCTCTGCCCTCACCCTATCTCTCTCTCTGCCCTCACCCTCTCTCTCTCTCTGCCCTCACCCTCTCTCTCTCTGCCCTCACCCTCTCTCTCTCTCTGCCCTCACCCTATCTCTCTCTGCCCTCACCCTCTCTCTCTCTGCCCTCACCCTATTTCTCTCTCTCTCTCTCTCTCCACCCTCACACAAAGGAGAGAATGTGGCAGGTGCAGATACACACAGCCACTCATTGATTGTCACCCAGCAAAGCTGGTGATGTTATTTGAACTTGAGGTCATGTGGAGCCCGTGTCTACTGTAAACGGTTTCTTTTCATCGCAAACATCAGCTTATTGAGCCTCATTATTTCAAATGCCTGAAGAGGCTTTTCTTTTTATGAATTACTTTGTTTGGGGTGTACAGTTGCCGCTTCAAGTGAAACAATTAACTCACTACCTTAAGGGCAACAACACAGCTGGCTTCCACCATACATCTCCTCTTAATTGCACAATTAACCTAATGAATAGATGTTTTGACATTTGTAATGGTTCCTGGCTAAAAAGCTTGAGAAAAACTAGATAAGGATAAGAGACTATCCTTATCTCAAATGGTTTAGTGAACTGCATAAACAGAAAACCTCAGGCCTAGTTCAATAATGAGATCAATTAAGCCAGTGAGCAATCAGATGCAGAGAAAAGCAACACACAAAGCTCTCAGCTCTCATTGTCCTTTGGGCCTCCATCGAACTGGAGTTATAAGCAGATAACACACACACACCTCTGTAATGGACTTTTACAGGCTAATTATGCACACACATGCCACACACTCGGAGCCTCTCCACATAAGAGCAGGGGTGGGATAGGATAATTGCCCCTCCAGTAACTACTGGATCTGTACAGTCCTGTAACTCTGACAATCACATCCACTAACGGCCCACACAGGATATTACCCTCAAAACCCTTCTCTGTTATAACACACAGATCATCATCAAATATCTCCAAAAGTCGATTGACTCAATGCTGCACATTCTCTTTCTCTCTTATGGGCTAACATCAAATCACTCTTACAGTGTAATATCCCTCCATCTCTCCTCCTCCTCCAATTCCACTTCATCATAAACCACGAGAAAGACAGCTCCCAGCTAGCACATTTGGTTCCTTGGAAGTTGTGGGAAAGTACATTTTTGGTTTCTATTGGTTCTGGGAATGAAGACATACGTTTCATGATGGGTAAAACAGATTTTTTTTTTAATGTTCTGAGAACAGATGTGACAATTTCACCTGTTCTGGGAATGTACATTTTTAGGTTGCAAGGAGATTCTGAGAACTTTTTACTATTGTCCCTAAAAGTTTTCCTAGAAAGTTTTAAATCAAATCAAATTGTATTTGTCACATACACATGGTTAGCAGATGTTAATGCGTGTGTAGCGAAATGCTTGTGCTTCTAGTTCCGACCATGCAGAAATATCTAACAATATTAACGTTATCAGAATGGAAATTATAGGTTATTTGAAGGCAATTAAATAACATAATGAGAAAAGGTTTCAATAAGACTTGTAATAACACTGCTAGCTTAGTTTGGGGTATCTGTTTTAAACTACAAGCACAGATAGGACACATGGAAATTAATTTGCTGAGGCATTAATCACGCAGACACATTTCTTTTTTTATTGTGGCCCAGCGTAAGTGAGATTCAAACCTATGATCTTCTGTTCTCTTTCCATGAAATTAGTTCAATGTACCACCAGGATGGAGCTAGTATTTTTTTTAAACTCACACAAAGCTGTTCATTTTAGTTTATTCAAACAGACCCCATTTCGAAGGAAACAATCACTCATTTAGTCCAGCAGATAAGAACAAAATATACCCGAGATTGTTCCACTTTATGATATAAGTATTAAAAACTTGGTACACTTGGTACACTTGATACCTTAATGAACATTTTAAAGAGGGGCAGTCTGGGATGCATGTCAGTCATCCAGTCATTTGAATTTCCTGTTAGAAGAAAAAATGGGAATTTATTCCAAACAATATCAAAATGACGGTAATGTTATCTACCCACTAAATAAACCCCACAGATAATATGAACAATAATTCTGATCATAAAATAGATAGTCATGGGGGTCATATTGAGGTCATTCTTACTATAGTTCAGCAGCTACAGGAAGAAATGAGCCATCTGTTACGATAACTAGGAGTGGTGGGTGGAATCAGGCGCAGAGAGCAGGGTTCAGTCGTTTGTCAAATTTTATTCCCCAGCGCAACAAAAACGGTCACGCCAACACACAGAGCGTATATAAGTTGCCAGTCCAAACAACAGGACAGAAATAGTCCGGCGAATAAGGATAAGAACAAAATAACACCATCCAACACAGAGTAACAAAAAACAAGCCCGCACAAATACCCAGCGGGCCTAGTGCCCTTAAATAACCTACAAACAAACCCTAATACAAAACAGGTGTACCCAATTACCCAATAACCAAAAACAAACGGAAAGGGAATCGATGGCAGCTAATAGGCCGGCGACGACGACCGCCGAGCACCGCCCGAACAGGAAGAGGCACCATCCTCGGCGAGGTTCGTGACACCACCAAATTTCAGACACATTTGGGACATGTATTTTTGGCAATAGTGCCATTACAGATTTTGTCCATTACCCCCTGGCATGGGGACATATTGGACTAGATTACTTGGCCTTATCTCCATAAATAATTGGTACGTACAGCCCAATGATCATTTAAAATGTTTGAGGTGGTCTGGAAAACATAATAAAATGGCCCAAAAATACCATATATAGATAGCCTTTAAATTTGTTTGGTGAAAACATCAATGTTAACATGGTTAGTTTCAATAGTTTCAATGTAAACACTCTAAAAAGTGATATGGGTGTTCCCTGAAGTCTACTGATTGCAATAATATATAATGAACAAAAATATAAATGCAACATGCAAAAATGTCAAAGGTTTTATTGAGTTACAGTTCATATATGGAAATCAGTCAATTGAAATAAATCAATTAGGCCCTAATCTATGGAGTTCACATGACTGGGCAGGGGTGCAGCCATGGGGGAGCTAGGTCCATTGGGGAGCCAGGTCCAGACAATCAGAATGAGTTTCTCCCACAAAAGGGCTTCATTACAGACAGAAATACTCTTAGCACCCCCTGCTATTTGCTGGGCTCCCCGCTTGTTCCATCAAACCCCTGCAACTTATCCAAAACACTGCAGCCCGCCTGGTGTTCAACCTTCCCAAGATCTCCCATGTCACCTCACTCCTCCACACACTTCACTGGCTTCCAATTGAAGCTTGCCTGGCTGGGCTGATGAGACAATGGATTCCGCAGTCAGATTGAACAGAGTAAATAGGCATTTTAACGTCTTAGATTTAGCCGTTGGTAACTTGTGGAACAGACACCAGCTGAAATGCAATTTTAGCCAATCAGCATTCAGGATTAGACCCACCCGTTGTATAGTCACAACAGTTGTAAATATATGGGTCATGACAGTGTTACGACCATATTATGACAGATTATGACGTTATGACATATTAGTACATAAGTATAAATGTGTCATAACACTGGGTGTCAAGTAAAGTGTTACCTAAATTGCTATATAATTTAAAAAAAATATTATTGCACTGTTGGAGCTCGGAGCACAAGTATTTCAGTGTACCCTTCAATTACATATGCGTGTGACTAATAAGCATGTGACTAATACATTTATCTAATCTACTGTAATCTAGAGAAGCCTATGCACTCTGATCCCGTATGTGCCTGGCCAGGGGAAGCGTATCATTTTTATAGCCTAAGATATGTATATTCATAGCCTAAAATAGGGCTATTTATTTGTTTAAAATTTGAACATGATCAAATATGGTTTATATTCACACTTCGGTTGGCTAGGCGACCTCTTCATCAAAAATGATTGACTGGAATTAATCAACCAAGACAATATTGATGACATACAGTATGATTATATTTTTAATTACAGATGCAAAGGCCTACACCACGCAACCCTGCATACAGCGAGCTCAGCCTTGTTTGTTTTTGTCCAATTGCAGTTGTTGTCTCTATGTCTGTGTAAAGGGTTTCAACATGTCCATCCTCCTAAGGGCCAGGAGTTTTTCCAGGAGTTTGCTTTTTTAGAAAAATGTATCTGGTCCCATCATAGCCCATTTAAAAGCGTTTTTTTCAGGCTGATTTTTTACTATGTCATACACTACAACTAGGGTCTGGAGCTGGTTAGGTTAGCCTACTACCAGATCAGGAAAAACTCTGGGTCCGAAGAAAACTATTTCCGCCCCACCACTCTAGGAACTGTGGTGGCACCTCTGAAATCACCACACAATGTCACAAATGAAAAACCATATTCTATTTGAATGATCTACACTTTACATGTTTTTTGTGTGGATGGGCTTCCATAGCTTTACGTGTCTCAGTGCAGCCAGCAGCTACTGCGACAACTTCAGAATGTAACAGGCTGTTACTGAAATTTCAAGTAAAAACTCAATAAAACAAGTCTTGAATATTAGGAAAATGTCTTATACATTTAATCTGTTTCAAAAACATTGCTCTGCAATTATCATTTATACTGGAGGAGTGTTGGCTCATCGAGACATTTCTGATTACACTGCCCTGCTTCAAGGGGATAAACTGTCGGGAGAGTGTCGGGCACTACCTCCGGAGGTAGCGGTCGAGACTACCAAGTACACAAGTTTACATTTGAGTTATATGGATAGTCGACGGTATTTCACGAATAGTATAGTAAGTGAAGAGGCTCTTTTGTACATCCTAGCTCACACTCATGTGAAAATTGCTTTTTGCTGTCAAGTGTTGATTGTAGACCGATGGAAAACCCATGTCAGTGATTCAGAGAATTTAGTGTGGGGTTGAGTTTGTTGAGTGTTGTTGAATGTTTTCTCAGTACCTGTTGTCTAATATGAGCGGGACTGATAAGGTCAGGATGAGCTTGACTTTCCAGGCATGCTGTAAAAAGCATTGCTGTCTGTTCCCAATGTACTTCCAATTCACAAAGCAGAGACAGGTATGACACAAATGATCTTTTTCTTGTGTGAGTTCTCTCTCTTTCTTGTGCTTTCCCTCTTTCAATCATGCATTCTGTCTCTACACTACATGACCAAAAGTATGGCCTGGCTCACATTCGGCGTTCCAATTCATCCCAAAGGTGTTCGATGGGTTTGAGGTCAGGGCTCTGTGCAGGCCAGTCAAGTTCTTCCACACCGATCTCGACAAACCATTTCTGTATGGACCTCGCTTTGTGCACGGGGGCATTGTCATGCTGAAACAGGAAAGGGCCTTCCCCAAACTGTTGCCACAAAGTTGGAAAGACGGAATCGTCTCGAATGTCATTGTATGCTGTAGCATTAATATTTCCCTCCACTGGAACTAAGGGGCCTGAACCATGAAAAACAGCCCCAGACCATTATTCCTCCTCCACCAAACTTTACAGTTGGCACTATGCATTTGGGCAGGTAGCGCTCTCCTGGTACCCTCCAAACCCAGAGTCCAATGGCGGCGAGCCTTACACAGCTCCAGCTTACGCTTGTCATTGCGCATGGTGATCTTAGGCGTGCGGCTGGTCGGCCATGGAAACCCATTTGATTAAGTTCCTGACAAACAGTTCTTGTGGGTGTTGCAACCGCGGACAGGCAATTTTTACGAGCTACGAGCCTCAGGACTCGGCAGTCCCATCACAATAACAGAGCTTACAGTTGACCGGGGCAGCTCTAGCAGGGCAGAAATTTTCCAAACTGACTTGTTGGAAAGGTGGCATCCTACGACAGTGCCATGTTGAATGTCACTGAGCTCTTCAGTAAGGCCATTCTACTGAAAATGTTTGTCCGTTGGAAATTGTATACACCTGTCAGCAACAGGTGTGGCTCAAATAGCCAAATCCACTAATTTGAAGGAGTGTCCGCATACTTTTGTATATTTGGTGAATGTTTATCTCTCTCTCTCTCTTCTCCCTCCCCCTTCTCAAAAATCCTTCTTATGGAAGTCTGTAGTGCTCAGAGGTGGCTTAGAGGATGTTAAATGCGAGCAGTATGTAGGCTGTCTGCCAAGGAGCTGAGAAACTCAGCAGGAACCTGACGGCCTTTCCCACTGGATCTTGTTCTGTTCTCCTCTTGTCCTGCTCTTTCCTGCAGGCTGCACTGCATCACTCCACCCAGGGCCCAGCCAAAGATCAGGACACGGATGACAGGAGCATCAGCAAGGCTTTAACGCATGCAGCGTTTATATAACAGTTATAGAAGCTGAATATGTAGTAATAATATACAGTGACATTTGTTGCTGTTGGGCTGTTACCATTGTGTTCATTGGACTAATAGAAAATATGTTTCTCCTTCTCATTGTCTTTATCCTTCTCAGTTTTATTTCCAACATGAGTCCACTGCACTTGCAAGGCCACATTAAAGCCAGTGTGATGCGCTGCTCCATATGGGTGCTATAATGGTATGTTTATTGATGTGCATGAACTTTTCTGTCTATAATTACTATTAGGCTACTACTTGATGAAACAATTGTGTGTTTGCATACTCTACATCAGCATTTTTGTCTTTATATTGCACAGTGGGTAAGGTTCCAACTTCAAGTAATACATTTTAGATTATGCTTTAAGATGCACATGAATGTCAAGTACACACTGAGTATACAACACGTTATGTTGTGGTCTTTTCCATGACAGACTGACCAGGTGAATCCAGGTCAAAGCTATGATCCCTTATTGATGTCACTTGTTAAATCCACTTCAATCAGTGTAGATGAAGGGGAGGAGACATGTTAAAGAAGGATGTTTAAGCCTTGAGACGGTTTAGACGAATTGTGTATGTGTGCCATTCAGCGGGTGAATGGGCAAGACAAAAGATAACTTTGACATAAATGAAGATGGCTTCCATTTCTTGTTCATACACTGAGGGGTAATTGAAATAATTCCCAGGTCCAATGGATGCCACTGTTTTAGTCCATAGCCTCTCAGTGGGTGTGCTGCTGACTGTCAACAGAGAGTTGTTTTATTCCTGCCTTTTGCACTCCTCTCTGCCTCCTCTAATCTTCCTTTTCTCTCCCCTCTCCTCCTCATATCCCTTTTCTTTCCCCCTCCTTTCCTCCTCTTTCCTCCTCTCCCTCTCCTCTTACCTTCCTTCCCCCTCTGTCCTCTGAAGCTGGCTCTCCATAGGCCCTTCATAGAGGGCTTGGACTCTTTGCTCAACCAGCCATGCTGGCCTCTCCTCTTGTGACTTTGGAAGAAACCAGTTTAGCCCAACCCAATGCTTATTCACAGCATTGTACTGTGCTGCATGTTGTCTGAAGTTGAACTGGTCATATTGTTGCAGGTTGCATTGTTAATTTATGGAGTTTTTATCCAGGGATGATTGTACGACATCTATCACTCTGAATTGATTTGTTGTGTTAATAATGTACAGAATGCAGCAAATTAGTGGGCTGCTATGAATTCAAGTGCTAATTAACTTAGGGCTGCAATCCTCGATATGACAACAGCCAGCGAAAGTGCAGGGCACCAAATTCAAAACAACAGAAATCTCATAATTAAAATTCCTCAAACATACATGTATTTTATACCGTTTTAAAGGTAATCTTGTTGTTAATCCCACCACAGTGTCCTATTTCAAATAGGCTTTACAGCAAAAGCACCACAAACGATTATGTTAGGTCACCACCAACTCACAGCCATTTTTCCAGCCAAAGAGATGAGTCACAAAAAGCAGATAAAATGAATCACTAACCTTTGATGATCTTCATCCGATGACACTCATAGGACTTCATGTTACACAATACATGTATGTTTTGTTTGATAAAGTTCATATTCATATTTTTTCTCTATTTTTTTATATTTTTTTCTCAGTATACATTGATTGGCGCATTACGTTCCCTAGTTCCAAAAACATCCGGTGATATTGCAGAGAGCCACATCATTTTATAGAAATACTCATTATAAATGTTGATGAAAATACAATTGTTAGACAAGGAAATATAGATATACCTCTCCTTAATGCAACCGCTGTGTCAGATTTCCAAAAAACTTTATGGAAAAAGCAAATCATGCAATAATCTGAGAACAGCGCTCAGAGAAAAATAAATGTATCTGCCACGTTGGAGTCAACAGAAATCAGAAATAACATTATAAATATTCCCTTACCTTTGATGATCTTCATCAGAATGCACTCCCAGGAATCCCAGTTCCACATTAAATGTTTGATTTAGTTTGATAAGGTCCATTATTTATGTCCAAGTAGTTACTTTTGTTAGGGCGTTTAGTACACAAATCCAAACGCTCGTGCAGGTCCAGCCGAACATCGGACGAAAACTTCAAAACGTTATATTACAGGTCGTAGAAACATTTCAAACTAAGTATAGAATCAATCTTTATGATGTTTTTATCATAAATCTTCAGTAATGTTCCAACTAGAGATTTCCTATGTCTGTAGAAAAGCCATGGAACGCAGGTCGCTATCATGTGAAATGCGCATGACCAGGACCTGGCTCTCTGCCAGACCACTGACTCAAAAAGATCTCATCTGGCCCCACATCACAGTAGAAGCTTCATTCAAGTTTCTAAAGACGGTTGACATCTAGTGGAAGCCTTAGGAAGTGCAACATAACCAATATCCCACTGTGTATTCAATAGGGCTGGGTTGAAAATCAACCAACCTCATATTTCCCACTTCCTGTTTGGATTTGTTCTCAGGTTTTTGCCTGCCATATTTAATTTTTTATTTTTTTTAATTACCTTTAGATTTGTACCTTGTCAGCTCAGGGATTTGAACTTGCAACCTTTCGGTTACTAGTCCAATGCTCTAACCAATAGGCTACCCTGCCTCCCCATATGAGTTCTGTTATACTCACAGACATCATTCAAACAATTTTAGACACTTCAGAGGAGTGTTTTCTATCCAACACTAATAAGAATATGCATATATTAGCAACTGGGCCTGAGGAGCAGGCCGTTTACTCTGGGCACCTCTGCGTACCTTTCATCCAAGCTACTCAATACTGCCCCTGCAGGCATAAGAAGTTAAACATGTGTGTTATCAATAGGACTGACACCTTCACTATGAATTCAATTGCTTATTGAACATTTCTGTTATCAATAGGACTGACACCTTCACTCTTTGAATTCAAGTGCTAATTGAACATTTGTGTGATCAATAGGACTGACACCTTCACTCTATGCCAACATGCTGCCACAAACTTGTTTTTAGTCATCTCTACCATGTCATAGATGCATTTTAGAAACCCCAGCATCTGTTCTTTAAACAGGCTGTGACTGACATCTGACTGCAGCTAACACTCCATACACGTAACCTAGCTACATATCTTCCTTTGAGAAGAGCAGCGTATGTCTCCATACCAGTAGCAGTGTGTGGGAAATATCACTTGGGAAGTTAAGCCAAATCAGTAAAAAAGACATATTACAACCTATGTTGTGATAATTAAGTTGTTCGCTCTATAACCCACTTATTCATATGCCACTGTGTTATACAATAAGACAAACAAAAAGAGCCAGAATAAATTCAAATGTATATTTGTTTGTTTTATCACATAACCCGGATAGCAACATCTGTCCAGTTAAGTCCACAAAGCAAATGTTGCATGTAACAAACAGTTACATGACCTACAGCAAGGTCCAGCAAGTAAATTTTTTCAAAAGTTTACGAAACAACTAATGATTTAGAACAACAGAGTTACTGCACGTCAGCACAAAGACAACAGGAGCACTGCCTCTGCTATTCCAGCTCCATTTCAACTTAAACATTTCAACATCATCAAAGGCTATATATGCTTAGTTTAATACACTGAAAACAAATTTAAAGATACCAAAATATTATTTAGTCAAATCAAATCAAATTATTGGTCACATACACATTGTTAGCAGATGTTAATGCGAGTGTAGCGAAATGCTTGTGCTTCTAGTTCCGAGTGCAGTAATATCTAGCAAGTAATCAAACAATTTCCCAACAATTACCTAATACACACAAATCTAATGTGGTGAATGAGAATATGTACATATAAATATATGGATGAGCGATTAACGAGCGGCATAGGCAAGGTGCGGTAGATGGTGCAAAATGCAGTATATACATATATCCCAGTCCGCGTGATCAAAACAATCTTGAAGCGTGGATTCCAGATTGGTCAGACCAGCGTTGAATGGTTCTAGTCACTGGTACATGCTGTTTGAGTTTCTGCCTGTAAGACGGTAGGAGCAAGATGGCGTCGTGGTTGAATTTGCCAAAGGGAGGGCAGGGGAGGGCTTTGTATGCATCGCAGAAGTTAGAGTAGCAGTGATCAAGTGTATTACTCCTGTGTGTAGTGCAATCAATATGCTGATAGAATTTAGATAGCCTTCTTCTCAAATTTGTTTTGTTAAAATCCCCAGCTACAACAAATGCAGTCTCAGGATATATGGTTTCCAGTCCACTGAAGTTCCTTGAAGGCCGTCTTGGTGTCTGCTTGAGGGGGAATGTACACAGCCATGATGATAACTGACGAGAATTTTCTTGGAAGGTAAAGTGGCCGGCATTTGATGGAAAGGAAATCTAGGGCGGGTGAGCAGAAGGACTTGAGTTCCTATATATTGTTATGATTACACCATGAGTCGTTAATCATGAAGAATACAACCCAGCCCTTCCTCTTCCCAGTGAGGAGTTTATCTCTGTCGACACGATGCATGGAGAAGCTTGGTGGCTGAACTGATTCCGACAACATATCCCTAGAGAGCCATGTTTCCGTGAAACAGAGAATGTTAAAATCTCTGATGTCTCTCTGGAAGGCAATACTTGCTCAAATTTCATCTACCTTGTTGTCAAGAGACTGGACATTGGCAAGTAGTATACTTGGGAGCGGTGGACGATGTACACATCAGCATAGGCTGACCAGGAGGCCGCTCTGTCTACCCCTTCTGCGGTGCCGTTGTTTTGAGTCGGCATCTGAGATTAGATCCATTGTCCTGGGTGGTGGTCCAAACAGAGGATCCGCTTCAGGAAAGTCGTATTCCTGGTCGTAGGGTTGGTAATTTGACGTCGCTCTTATATCCAATAACTCTTCCCGGCTGTAGGTAATAAGACTTCCTGGATTAACAATGTAAGAAGTAATACATAAAAAAAAAAATACTACATAGTTTCCTAAGGACTCGAAGCGAGGCGACCATCTCTGTCGGTTCCATTTTGATTTGCATGTCTGTGTATGTGTGTGCGTGCGTGTGGAAGTAAACCATTTTTGGGGTACTCACACTACCTGTTGACTAGTTGAACACCAATGACATCCTCCTATCTTTCATGTTGGCAAAACGGTCTATGGCTCTGTTATACATTACCCTTTTAGTTTTTGTTGTCATAGGCTGCCTAGTTAAAATGCTTGCAGGCCTAGCTTTCTCTCATGGGCATCAACGATCCACCTAAGTAGGGTAGTTAATGTGAGCCTATGATACTACATTTAGGCTAAATATTGAACTTCAATCTTCGCGGGCCAGGAGCACAATATATACATTTATGGTTAGATCAGAATTGCCGTCATAATCATTGGCCTTTGCAGAGAATAAAGTTGAAATCCCCATCTCCATCAATGGCTTAGGAAAGGGATGATTTTGCTGCCGGTGACGTTGCTGCCGGTGATGTCTGGTGAGGACCTGCCTTCCAACAGGCCTACAAGCCCTCAGTTCAGCCTCTCTCAGCCTATTGCGGACAGTCTGAGCACTGATGGAGGGATTGTGCATTCCTGGTGTAACTCGGGCAGTTGTTGTTGCCATCCAGTACCTGTCCCGCAGGTGTGATGTTCGGATGTACCGATCCTGTGCAGGTGTTGTTACACGTGGTCTGCCACTGCAAGGACAATCAGCTGTCCATCCTGTCTCTCTGTAGCGCTGTCTTAGGCGTCTCACAGTACGGACATTGCCATTTATTGCCCTGGCCACATCTGCAGTCCTCGTGCCTCCTTGCAGCATGCCTAAGGCACATTCACGCAGATGAGCAGGGACCCTGGGCATCTTTCTTTTGGTGTTTTTCAGAGTCAGTAGAAAGGCCTCTTTAGTGTCCTAAGTTTTCATAACTGTGACCTTAATTGCCTACCGTCTGTAAGCTGTTAGTGTCTTAACGACCGTTCCACAGGTTCATGTTCACTAATTGTTTATGGTTCATTGAACTAACATGGGAAACAGTGTTTGAACCCTTTCCAATGAAGATCTGTGAAGTTATTTGGATTTTTACGAGTTATCTTTGAAAGACAGGTTCCTGGTTTCTTATTTTGGTTATTTTGGTCCAGACAGCATCAGATACATGGGCTACACATACTGTCCATAGACAGAGGGGCATAGTTTCCTCGCTCTGATTATTTCTCTGGTGAGGTTCAGACACTTGCGAATTGAAGGGAAATTATGAAACCACAGAGAGGAAAGATCAATTATTTTATCATTTGTATTTTTTTATTGGTCAAATATTTGCTTCCCTTGGCATCTATGAATACACGCCACTGCTCCACAGCCAGTGGTCCCAGCAGGTCCCCTCTCTTCCAGTACTTCCTGTCTTGGGCTAACTGCAGGATGTAATGAGGTGACACAGCAAGCAGTAATGGCTGCCGTGTGTCACCTGCTGCTGTTGCTGCTGCTGTGTGAATACATGGAACAGTAGAGTCTTTCCCACTGGAGAACAGAACAGTGAGCTATGTCGCTGTGTTACAGTACAAAGACAAGCTGGATAAGGATTAAATGTTTCCCACCATTCGTTTCATAGAAAAAAAATGAAGGTGTATTTTTTTCTTCTACTGACACGCTGGAGAGAGTCTTTTTGAAATGACCTAAATATTTTAACATAAGACTGCACACACAATGAATGATGAGTGGTAAACATATTGTAACACTGTCTGATAGTGAACATTTCTCATTTGCCCATATAATCTATCCACCTGACAGGATTGGCATATCAAAAAGCTGATTCAACAGCATGATCCTTACACAGGTGCACCTTGTGCTGGGGACAATAACTGTGTAGTTTTGTCACACAACACAATGCCACAGATATGTCAAGTTTTGAAGGAGCGTGCAATTGGCATGCCGCCTGCAGGAATGTCCACCAGAGCTGTTGCCAGAGAATTGAATGTTAATTTCTCTACCATAATCTGCCTCCAGCATCTTATTAGAGTATTTGGTAGTCCTTCCAACCGGCCTCACAACTACAGACCTCGTGTAACCACGTGGGAGTTGGGGGACTCATTTCTGATTTGCACAGCCTGGCCCCAGTGGGTGGGCCTGGATGCCAACTGGGTGGGACAACTTGGCCCACCTATGGCTGCACCCCTGCCCAGTCATGTGAAATCCATAGATTAGGGCCTTGTGATTTTTTTTTTCAATTGACTGATTTCCTGATATGAACTGTAACTCTGTAAAATCGTTGAAACTGTTTATGTTTATGTTGTTGTTCAGTATAATTCAATTACTACTCATGACAGGTAACTCATCAGGGATTTGGTTTAATAAAAAAATAAAACTTGGCCCACAAGTTGCTGCCTGCTCTATACTGTTATAAGTGAATGCTGGTTAGGATGCGGCTGTAAGACCGTTACCTTACTGTCTACAATTATGTTTATGTGGTAATATCAGTCCCAGCCAGGTCCGACACCAGAATGCAGCTTTTTCAAAAATTCTTAGAAACTTGTTTCTCTGACTGCAGTATGGAAATGTGATCATATTCAGGATGATACTCTCAATAAGATTGCATTGATACTATAGTATATTAACAGTATAAGTGTATGTGCCCCAGTCCCAGTCAGGCCAAGCTCCAGTGTTCCTCTCTCCACATGTGTATTCTGTCCTCTAACTACCTTCAGCTTCTCCCTACCCCCCACCAGCTGCAAACACACAGTTGCTGAAAATGAATTTATATCATTCATTTTAATTACAGATCACACTTGAAATGATGTGGAGTTTAATTTGAAAGACAAGCATACGAAAATACACACAGAGGCGCAGCTAAACAGATGTAACTCACACACAGCCACTGCTCCAGAATACCGACCTGATTTAAATGTTTAATTGCTGAAATGTTTCCTCTTTTGACGCACCAAATGGATTTGGGCAATCAAGCAGCACGAGCAATTTAAGCTGTCTGCAAATTCAATCTATGCACGCAGAGGGGTATGATCAAATGGCCACCTCATGCAAATGTGTGGATGTCACCAGAGCACTAAAGCTGTACATTAATGTGTGAGTGAGTGTTGTGCAAATAAATGTGGATATGTATGTTGATGTCTGCATGTTTGCTTATGAGTACATTCGATATTATGGAAATAGATATGTGTATGCCCCTCAAATAATAATGAGACGTTAGGACGTCCCTAGTACGTCACGGAATGGTCGTCTAAAGTTGTCAGCAGGACATTGTGTCATGGTCCCCTGAAGGTTTTTGTCTAGTTCCCGATTTGTCCCAGGGATGTCACCTGAGGGCACATGCACCATAGTTTCATTACACATCAAGGCCCTGATTGGTGAACCACTGATCCAGTCACAGCTCTTTGTCTGTTGGCAATACTAGGGAAACTCAAATTTCTAAAATACATTTCTGAAATCTAAACTAACTAAAATAGCAGTGCAGATGGCACTCTTTTGCTAAGTGCATAGGTATTGAATGTCTATGTGACTTCTGAAACCCTACAGACTTTGTGGCGCAGCAGAAAGATCAGCATACCCCAAATCCAGAGGTTGTGTTTTCAAATCCCAGGTGAGGTCATATTGAAAAGTCAGTACTAAGTGATCATATCAAATGTAATCATATTGATTAACGATTTGCACACTATTTTAGCTGAACAGCATACCACTTACCTGAAAACCCCCATACCATTTCATTACTTTATTTATAATGGAGTTCAGGGGACCTTCAGGGGACCATGACACAACATTCCAAGAACGTCCGAAAAACATGCACAAAGACGTCCCTGGAACAAACCGAGAACTAGACAAAACCACCATGGGACCAAGACACAACGTATCACAAATGTTCTTTTAAACGTTCTCAGGGACATCCCCGGGACCAACCGGGAACTAGACAAAACCTCCAGGAGACCATGACACAACATCCCAAAAAACGGTCAGGGGACCATGACACAACATCCCAAAAACGGTCAGGGGACCATGACACTACGTCTCAAGAACATCCTAAAAACGTCCCCAGGCAAACCAGGAACTATAAAAAAGGTCCCCTATAGAATGTTCCTTTAGAACCATCATGCGTCATTCTAAGGACTAATCAAATGAAAGGCCTGAGGACACCCTCAAACGCTCCTGACATGGTCCTTTTAAAACATTTTGTTGTAACCTTTATTTTATTTTACTTTTATTTAACCAGGCAAGTTAGTTAAGAACAAATCCTTAATTTCAATGATGGCCTGGGAACAGTGGGTTAAATTCCTGTTCAGGGGCAGAACGACAGATTTGTACCTTGTCAGCTCGGGGGTTTGAACTCGCAACCTTCCGGTTGCTAGTCCAACGCTCTAACCGCTAGGCTACCCTGCCGCCCCAGGCAACCTCTTGATACTACCCATCCCGTATCCGGGATCGTGAATACAGCCTCAGGCTCATTACCATAACGCAACGTTAACGATTTCTGAAAATCGCAAATGAAATTAAACTAATATGCCTGCTCTCAAGCTTAGCCTTTTCTTAACAACACTGTCATCTCAGATTTTCAAAATATGCTTTTGAACCATAGCAAATCAAGCATTTGTGTAAGAGTATTGCTAGCTAGCTTAGCATTTTGCGTAGCATTTAGCACGCAACATTTTCACAAAAACCAGATAACCAAATAAATAAAATCATTTACCTTTGAAGAACTTCGGATGCTATGTAACTGAGGAGACTCTCAGTTACATAGCAAATGTTCAGTTTTTCCTGAAAGAATCTTTGTGTAGGAGAAATCGCTCCGTTTTGTACATCACATTTGGCTACCGAAACGAACCGAAAATTCAAAACGTCAAGCTTTTTCCAAATTAACTCCATAATATCGACCGAAACATGGCAAACGTTGTTTAGAATCAAACCTCAAGGTGTTTTTTCACATATCTCTTCATTGATATGCCATTCGTGGAAGCCTGCTTTCGTCTCAGAATCCCATGGAAAAATACCAGCAGCTGAAAATGACGCACCAATTTCGACGGAGGACACCGGGCAGACACCTGGCAAATGTAGTCTCTTATGGTCAATCTTCCAATGATATGCCTACAAATACGTCACAATGCTGCAGACACCTTGGGGAAACGATAGATAGGGCAGGCTCATTCCTGTCGCATTCACAGCCATATAAGGAGACAATGGAAAACAGAGCCTCAAAAATCCTGCTCATTTCCTGGTTGCAGTTTCATCTTGGTTTTGCCTGTAGCTCCTGTTCTAGGGCACCCACAGACAATATCTTTGCAGTTCTGGAAACTTCAGAGTGTTTTCTTTCCAAAGCTATCAATTATATGTATAGTCGAGCATCTTTTTGTGACAAAATATCTTGTTTAAAACGGGAACGTTTTTCATCCAAAAATGAAATACTGCCCCCAGAGTTTCAAGAGGAACAAATTCTTATTTTCAATGACGGCCTAGTGACATGTTGGGAAGTACACAACTACACAAAGATCCCCCGGAGAACGTTCCCTTGGGACAATCATGCAATGTTCTTTGCGCAATCTCAGAACGTCAATGGGATAATGTCACGCCGAAAACTTTAAGGGACCTAATGTCCTCAGTACCTCCACTGCTTGCTGGGTGTGGACATGCATGTGTAGAAGTATGTGACAATTGTTTTCTCCAGTGATGGGTAAATTCCTATAGTACAGTATATCACACCTGAAGCAGAGATAAAAGGATACACACAGTATATCAAAGTATCTTCGATAGGACATGAGGGAGAAAAAGATTAGCAGTAAATTATAGTTTTATGGGCAGCCATAATTCAGGGACATGTTTGAAGATTTGAATAAACACCATCAATTCAGGCAGCCGTGGCAGGTTTGGGCCAGTAATAGAAAATGAAATGAATTGCTGGGATGTTTTAATGTGTGGTGATAGGCATCTACTGGGGCTGTGGGTGGTTAAGGGGGAGAGAGAGAGAGAGAGAGAGAGAGAGAGAGTGCAGCATCAGAGCACAACTCAATGAGTTTTATCTTCTTTGATGCTTTCCTTCCCTTCCTGTGCCTATCTTTTACCCATTACCACATGGCTGACAGATCCACCCATCTGAGGGTGGTGGAAGGGCCAGGGGATCATACCTCCGTCCACAGGGAATGGCCCTGTATCTAGTAGGGTTGATGTTGCGCTGTTATTCTTTGCCAAGACGTGGTAATATAAATGCACTGTGTGCTATATGGGTGTGCCGTGTGATGCTTTTCTGTGTGTGTGTGTGTGTTTCTTCTATCTGAGGTTGCACACATTAGTATGTGTGTGTGCAAGCTGCACTCCGCTCCTTTTTCTGACAATGATGCTTCTGATAAGCAGAGTGAAATAGATGGTCTTATTAAATCAGTGATTAAAACCATTGATCTGACACTCTCGGCTGAATGGCAATTCACCCAATAAATTAGATTTTTTTCCCTCAGCTGAGTCCTTCAGGCATCATTTAGGTGAGAATATCAACCACACAGCTCTATATACAGATCTGTGAATGACATCTAAGGTCGTAGGAAACTTTGTTAGATGTGTGTGTGTGCTTGCACACTGCCTTGGAGATGGCTTTCCGATTGGCTCTGAAAAAGGTGTGAAGGAAAAACAGACTCCGGGGTTAGCGGTGATACCATCACTCAGTTAAGGTTTAAGACAGCAGTGCTGCTGGCGTCAGGTGTTTTAGCTGTGGCTGTGGAGTTGATTTGCTCTGTTTGGATAGCCCTGTGCTGCGTGTCAGAGACAGAGTGGCTCAATCCCTCTTTTATTTTATTTTGACTTACCTTTAAATGAAAAGACCAGCAGCGGGCTGTAGAGGTGAAAGGGGATGCTGTGCTGAGGAGATTTACTCCATATATCAACATCCAGGACTGACTCCCACGCCAGATAGGCTGTTCATTGGACAATACAGATCTCACACACTGAATCAGTCACAGACAGAATGCTGCTGATTCCTTGTAATGTGTTTCTCTGTGTGTGTGTGTGTGTGTGTGCCCTCTATCGTATTGTGCTTCTTATGTGTCTATATGTTTTCTAAGTGTATGTGTGTGCATCCCAGTGTGAAGCAGTGAGTCGCTAGCCATGCTCTGATGGCTATCTTCAGATATGGCCCAGTGCTTCATGCTCTGATGGTTATCTTCAGATATGGCCCAGTGCCTCATGCTCTGTGAGGCAGAAGCTGCTATCAGAGATGTTGAGTCTATGTTGATAGTGATAGAGCAAGTCTGTGACTGTGACAGAGTCAATGGGGACAAACCATATCTTTGCAGAAGCTACAACACTATATTATGATAGTGAAGCAGTGCTGGCCTTCTGTCTTCCCAACTCACTAGTGACGTTATGGCTTTAGCGCAGAGCAAAGGAGATGAATGCTAACAGCTGAGTGTGGTACCAAATTCCAAATTCAGGACACCAATGTCCCAATTTCCTCAAAGGACAACAGACCTGAACTGGAGTTCTTGACTGAAGCTCAAGCCCTGGCCATGGATGTTTTATATACTGTTTTATATATCAACCTTGCCAAGGCTCTATTCTGCAGGATGAAGCATGTAGCAAGTGCCACCTCTAGCCTATTGGGGGTCCTAAGCGAAATTGGTTGAGTCCCCTCACCCTCCTGGGCATAACATTGTAGTGTCCCCCCCTTTTCGGCAGTGGATAATTGTGCAGTCTTAAAGTTAATTTCTTGAAATTCTTCACATTTTGTCACGTATACACAGTGAGTCAGGAAGCAGGTGCAGAAAGATAGTTTAATAATAAAACAAGATAGATGAACAAAACAGGAGTAGCGTACTGAATGTGAAAACAAACCAATACTTCCTGATGACTGAGGCTACTTAGGGTTAAATAAAGGGAAGGTAATCAAGGTGATTATGAAGTCCAGGTGTGCGTAATAATGGAGAGCAGGTGTGCATAATGATGGGGAGCAGGTGTGCGTAAAGACGGGGAGAAGGAGTGCGTAATAATGGGGATACGGTGTGCGTAATGATGAGGAGAAGGTGTGCGTAATGATGGAGAGAAGGTGTGCGTAATGATGGGGAGAAGGTGTGCATAATGACGGTGTCACGCCTTGGTCTTAGTATTTTGTGTTTTAGAATATTAGTTGGTCAGGCCAGGGTGTGACATGGGTTTATGTTATTGTGTTGTTGTATTTGGGTTTTTGTAGGCATTGGGATTGTGGTTGATTAGGGGTGTGTTTAGTATAGGTTTGGCTGCCTGAGGCGGTTCTCAATCAGAGTCAGGTGATTCTCGTTGTCTCTGATTGGGAACCGTATTTAGGTAGCCTGGGTTTCACTTTGTATTTCGTGGGTGATTGTTCCTGTCTCTGTGTTAGTGTTCACCAGACAGGCTGTATAGGTTTTTCACGTTCCGTTTGTTGTGTTTGTATTTATAAGTTATTTCATGTATCGTCATTTGTTTCATTAAAGACATGAGTAACCAACACGCTGCATTTCGGTCCGACTTTCTTGCGACAAATGAAGAACGCCATTACAGACGGGGAGAAGGTGTGCGTAATGATGGGGAGACGGTGTGCATAATGACGGGGAGAAGGTGTACGTAATGATGGAGAGAAGGTGTGTATAATGATGGGGAGAAGGTGTGCATAATGATTGAGAGAAGGTGTGTATAATGATGGGGAGAAGGTGTGCGTAATGATGGGGAGAAGGTGTGCGTAATGATGGAGAGAAGGTGTACGTAATGATGGAGAGAAGGTGTGCGTAATGATGGGGAGAAGGTGTACGTAATGATGGAGAGAAGGTGTGTATAATGATGGGGAGAAGGTGTGCGTAATGATGGGGAGAAGGTGTACGTAATGATGGAGAGAAGGTGTGTATAATGATGGGGAGAAGGTGTGCGTAATGATGGGGAGAAGGTGTGCGTAATGATGGGGAAAAGGTGTACGTAATGATGGAGAGAAGGTGTGTATAATGATGGGGAGAAGGTTTGCGTAATGATGGGGAGAGGGTGTACGTAATGATGGAGAGAAGGTGTGCGTAATGATGGGGAGAAGGTGTGCATAATGACAGGGAGAAGGTGTGCGTAATGATGGGGAGAAGGTGTGCGTAATGATGGGGAGAAGGTGTACGTAATGATGGAGAGAAGGTGTGTATAATGATGGGGAGAAGGTGTGCGTAATGATGGGGAGAAGGTGTGCATAATGATGGGGAGAAGGTGTGCATAATGATGGGGAGAAGGTGTGCATAATGATGGGGAGAAGGTGTGCGTAATGATGGGGAGAAGGTGTGCGTAATGATGGGGAGAAGGTGTGCATAATGATGGGGAGAAGGTGTGTGTAATGATGGTTGTCAGGACTGGTGGTCAGTAGACCGCCGATATTGAGCGCTGGAGTGGGAGAGCAGGAGTAGACGTGACACATTTTGGCATGGAGCGAAGAAAAAAATGTAATTTTAAAACTAATTTCATACAATTCTGCTTATTGTGCCATGGGGAAAATATTTTTTTTGTGGTTTCCAAGGTAATATCCTGCAATTCTACACATTTTGCCATGAGGTGGAGAAAAACGTTTGCACTTTTAAAGCTAATGTCCTGAGAACAGGGAAGAGCTCCGAGGCCAGAGTGTTACAGACCTCTGTGTTGCTGTGGCTTTTGTGTCCCAAATTGTACCCTATTCCCTATTTAGTGCAATACTTTAGACCAGGGCCCAGCGGGCTACATAGGAGAATGGGTTGCCATTGTGTTCTGACTACTCTGCTGTTAGGAATATATTGTTAACAGTTCCACTATGTTATACTTAAAGTTATACTTAAATCCAAAAGGGTTCTCGAGCACAGGGGTTCTTAAACTTGCTCAGCCTGGGACCCAAATTAGAAATTCTGTGTTTTCCTGGGACCCAGGCTTACAAAAACATGCAACTATACATACTGGTACACTTCATTGCCCTTATGCACATTAGCAAATGCAGCGTAGACAAATAACAATTAAATTAAATACCCATAGAAATAGCCAGTGGCGGTTTTATCTTGTATGGCTCCCTGGGCGACCCGCCCCCCCAAAAAAAAAAAAAAACATTCTGCACTAACTTTAATTTTTATTCAGACATTTGGAACAACACAAATATATAATCAGAACATTTTAAAACTATACAAATGTAAAAAATATATACAAATATAAAAAAATATATACAAAAATCAAAACACATCAAAACACAATCGAAACACATTTGTGTTGATTTGGCACTCAAGCATCAATACATTACACATCCCCCAACACTGTCAACCAAGAGTCAAGACTAAACTAATTAACCTTGGTGGTGTGCAGACTGGTATTATATTATTCTTAACGATTTCGCACAAACTAGAAAAAAATGCATCAATATGTCTGTACTCTATATTCATAGTATTATGAATGAATTGTGATTTATTTGGTAGCAGTGTGACTTCGTGTGATTTCGTAGTGCGACTGATTTTACTAATTGCATTAGTACTGTACGGCTGCCCATGTCACCGATACCTAAATCCACAACTGTAAATAGCTATTCATGTTTATTTTCCCCCATTAAAAACACTCTTACATATGTGTCTAGGTTGGAACTGTTGCTGTTAAAATACAATAAATAATTTTTATTCTGAACTGGAATAAACTGATTGATCACATCACACAGATGTAGACCAGAACACACACACAGTCCTAATGATAGATGTGTGACTGGTTGAAGTTTTCAACAAGCAGGTCTATTCTGGGCTCAGTTTTTTTGACAGTTGAGAACCCTGACTCGCACAAGTATGTGGTGCCAAACTGGATCAGAACATCTACTGCTTTCTCAGTCAGTTTCTCAGCCTCAAAAAGCATTGTGCGTCTATCAGTGTATTCCAGTTCAGAATACAAATGATTGCTTGTATTTTAACAGCAACAGTTTTTTCCATCTTCATCTGTACTGTTACTTAGGGTTGCACTATCGAGATAGCTTGCTTTGGTATCAGTATCTAGATAGCTTGCGTTGGTATCAGTATCTAGATAGCTTGCTTTGGTATCAGTATCTAGATAGCTTGCTTTGGTATCAGTATCTACATAGCTTGCTTTGGTATCAGTATCTACATAGCTTGCTTTGGTATCAGTATCTAGATAGCTTGCTTTGGTATCAGTATCTACATAGCTTGCTTTGGTATCAGTATCTACATAGCTTGCTTTGGTATCAGTATCTACATAGCTTGCTTTGGTATCAGTATCTACATAGCTTGCTTTGGTATCAGTATCTAGATAGCTTGCTTTGGTATCAGTATCTAGATAGCTTGCTTTGGTATCAGTATCTACATAGCTTGCTTTGGTATCAGTATCTACATAGCTTGCTTTGGTATCAGTATCTAGATAGCTTGCTTTGGTATCAGTATCTACATAGCTTGCTTTGGTATCAGTATCTACATAGCTTGCTTTGGTATCAGTATCTAGATAGCTTGCTTTGGTATCAGTATCTACATAGCTTGCTTTGGTATCAGTATCTACATAGCTTGCTTTGGTATCAGTATCTAGATAGCTTGCTTTGGTATCAGTATCTACATAGCTTGCTTTGGTATCAGTATCTACATAGCTTGCTTTGGTATCAGTATCTAGATAGCTTGCTTTGGTATCAGTATCTAGATAGCTTGCTTTGGTATCAGTATCTACATAGCTTGCTTTGGTATCAGTATCTAGATAGCTTGCTTTGGTATCAGTATCTACATAGCTTGCTTTGGTATCAGTATCTAGATAGCTTGCTTTGGTATCAGTATCTAGATAGCTTGCTTTGGTATCAGTATCTAGATAGCTTACTTTGGCTAACATTAGCTTGCTAGCTATTAGCTGTGTACAAGGGGATTGTTTGAAAGAGAAGCTCACATCGACTACTATGAGAGATGGGATTTCCTTTTTTCTGCTTACAGTATGACAACAGTAAAATAACAACATTGCTAGCTGACCTACTTTTCCACTGTCGAAGCACTGTTTCCTGGAGCATTCTGTCCTGTTCTAAAAGAACTCCCTGGGTTTACCGTCATGCCGTGGATGTTTGGTCAGGACCTGTTGTTTTAATTTGTTTGTTTTGAAAGACTCATTACCAAGCACTTCCCTGCACAAAACACATTGTGGGCGCTCATTGTTATTTCCCAAAGTTTGTTTTAAACCACAGTAGAGAAACTCATTGCTGTATTTTTGTTTCGTGACAATTGAACTCAGTCAGACCTTGTGGGTAGCTTGAGTCCATTCGATGACAGCGGTGAGTGACAACGAATGGGAATGACAAGCCAGTGGCTGACAGCGCATCATCTGCTGCTGAACAACAGCACTGCAGCGTGTGGGTCGCATAGTGATCTTCGAGAAAACTGCCAAAAAAAGATCTGGGAAACCTTGAAGCACACGGGCACAAGCACATCTTCCACCCACTCGCGCATCTGCCAAGCAGAGACATCGCTACTAAGCAGAGAGCGCACGGAACATAGAGTGCAGTTGCACTTGGCCAAAATCCATGCCAGTAATTAATGAAATAATTATAAATGTACTCTGACACGTCACAACCCACCATTAACAGGTCTGCAACCCATACTTTTAAGAAAGGCTGCTCTAGCAGATTACTAAAAATGGAACACCCCATGTTCAAGAATGGCCTTTTTCTTTTTATTTGGTTATTTGAAAATGAAATCATCTCCAAATATTGCTATTTTTATAACAAGACATAGAAAGTTGGTTGCAATTTCAGTTTATTCCAACATAAAAGACAGAACAGATTTTACAACACATATTATGGTTAAACTCAAATACATTAATTGATTAAAAAAATATATATATTTTGGGAAAAAATGTTTTTAAAAAGTATCATCTTTGTAAATTATATCATAAATAGGACTGGTGGAGTTTTTTTATGTTATTTTACTAGGCAAGTCAGTTAAGAACAAATTCTTATTTTCTATGACAGCCTAGGAACAGTGGGTTAACTGCCTGTTCAGGGGCAGAACTTACTAGTCCAATGCTCTAACTACTAGGCTACACTGCTGCTGTCACATATGCAGCGAACAAATGTCTGCTCTACTCAAAATTACAACCAACTAATTGCAGCATTACCGCAAAAATGGAAGAGGCAATTGGAAGGGGGAGAAATTAAGGAACTTGTCTTTCGGCCCTACATTAATGACCAAAATTGGTAAAAAAGATTACTAGTTTCATCTAAGGACCAAAAAATGGACAGCTGTGCCACATAGATTGCAAAATAGTTAGGAAGAGATTTTCAATGTACCGATTCCATGGCACATGGTTTATGAACTGATACGCAAAACAACACTGGATCAACACTGGATTCAAAAGTATTATATAAAATTATTGTTATATATATATATATATATATGGGGGATACCTCCATCCCAGCCCTACAGATTATGCTGCAAAGACACAGAATCATTAGATCATTTGTTTGAGGTGCAGACAGTGTCGAAGTAACAAAAGTGTATTAATTCGAACATGGGAAGGCAATGGTACAGGACGGCAGACGGGCTCAGGGTCAGATCAGGCAGAGGTTGGTAATCCAGAGTAGTGGGGCAAAGGTACAGGACAGCAGGCAGGCTCAGGTTCAGGGCAGGCAGAAAGGTCAAAACCCGGGAAAACTAGAGAACAGGAATATAGACAAGACAGGAGCAAGGGGAAAACCGCTGGTAGGTTTGAGGAACAAAACAAACTGGCAACAGACAAACAGAGAACACAGGTATAAATACACAGGGGATACTGGGGAAGATGGGCGACACCTGGAGGAGGGTGGAGACAATCACAAAGACAGGTGAAACAGATCAGGGCGTGACAGTCAATCGATTAATAATATAATAATACTTTTAGCAAAGATGTTTATCTTTAATTTACAACATGTAAAATCTATGAGAATAGAAAGGTTCAGAACTTTTGTGAAACATCACAGCACAGTTGAAAAATAGACCCATCAACCCAATTGAGATGTTTTGGGATGAGTTTGACTGCAGAGTGAAGGATAAGCAGCCAACAAGTGCTCAGCGTTTGTGGGAACTCCTTCAAGACTGTTGGAAAAGCATTCCAGGTGAAGCTGGTTGAGAGAATGCCAAGAGTGTGCAAAGCTGTCATCAAGGCAAAGGGTGGTTACACACTTTTTTGGTTACTACATGATTCCATATGTGTTATTTCATAGTTTTTATGTCTTCAATATTATTCTACAATGTAGAAAATAGTAAAAATAAAGAAAAACCCTGAAATTAGTAGGTGTGTCCAATCATCCTCTTCTTCCTCCTCCTCAAATCAAATCAAATCAAATGTATTTATAAAGCCCTTCTTACATCAGCTGATATCTCAAAGTGCTGTACAGAAATCCAGCCTAAAACCCCAAACAGCAAGCAATGCAGGTGTAGAAGCAGGGTGGCTAAGAAAAGCTCCCTAGAAAAGCCAGAAAATAGGAAGAAACCGAGAAAGGAACCAGGCTATGAGGGGTGGCCAGTCCTCTTCTGGCTGTGCCGGCTGGAGATTATAACAGAACATGGCCAAGATGTTCAAATGTTCATAGATGACCAGCAGGGTCAAATAATAATAATCACAGTGGTTGTCGAGGGTGCAACAGGTCAGCACCTCAGGAGTAAATGTCAGTTGGCTTTTCATAGCCGCTCCTGCTGTCTCTAGAGAGATGAAAACAGCAGGTCTGGGACAGGTAGCACGTCCGGTGAACAGGTCAGGGTTCCATAGCAGTGGGCAGAACAGTTGAAACTGGAGCAGCAGCACAGCCAAATTATTCAAATCAAATTCTATTTGTCACATGCGCAAAATACAACAGGTACAACAGGATTGTGCCCCTGGCTATCCGTAAAAACATTTAATAAGAAAAGTATGCAGTCTGCTTTGCTTAATATAAGGAATTTGAAATTATTTGTACTTTTACTTTTGATACTTAAATATATTTTAGCAATTACATTTACTTGTGATACTTATGTATATTTAAAACCAAATACTTTTAGAATATAATACTTTTTACTCGAGTAGTATTTCACTGGGTGACTCACGCTTACTTGAATAACTTTCTATTAAGGTGTCTATACTTTTACTCAACTATGACAATTGGGTATTTTTTCCAACACTGCTGCAGTATCACAACATTAGTCAGCAACTGGTATTTAAGACAGAAAGTACACATGGATTTAGTCATATTTCAGACAATTAAGCATGTTGAGTCAAGAGGGGAACCCCATGTGTTGCAGTTGTTGTGGTTGACAACTGACACACCATATTGAGCATGACATGGTCGTGCTCTACTCTTTCTTGTGTTCACACAATTACACAGTAAATTGTGAAGGCTAAACTGTTGAGAGAGAAATAATATAAAATAATGGAGATTGAAAAAAACTATTATGGTTTAAGCACAAGTCTGAGGAATCTATTAACACTCCCTTCTCCTGCCAAGTACAAACATAGCTTTTTATGATACTACTCACACTGTAAGGTTTTGTGCTGGCCCTTCCTAAACTATCCATACTCTGACATGTTGCAGCAAAAGACAGTGTTCAACTGTGCTTACAGAAAGATGTGACCAGGTTTGAACTCCAAACTATAAGGCTGGTTATGGTACACATCAAATCCATCGTCCCAGACAACCTATGTCCATCTTCCAATAGGACAACAACCCTAAGCACACAGCCAAGACAACGCATGAGTGGCTTCGGGACAAGTCTCTGAATGTCTTTGAGTGACCCAGCCAGAGCCCGGACTTGAACCCAATCTAACATCTCTGGAGAGACCTGAAAATAGATGTGCAGCGATGCTTATCCATCCAATCTGACAGAGCTTGAGAGGATCTGCAGAGAAGAATGGGAGAAACTCCCCCAAATACAGGTGTGCCAAGCTTGTAGCGTCATACCCAAGAAGACTCAAGTCTGTAATCGCTGCCAAAGGTGCTTCAACAAAGTAACGAGTAAAGGGTCTGAATAATTATGTAAATGTGACATTTCAGTTTTTTATTTTGAATACATTTGCAAAAAAACAAACAGTTTTTGCTTTGTCATTATGGGGTATTGTGTGTAGAATGATGAGGATAAAAGCAATTTAATACATTTTTGAATAAGGCTGTAACGTAACAAACTGTGGAAAAAGTCAAGGGATCTGAATACTTTCCGAATGCACTGTATCTAACTCTATCACTCCAGTATATCCCCACATTGTAAATATGGTATTTGCCACACCCTAATCTGTTTCACCTGTCTCATCTGTTTCATCTGTTTCACCTGTTACTTTCGAACTGTCTGCATCTGGGTCTTTTATCCTGAGGTCAGATAATATTGGAACTGACCTTGCGTATAGCTTCAAACTTTCTCTTGTTCTTCTTATTTTTATTTCTTGTGTGTTTTTATTCTACCTTTTGTTTCTTTTAGTACTATATCGATATTGATTACTGCATTGTTGGGTTTAGAGCTTGCAAGAATGTAATTTCATTGTACTTGTGCACGTAACATTAAACTTGAAACTGAAATTGAACATGTAGAGAAAGCAAAGAATGTGTAAATATTTCACTACATAGCAATATGAATGTAGGTGTCACGTGTGCTCCCTCTCCGACCTCTAGGTCACCAGGCTGCCTGTTATGGCGCACACCTGTCACCAGCGGTACGCGCATAATGACACTCACCTGGACTCCATCACCTCCTTGATTACCTGCCCTATATATGTCAATCCCTTTGGTTTCTTCCCCAGTTGTCATTGTTTCTGTTTCTGTTCCAGTGTCATGTCTGTGTGTTGTTTGTGTTTCTTGTTTTGTATCTCTCAGGGGCGTTATTGCTGGGGAAAGGGTTCATTATCCATCCACACTTGACGGAAGTAGATGTAAACTCAGCAACCAAAAAAACGTCCTTTTTTCGGGACCCTTTCTTTCAAAGATAACTCGTAAAAATCCAAATAACTTTGCAGATCTTCATTGTAAAGGGTTCAAACACTGTTTCCAATGTTTGTTCAATGAACCATAAACAATTAATGAACATGCACCTGTAGAACGGTCGTTAAGACACTAACAGCTTACAGATGGTATGCAATTAAGGTCACAATTATGAAAACTTAGGACACTAAAGAGGCCTTTCTACTGACTCTGAACAACAGCAAAAGAAAGATGCCCAGGGTCCCTGCTCATCTGCGTGAATGTGCCTTAGGCATGCTGCAAGGAGGCATGAGGACTGCAGATGTGGCCGGGGCAATAAATTGCAATGTCTGTATGTGAACATGTTGTGCTGTACCTTCCCTATAGTGGGCGAAACAGCTGACGTGAACATGTTGTGTTGTACCTTCCCTATAGTGGGCTAAACAGCTGATGTGAACATGTTGTGCTGTACCTTCCCTATAGTGGGCTAAACAGCTGATGTGAACATGTTGTGCTTTACCTTCCCTATAGTGAGCTAGACAGCTGATGTGAACATGTTGTGCTGTAACATCCCTATAGTGGGCTAAACAGCATGTTGTGCTGTACCTTCCCTATAGTGAGCTGATGTGAACATGTTGTGCTGTAACGCCCCTATAGTGGGCTAAACAGCTGATGTGAACATGTTGTGCTGTAACGTCCCTATAGTGGGCTAAACAGCTGATGTGAACATGTTGTGCTGTACCTTCCCTATAGTGGGCTAAACAGCTGATGTGAACATGTTGTGCTGTACCTTCCCTATAGTGGGCTAAACAGCTGATGTGAACATGTTGTGCTGTACCTTCCCTATAGTGGGCTAAACAGCTGATGTGAACATGTTGTGCTGTACCTTCCCTATAGTGGGCTAAACAGCTGATGTGAACATGTTGTGCTGTACCTTCCCTATAGTGGGCTAAACAGCTGATGTGAACATGTTGTGCTGTAACGTCCCTATAGTGGGCTAAACAGCTGATGTGAACATGTTGTGCTGTACCTTCCCTATAGTGGGCTAAACAGCTGATGTGAACATGTTGTGCTGTACCTTCCCTATAGTGGGCTAAACAGCTGATGTGAACATGTTGTGCTGTACCTTCCCTATAGTGGGCTAAACAGCTGATGTGAACATGTTGTGCTGTACCTTCCCTATAGTGGGCTAAACAGCTGATGTGAACATGTTGTGCTGTACCTTCCCTATAGTGGGCTAAACAGCTGATGTGAACATGTTGTGCTGTACCTTCCCTATAGTGGGCTAAACAGCTGATGTGAACATGTTGTGCTGTACCTTCCCTATAGTGGGCTAAACAGCTGATGTGAACATGTTGTGCTGTACCTTCCCTATAGTGGGCTAAACAGCTGATGTGAACATGTTGTGCTGTACCTTCCCTATAGTGGGCTAAACAGCTGATGTGAACATGTTGTGCTTTACCTTCCCTATAGTGAGCTAGACAGCTGATGTGAACATGTTGTGCTGTAACATCCCTATAGTGGGCTAAACAGCTGATGTGAACATGTTGTGCTGTAACGCCCCTATAGTGGGCTAAACAGCTGATGTGAACATGTTGTGCTGTAACGTCCCTATAGTGGGCTAAACAGCTGATGTGAACATGTTGTGCTGTACCTTCTCTAGTGGACTCGTTACCTAATTACAGCCTATGTTCTGGTGTTTGAGTCCTTGACCGAATCCTCAGGGACATCAGAAGCTTGCTCTCACTTTAATATCATAGAGTAGGACTCTAACTCAAGCCCTGTAATGGCACCAACTGTTGTTGATGTTACCTAACAACTGTACCATTGAGGTGAAGTAGAAGAGGCACAACTTTATTATGTATGTGTGTTGGAGCATTAGCCCTGCACCCAATGAGTTCATAAAAGTGAAAACTGTTTGATATTGGGACTTTCACCTCACTGCCTTCTCTCTAATCATCCAGAGCTCATACTGTACATGAATGTAACGTCCTAATTTACTCGTCTCCTGCTCTGCTCTGATAGTGTAGTAGCTGGTGGGGAATGTAAACAAACAGCCACGGCCCTAATTCCATCTTTAAGCTGTCACTTCCACTGAGGAACTGCTTTTAAATAACTGTTGCAGGGAGAAGGATAAGAGGACTCTCAGTGCATTTTTTATGAAATTCACTTTCAAAGCTGAAAACATTGATTTGCAGCTCCACATGTGGCTGAAAGTTCAGCAAATTAACATTGACATGATTTATCCTCATCTTTTCTCTCTTTGACTGAAGTTGAGCTCCCACTGACAGCTTATTTAGACAGTTGTAAATAAAACAAATAAACATATTAGATTGGAATGTTTGATTATGTGTCTTCAAGTGTGTGTGTGTGTGTGTGTGTGTGTGTGTGTGTGTGTGTGTGTGTGTGTGTGTGTGTGTGTGTGTGTGTGTGTGTGTGTGTGTGTGTGTGTGTGTGTGACACACCAATATAAATGTAGTCTCTCCTACATGTAAAAGAAATATGCCTAATTAAGGACTGGGTCTTAAAAATGTTTTTATTATCAATGGAGGGGTAGTTTATCAAGGGTAGTTTATCAATGGATAGGGTAGTTTATCAATGGATAGGGTCGTTTATCAATGCCAATAACAATGGTCTATCCAGACTATAATAATAGTTTATTGCAGCCAAGGCATGTTCTGTAGCTCTGTCTATGAAGTCATATGTTTGACCTCCCCAGTCCTGAATCAATGGCTGTAAATATTGTTACTTAAGATGTCCATAATGGCATTAGAATACTTTTAGAACAAGGAGACGGTTTAAGAAAAGAAAGGTACACCGAAGTGAGATTTTATAAGCACCCTGAGTCACAGCAATTGGTTAACCATTATTTGTTCAGTGATGAGTTTGTGGGATCCTGTTCGTATTATTCAACATCTTATGCAATTCACATTATAGGTACAGGGACACCACTTGTTTGTCTGTCGAGAAGTAGCGGCATTGCAAACACAAGTTAATATTGTCGGGGTCAATACTGAATGCATTACAGGTCAGGACAGAGACACCATAACCTGAGAATGTCCAGACAGAGTTGCATCATATCAGTTGATGCGGTAACCATAGATGCAGGTGTCATTTGGTTAGCTAGCAAGAAATGAGAATCACTTTGCTGGCTAGTTATGCTGAACTTGAACGACTGTTATCCAGACAGCATATCTCTTGCGTTCGTAAATTCACTCTGGCTACCCTACTCCGATTTCAGAGCACTCTTGTCTGACTGTGCCAGAGCACAGAATAGCTGATGAATTTACGAACGCAAAATGCTCAGAGTGAGATGTTCTCTAATTTGTGTCTGGAAGTAGCGAGCTTGCAAGCAAGCCAACTTTAGCCAGTTAGCTTAGGTGCTTGTTTGGGACAAGCATGCACTGGCAGGGAAGCTGCAGAAGGATGAGCAGGCTACTACAATACCTCATCATTTATCAGTGCAATTTTGACAGGCAACTAGCTGAACAAGTCTGAGAGGGTTTATCTAATGTTCCTTCGTTATATATTTTAGCTCATCTTGCTCTGGCTAGCATTAGTTGTTAATCTTGTTGTTTTTTCATCAATAGGACTGTAAAAGTTCCCAAATGTAAGAGGGCTCCAGTTATATTTACATATTTGCAGAAATCCATTTAGGTGTATTCTGTGGCTTTTGCCAAATGCGTTTTAATGATCTAAAGTCATGCTGTTGCAACTGCCTGTAAACACAGTCCAGTTCAAAGTGAATGATGGCAGGCTGGTCTGAGTGGACTCCAGTCTTGGAAGAGACAGATGTTTTTATTAGGTTTAATTAACTGTCTATTAATTGTCCAAACACACGGACGCTTTCCTACTCTATATGCTATAACATTTTCACAATTGCCTTACTATACGTAATTCCAAAACATTCTATGAAATCATGAAAATGCAAAACAATGATATTTAAGTGCCCGCTTGTCAGAAAATGTAAAAGGGGGGTGCTGGTGAGCAGCAACGTGTAAAGACGTGTTTTTTCGGTGCTCATGTCAAGGGCGAACAATTTACTATTAATATTTCACCAAAACCTCTTTTATTAGGAATCAAACGCAATTCACAAATTTGTCAATTTTTCATGACATTTTTGGCCTTTTCATCATAACATGTCGAAACAACAATGGCCACGAGTCACAAAAGAGCAGGCCTATAATAACGCCTTGGACTCACCGGACACTGACACGGACTCTGACCCCCGACCTAGCCAAGGTACTGGCGGCTATCAATAAGTCTAAACAGACTGTGCCGTCTAAGTTGGAGTCACTATCCACTGACCTATCCATACAAATAGCCACTCTCGCTACCGAGGTCAACACAAAGATTGACTCCGTTAAAGAAGACTTGGCGAAACAGGACACCCGTCTGTATATGAGAGAGGAACTGGAGAGCATAGGCCTCGATTACGCCCCACCCTTGACTTTGTGCACAGAAGTTTACAGTCCACACCGAAGAATGGGGAGCCACCCAGATCCAACTTAGTCAAATTCCACTACTTTCAGCAGAAAGAAGATATCCTCCGTAAGGCATCACGAGCGGCTCCCGTCGCCCACGAAGGCAAGACGATTTGCATTTACCCGGAATACACGGCGGCAGTCATGAAGAAGAGGCCGGCCTTCAACGAAGTGACATGGCCCCTACATCGCTGTCGGGAAACCAAGTTCGACATTCTCTAACCAGCAGTGCTGATGATCACTACTCCCTCCGGCGAGCAGAAGACATTCGTGGACCCAACCAGGGCCAACAAATACATCGTCACGCACCTACATCTACATGAGGACAGGTGGCTAACTAGCCATTATAGGCCCGTACTCTGACCCTGACCCTACACTAGCCCACCTACCACGACTAGTGAATGACTACACTAGCCCACCTATCAACAACTAGTGAACTCATCTCTTGATTAGAAACGTGCCTCCACCCTGCTACCAAAAAGGACAATTATTCTTCCAATAACTTGACGTTATGAACAATTATGGTATGTACGGTACTAGTCAAAAGTTTGGACACATTCAAGGGTTTTTATTTATATTTACTATTTTATACATTGTATAATAATAGTGAATACATCAAAACTATGAAATAACATACGGAATCATGTAGTAACCAAAAAAGTGTTAAACAAATCAAAATATTTTAGATTTTAGATTCTTCAAAGTAGCCACCTTTTTGCCTTGATGACAGCTAGGCACACACTCGGTTCTCTGATGCATAAGATACATTAGAGAACTGAGGTGGTCCCTCTAGAATTCCTTCCCTATGTGTAAACTTGATTATGTTGGTTCAGTTTAACATGGTAGTATCTTGTTTTAGTCTAGGAGAGGTGGATGCAGTCTTCCAACATTGGGAATGCCAATATAGCAGTCTTTGGTTTTCTGGGTATTTTGTTTTTTTTGTGCTGTTTTTTCATTTTCTTTATATTTTATTATTCTGACCTTTCAGCACGCTGGCCATGTGATTGTACTAACATTAATTTTGAATTACTATGACTATGCCTAAGTCACATACTCTATGGTCCACTTGTGTAATGGCTTTCGTCGTCGGATGTGGAAGAGTAGCCGGACCAAGGTGTAGCGTGGTAAGTGTTCATATTATTTATTGAACTGAACACTAAATACATAAATAGCAAGAAAATAAATTAAACCGAAACAGTCCCGTAAGGTGGAAACACTGATACGGAAAACAACTACCCACAAAACCCCTGTGGGGAAAAGCTACCTAAGTATGGTTCTCAATCAGAGACAACGATAGACAGCTGTCCCCGATTGAGAACCATACCCGGCCCAAAACAAAGAAATACAAACACATAGAAAAAGAACATAGAATGCCCATCCAGAGAGAGACATAAAAAGCTCTCTACGGTCAGGGCATGACAACTTGCTTTATCAGCTGGAAATTAAAAGGAATTAACCATGTGGTCGAGCGTATGTATGCTCAACTTAATTCTTTAAGTCCAGACATTGACCCATCTCCGGTCCAGCAACCATGTTAAACTAAAAAGAATATGGGTCAACCAGATATTTCACTCCAACTTTGGTGTTAAGGCCAGAGCGGCAGCCATCCTGATCAGAAAAAGCACCCTGTGTGTCTCCTCCAAAGTCATTTCAGATGCTAATGGCCGATATGTTATAGTGATGGGGAAATTGTTTAGCCTAACCTTTCTGGTCCTAATTGGGATGACGCTCAATTTTTCACTGACCTCATTGCAACACTTCCTGACCTCAACTCTCAACATTTGATATTTCAATTGTGTATTACATCCTAGACTAGACTGAACCAGACCAAAGCCTGGCGCGTGGCGACTTGACCCACTACAACTATCCTGTAATGCCTTTAAAAAATACATATCTAAGGGGCCTAATTATTTCATACACAGCTTACGACAACAAACAGCACACTGAACGCTTATTGGAGCTATCTCAACTCATTCTAGATGTGGACAACAGATATGCCCCTTCTCCGACTCCTGAACTCTACAAAGAGAGACTGCTACACCAATCAGAATTCGACAATCTTTCCATTAAACTAACGGAGCAGCCTCTGTTTAAGTTGAGGCAGACATTTTATGAACACGAAGAGAAAGCTGGCAAGTTGTTATCTCACCAGCTTCGACAATCCGCTGCTAGCATCACCATTCCTGAAATCTGTGTTGCAGCTGATTTAATTTCTCAAAATCCCAAAGAAATCAACAATCAATTTAAGCAATTCTACTCTGGTCTTTACTCGTCAGAGAATCTTCCTGACGCATCATGTATGCCTGGATTTCTAGACAATCTGGACATCCCCTGTCTCAATTCAGATGAACAAACTAACATGGATGCCTCAATAAGTGATAATGAAGCTACTCTGGCAATCCAGTCCATATAGAACAGTAAAACTCCTGGGCCTGATGGCTACCCTATTGAATTTTATTAAGCATTCTCCTCCAAACTGTCCCCTGTCCTCGGCTCAATGTGCAATGAAATCCTTTCTAATCGGAAACTGCCCCAGACGCTTACCCAGGCGACTATTTCGGTTTTGCTTAAAAAGGACAATAATTCCCTAGACTGTGGCTCATAAGCCTCTTGTCTTTCATTTATAAAATTCTCACTATTGTCCTCTCGTGCTGTTTAGAGACAGTGATGCCTAATATAATTAACTCTGATTAAACAAGATTTCTCTCAGGTAGGCAATCTTTCTATAATATGCATCGGCTATTTAATGTTCTTTATTCAGCCCACTCAACTCTACAGCCAGAGGTCGTCATCTCTCTTGATGCTGAGGAAGCTTTCGACCAGGTTGAGTGGGAATATGGATTTACAGTACTAGAGAGATTTGGGTTTGGCCCGTCATTCCTTTCCTGGATGAAGATTTTGTACTCGTCCCAAGTGGCTTCTGTTCGCTCCAACAATGTTTCTTCCTGCTACTTCCCTCTCCACAGGGGGGCCAGGCAGCGATGTTGTTTATCCTCTTTCCTATTTGATATGGCTATTGAGCCTCTTGCTATCTCCCTGCGGGCGGAGGAGAGGATTAAGGGAATACTAAAGGGTGACATAACTCACAAGGTGTCCTTATATGCAGACAATCTTATTTTATACATCTTTAACCCGGTGTCACACCCTGATCTGTTTCACCTGTTCTTGTGATTGTCTCCACCTCCTCCAGGTGTCACTTATTTCCCCAGTGTATTTATCTCCTTCTGCCTGCCCTGACATCGAGCCTCTTTACCTCAGGATCTGGTTTTGACCTTTTGCCTGTCCATGACAATTCTCTTTCCTACTTCTTTTGGATTATAAACAAACTACAAAAACAAACCATCTGCCTCCCGTGTCTCCATCTGGGTCTCGCCTTGTGCCCTGATACCCGGGGGAGTCTATACCCTATCTCTTGGACCTGCTACAAGGTTTTGGGACATTCTTGGGACATTCTCTGGTTAGTTAAACCTAACAAAAAGTGTGCTCTTCCCCATTAATCAGTTAGCAGAAGGTATTGGGTATGCCAATTTCCCGTTATGCCAATTCCTGTTTAAAAATAACTTCAAAACACTGCCAGAGCGCACTAAGCAGGATTTCACAAGGTGATCGTCTCTTCCCATTTCATTAGCAGGTCGCATTAATTCTGTTAAGATGACTGTACTCCCTAGGTTTTTGTACTCATTCCAAAGTCGATGTTCAAACAACTGGATAGCTGCAAGTCAAATCCCAATTTTTTTACACTACCATTGGTCAGAAAATATATCTAAATGTGTTCATTGGGTTTCTATATTTGAAAACAAGGATGGTCCAACTTGTTAGTCAAACCTTCCAACTTCTCCTGTCTCGCTCCTGTGCTCCCCACTGCCCATGAACCTTGGCACCCATGTTTTGAATCCCACTGTCAAGGACTCCCTTATAATCTAGTCCCAATTCTGAAGTCACTTTAGCCTTAAACAAGCGTCATCTCTCCATGAACATGGCAGGGTAACCTAGTGGTTAGAGTGTTGGACTAGTAACCGGAAAGTTGCAAGTGCAAACCCCGAGCTGACAAGGTCTGTCGTTCTACCCTTGAACAGGCAGTTAACCCACTGTTCCTAGGCCGTCATTGGAAAATAAGAATTTGTTCTTAACTGAATTGCCTAGTTAAATAAAGGTTATATAAAAACATTTAATAATCTCTTCCCAGCGTCGCAGAGTGACACGGCGTTCCAGTTCTGGCGTAGGAACGGTCTGGTGTATTTTGTGACCTATTTGTTGATAACACGTTCGTCTCATTCGATACTCATTCCCAATAACCACTTTTTCAGGTACCTGCAAACTCGCAGCTTTGCTAAAAAACATTCTCCTTCATTTCCACTTGAGCCCACGACGTGTCCAGGCGAGAGGTGCTTAGTTCTTAACCTGTATCTGAAGGGCACAACCTCCAGATTATACGACATAATACAGAACAATAATCCGCCTTCCTTAGCAAATACAAAATCTGCATGGAAGCAAGACAGCAGGTAGCGAGCTCCCCGATGACATATGGCAACATAGTATTGGGCGTATCCACACCTCATCTTTTAGCATAAGGGCTCATTCAGTTAAAAGTTTTGCACCGTCTCCATTAATCAAATGACAAACTGTCAAAAATATATCCAGATGTTGACCCAACTGTTTGAGAAGCCATCAGTCCAGCGACTGTGGGACACATGTTTTGGTCATGCCAATCTTTGAGTGGCTTCTGGGACCCCATATTGGAGGCATTCTCACATATGTGTAAAACAACTACTAGCCCCAACCCATTCACTGCCATTTTTGGTGTGCTTCCCCTAGATCAGAATGTTACCACGCTGCTAGCTTGCCACCTTGTCCTATTTCACTGGAAGTCTGCAAAGCCGGCTTCATTTATGCAGTGGTTTGAGGTGATGTCATCTCTGCCTCTAGAGAATGTTAGGTACACTGCGCATGGGTCTCGACAAAAGTTGAACTTAACCAGGTCCCAATTCATACAATACATGCAGAGCCTATCTTTTACTTAGTTACACTGTATATTTTGGTAAGCAGTCATGTCTGCTCTCGTGGCCATATATTGTGCTGATAAGACTCAAATATAATTACGATACCGATTTTTATTTGTATTTTTTTAACTTGTTTTTATTTCTATTACTGTTTATGTTTTTGTCCTATTTAATTTACATTTCTGTGATATCCTTGTATGATGCCTTGGTGGGTGGGTGGATGGATGGATGGAAGGGAGGGGCGGGTGGGTGGTTGGATGAGGGAATGAGGGTTTGGAGTTGTACTGTCTAGAAAGTTTTTTAATATTAAAAAAGTATCATATTCTTCCTGGGGTTGTAAATGAACAGATTTTAATAAGATTTTGTGTTGCTAAAATGCTGTCAGTTCTACTTTAACTTCCTGTTGTCCCTGCTGGTGCTACATGACTCCTTTTATGAGTCTGACAGCACCCTCAGTTGCCTCGCAGGGATACTTTACACACATCCCCAATTTTAGATGGGGAAAACATGTGAGACACTTAAAGAGATATGTGTGTTGTCCAGGAAGAGATGGAGGTAAGTAATATAGAGGATGCAAGGTACAAGGTGTAATAAAGCATTCGATGTCAGACCAATTTGCTCCAACGGGCCTGTAAAAGGACAGGGCTCTCTCTCTTTCTGGCTGGCTCTGGCTCAGGCAGTATGTCACCCCTTTCCTCCCAAGGACCAAAGTCTGGCCACAAAGGGCTGCTGATCCCAGGACAGGGTCCAGAATGGAAATGGGCAACTTCATCCCCACCTAGTGGTGGGATCGGTGAATAACACACAGGAGCGACCAATCCCATCCACCTTTACACACCATTGAGTCATCCAAATGAGATTCTGGATCCGGTCCAATTCATAGGAATGCTTTGATTTTGTAAGACGTTCCTCAGAGATGACACAGCATTCCCAGGCGGCTGATAAAGACATGAATATATGTTTCATCAGCACTGGAGCCTTGAGAGATGGTCTGTTTGCTGCATCTGATAGTAGCCTAATACACTGTAAATCAACCAAATCAGGCTCCTCAGTCCATGTGTCCTCTGTGTGTGCTTGTTTCTGTTCCAGATGATTCAACTAATGAATCTATATAATTGAGAATATGCATAGATGGTTTGATTCAACTCAGTTTAGTTTGGGTTCATTACAGAGGGAATCCGTATTCTCAGGGGTGGACACTGGACAGCACCTGCGGGCAGATTTCATTGGGCTAATTCAATATCCCTCAGTCATTCACTGAGCTATCAATACCTGTCAATTATTCACGTTAACTTATAGGCCTGTTCTCACAATTGTCAGAGAGAAAATCATTGAATCAGGGATCATTGTATCGTGTAAATGTGAATGGGTTAAAATACCTGGTCAATCGGTCACATATTAGATAGATTTGGCCATCCTTAAGCACTCAATGACAAGACAATGAATTAAAGTTCCTGGATTTCCACAATAACTAAAACCTCACCAATCATGGTAAACCTTACGCCTCACTCCATGATGAATTTCATAGTGTACCATTGACCCCTGGTTCTTTGAGGCTGAGTTGATACAGTAGAAGGATTATTACATCTCCTGGCCCACTGCTGGGTGCACTTTCTCTCTGCCCCAGGGTTTGTTCAAAGTTAATCTAGCCTCTGGTCCTGGCAGCAGTTCTTAACCTCTCCTCCTAACTTTATACTCTCTGCTCCTTCTCCTTCCCTGCGGCTTGATGAGTCAAACCCAAGAGGACCATTACACATCTCGTCTTCTTCTACCGAGGTGGAGAGCCATGGCGGATGCCCTATGCTTCTAAGGGGGCCAAGAGGATTAAGGCAAGTAAGTACTGTATCTGCTCCATTCATCACCAATGAATCCCAAACCTACACCCGGCCATTTCCATCACAGTCCTCAACTAGACGCAAGTACCAGTGTTTTGTATGTAGAGACAATCACATTAGTAATAAACCCGGGACACAACAAGGACAATCTCGTCATGAAAACAGATGATAAAATGAACCTTATTTGCATTCATTACTTTAGTTAATTGTGCTATTTGAATATTACACAGCCTGTTATTCAACATTAGAAGTCAATTAATAAGTGACTGATGCATGTATTAGCCCAATCAAGGCCAAACTTATTTGGATGCTGTCAAATTGAGTAAAGCCCTAAATGCCTTTTTCAGTATGCAGAGATTCCACTTTTGAAAGGTAGACTCGCAGCATGAAAATCAGACCGAAGTCTGAACATTTAACTAAAAACATTACATTTCTGACATCTAATATATCAAAAGCAATTCAGGAATATGTCCCTAGATGTTGTTCTATTTGACATTTCAATTCTGATCCACCATTATGTCATACATTTAATGAACTATTACTGTGTTCCCTATTTCTGCTCATTTATTGATTTCGATCACCAGAACTTATGAACCTGAAATAGAGCTGTCAGTGTTGATGTGCTGTATCCCCTCCTAATCTGTTGATAAACAAATATATCGCAAAAATTGTGCAACATTGTCTTGGAAAAGCAATTCCTCAGACCGTCACAACAATTCCCGGCCTCATTTTTCACATTCGGAGAGAAGAGTAAGGAAATGTGACTTCTTTCCTGGGTGGAAGGAATACAGGGAGCCAGCTGTGTGGCATGACCTTTTCCCTCCCATACCAACAATGGATATATGCACACATTTTTTTATCATCATAATATGCAACCTGTGTGTGTGGGGCTCTGAATTTTGTAACACTTTTTTTTCTTCATTATCTCTTGGTTCAAAGTTCATCTCATCGTTCTCTTCAGGAACATCCCTCAGCTTCATCCCTCAGCTTCATCCCTCAGCTTCATCCCTCTTCAGAGTTATTTTTCTGGCATAAGAAGACTGAACGACACTTAGCATGAAGATTAACTCTGCACATTGACAGCTCTGCCACGTAAGAAGGCGAGATGGGCATTAATAATAGACACTTGACCTTTGGGCCTAATATGGAAAAGTTTTATATTCACAAGGTAACCTTCACTGATGGGCGTGGACTTTCTGCTCTCCTCATGATGCCTCCCCTGACATTCATTCAAACCAAACCTGTCACGCCCTGGCCATAGAGAGGCATTTTATTCTCTATTTTGGTTAGGCCAGGGTGTGACTAGGGTCGGGGTTCTATGTTCTTTTTTCTATGTTTTTGTATTTCTTTGTTTTTGGCCGGGTATGGTTCTCAATCAGGGACAGCTGTCTGTCATTGTCTCTGATTGAGAACCATACTTAGGTAGCTCTTGCCCACATGGGTTTTGTGGGTAGTTGTTTTCTGTGTCTGTGTTTTCACCATACAGAACTGTTTCGATTTTAATTTCGTTTCACTTGGTTATTTTGTATTTTGTGTTCAGTGATATTAAATTAACATGGACACTTACCACGCTTTGTTTTGGTCTGATCTTTCCTGTTCATCAGACGAAGAAGAAGTTTGTTACAGAACTCATGGCCATCATGCAGTACCAATACCTATAAGAGGTGCAAAAAAATCGCAACATTAAATTCTATTAAGCAGGTATTAACAAAGCAACCATAAAAATCATATACCATGTTATCTAACATTCTCAGGCACTATAACTGGCAGTGTCATGCTTCAGTAGGATTTAGACAAGTCATTGGATCACCCTGAATAACAATCAAAAGGGTAATGTCTCTAAACAAGCATAATTGGTCTTGGACTGGCATCTCGACGCACCACGGCTAATATCCTAACAGTCTATGTGGTTCAATATATCTACAATCAGGATCACATCAGATACCTGTGGCTATGGGTCTCAGACAGTTCATCATTTCCTGAACTGAGGAGAGGAATAACAGAGACAGTTTAACATGACACACTGCGCTGAATAAATAAAGGAATGTGGGTGCTGACAGACATGTTGAAAATGTATCTCATAAAGCCTGTCCGGCTCTACTAATTACTTTCCTCTTCAGAAAGACAAAATAATTATTGTGTGCATTAATTGTGTATGTCTCTAAGCTATTACTGAAACATCCAGCCCTTTGTTTAGCATGGTCATGATCATATGACATATTAGCAACAAATTATAAAAAAATGGAGCCCAGTTGGGGTCTCAACTTACTGTTGAGAGTTAGAATAGTACAATACACAAGATCGATCTGTACATATAAATTTGAGTTTTCAACAGTGACACAACTTTGGATTTAGTGCAGGGAGATAACTTATTTCCGTAAGATAAACACTCCAAACAGCCGACCCGACCGCTCAGAGGCGTCTGCATGGTCCTAAAGCCTTGTTTTGTTTCACATTCCAATCATAAAACTGGGGGGAATGGAATTTCCTCCCCAGTGAAAGTTGCAGCTCTGGTTTTTAAAGCCGGTGCTGAGTTAATGTGTAGCGGCTAATTGTATAGCTAATAGGCTGTCTGCTTATAGATCGACTGAGGTGAATGAATGTACAGCAACCAATGTGGTAATGGGTGGGGTAATTTTTGCTTGTTTTTGCTGTTCTCCATTTTAACGTTTTTAAACTGTATAGACACGCAGTAAATGAGCTTAAACTTTCTTAAAATGTCTTAGATGCAGGGATACAGCAAATGCTGCACTGCATAGTGCAAGTTCAGAGGAGACCAGACCACATCATAGTGCAGCAACTCACTCACTACTTCCCCTGATAACATGTGAGTGAGTGAGTGAGTGAGTGAGTGAGTGAGTGAGTGAGTGAGTGAGTGAGTGAGAGAGTGAGAGAGGAGAGAGAGAAATACAGAAATACAGAGAGGAGAGAAGGTGAGAGAGAGAGGGATTCGCTTGCTACTATGGATAGGGAATTCTTATTTACCCAACGGCACCTGCGTATTGGAAGAGAGCAAGTGCCATAGCATAGGGCCACAGGCTATAAGACCCATCAAATCCTATTCTTTTTTCTAGCCTAGAGGTAAAGAACACATTCTGTGTTAAAGAATTCATATTTTTTCTGAACTTAAATGTGTTCGATTTACCAAAGTGAGGTCACAGCAACCATCCGTTTTTCTGGGGCTCCCGGTGAATAGCGTTGAGAGGCAGTATTTTCCACCCAAACGCTACTCTCCACTGCCACGATTTCATCTCGCGCCCTCGGGAAAAAAATATGCCCCGGGGCTCAAGGCGCGCAGACTGAGGGAATAAAATGCCACTTCTGACGGGCTGTCAAACTCCCACATATTTCCAAATGAACTAGAATACATTATAGTGAGATGATGAAGCCAGCGCTTCTTCAATAACGTCATTTGTCGAAACAGTGCATGTCAACAAATTTAACGTTAATATATTGGCTGTGTTCTCGATCTTTCATTTTAAATTACTGATATCTCTCAATAATGAGACATGCATTTGCTCATCTGATATGCAGGCATATCATTATTTACAAATTGAAAAAAATATATCAAAGGTTGAGGGCATCTACTAGTTGAATATTCAAAAACATATGCATGTGTTTCAGTCCATGTAAATTGTCTATAGATAATACAAATCAGACCCAATACTTTTTTCAGATTAATACAGATGCGTTATTCCGGCTGGTATAAAAAAATCCCCCTATAAATCTATTGGTTGTGGTCTCGGCGGCGCCTCTATCCAATGCTTTGCTCATGAGGCTGCAGTTCTATTTGGGAAGTTGGCAGCTCGCGACAAGCTCTTTACTCTCACGCTCGCAGTTCGACTCTGGAATTATGAGCAGAGCTGGTCAAACCTGTACCTTGTTTTGAAATGTATTCCCAGAGAATTGAGACCATGGAGATTGGCATCCGCATCCTCATTGTGTTCCTCGTCTCACAGGTAAGCAGGATCGTTTTATGTGGCAATAGCTCCCTCCCGCATTTGTTCATCAATGATTTATATTCCAGTCTTTAACATGCACTTAACTAACTGCAAGGGGGCAATGTATATTTGCATTGCATAGCCAACGATATTGCATGATTGTCTACATAGATTGAATGAAACATAAATATAAAATAAAATACATTAAGACAATATAATTTCAGAACGGTGAATCGTACAGTAACTTAATAGCACGAAATATATGATTGGGAAGCAGTCGAGGAATAAGACTGCCAATTATTTACATGTAGCATTTGCGGCACCTAGTCGTTTTGGGGAGTGAGTGTCGAGTTTGGCATTAATCTGCAGTGGTCAGACATTCGGTTTAGAGATGCCGTTCATATTTAGCCGTCCAATAAGGACATTGGGGGTAATGTGTGGAGCTATGTGCAAATCACGGCCGAACATTTGTCTCCAGCCACATCTATATTCCGCTCAGCTACAAAGTTGAGCGTTTCTTTGGCTCTGTCTGTGTTCATGTGGGTGAACGAACGGTGTGAGGGGAGGATTCACATGGCAGGCAGCTCTTGAGCTCTCTGAGAGTATAACTGAAGCAGTCAGTGTCTAACTTGAATAATAAGGCCAGGGTGGTATTTGACTCTAGGAATGCAATTTAGATGCATTTTCTTGTATTTATTTCCCCTCTCCGTTTCCCTTTGACAGAAAGCCGCCTCTAATATAGGCTATACTTGCTCAGATAGCTCGCTGCCAATCTTATCTGGCATTCCTTTGGAGAGACTGATAACTTGGAGCAGATGCCTCCTTCAATCACACTTTGCTCTATTTAAGTGCTGAAGGGCAACATAGCTGAATAATGACACAGCAAAATCAGCCGAGTAGGCGACCAATTTTCAAAGCCTTGGTTGTTTGTAGGCTACTGTTGCTTATCATTGCAGAATGAAGTTGCAATGAAAATATGAAACACAGGGACATTTTTACAAAGTGTTCACTCAACAGGTGTTGTCAACTGCCTTGTTTGAGACCTGGATTCCTAGTAGGCAGCATCAAAGGTGACCGCTGTCCGGTGAACACCCAGTTGTCTATCTCCGTCAAAGGGCAAGGTGCAAGCAGTGTTAGGCGCAGAATTAATGGCCGGCATTTCCTCCGAATTTTGACCATCACGATTGGTAGCTTTACTTTTCATATTTATTAGTGTTGATAGATGACATGATTATTATTGTGTGTTGGAGCCCAGATGTTTGTTACTCAACTTTTGCTATGAGTAGCTGCATTCTCAGGCTACCAAACAGACTCCGTTTTGTACTGCTGCTAAACTTGCACCGCATTTATTTCCACTGATGTCTGGCTAAAATGGCAGAAATAAACATACATTGTTAGATTAATAAATAGAGTTAATTGGGTGCTGGGTGTTACATGTAAATGAAGGAGAAATAAAAGTTCATTCCTGCTGCATCTGGAGAGAATGTGTCCCAGACTGTTACTGCCAGAGTTGTCTGGCTCTCTGTTGGCCCAAATGCCAGATCAACACAACTTACATCCACGTTCTTATAGCTGTACCCTATGCCTCTACCATGTCCTGTTATCCCATGTTAATCTGTCTATAACCCACTGAATACAGGACAATATCAGTATATTACTGTACACTCTGTGTGTGATCAAGTGAACCACTGTTATTTATAGCAAGCAGCCCAGGTAGGGCGCCAAGTTTGCCTCCAGAATAAGCTGCTGCTGTGCCCCCCATAAATCCCTGTATTTGAAATGAAACGCTAAGCAGTTGAGAGCCTCAGCGATGATTCAGAATAAGAACACTACAGCCGGGAGGTGCAGGTGCCAATATTTTTCTCTCTCTCTCTGCCTTTCTCCCTGTCTCCTTTTCTCCCTTCCTTTTTTAACTATTTTTCTCTGAAGCAGTCTTGTGGACCTGGAGACTGTTTATTTTATAGACTTATCGAAGTATTTCCTCAAAAGGCTCAGCACAGTGCACTGTGCAGGTGGTTTTAGGGAATGAAAAGGGAAAGATAAAGGGCAAGAAAGTGATGGGCCTCTATTCTGTAAGATGACTGCAATACAGGCAGTAGTTATTTTCTTTTCCGCTAATACCTGGGAGTCAGTCAGCGAGCTCGGCCGGGAAGATAGATTTGTTACTCTGGACGTTTATGGGTCTGTTGGTCAACAGACTGTTAAAGTCCCCTCTAAGCCGCCCTGCAGTGTGAGTGTGACAGGGGGGTGTTGGCAGGGTCCTTTAAGGTCATGGAGTCCAGGGGAATGTTAAAGTGACCGTTCAAGGGGGAATGGGAGAGCGAGCGTTACCTTGGTGCCTGAAAACAGACAGACAAGAGTGCCCACCTCAGTGACCCTCCTCTCCTCTAGCTCACGGCTCACTCCACTGATCCAGCAGTATCAAATAGAAGGGACACAGCCATGGCCACATGTCAACTCCATTTATTGCTGCAGCAGCAGGTGCAGGGACAGGGGACTACACACACACCCCACTGCCTGCCCCTGGCCAGTTAGACAAACACACACACACAAACACACACATAAACACAAAGACACATACGGTCATATCACTGCCAAAATTCAAAATGCACACGAGCAAATTTGATTTGCTGAGAATATAAATCTTAGCCCTACTGAGGCGAGTGCTCAGAGGTAGAAAACATCTCTGTTTTAGTGATCTTATCAAGCTTAGCTAAGCCAAAAAGTGTAAACTCATCCCTCCCTTCCCCACACACACAATTCCTAGCCATGCCCTCAATTAACCCTTTAGCCTACTTTTACATTGAACCTGAAAGTTTGGGAGACGTTTTGGATACAGAGCAGGCTAAACCACATTCCTCCCAACATTCTGTATCTGATGTTTGGTGTTTTGAGGAGCTTTGTATTTCCTAGTGTTAATTATGTCTGGTGAAGGATCACAATAAGCCCAATGAGGGAAGCCAGTCATTAGTGCAGATGGCTATCACATTCTCTCTCTCTCGCTCGCTCTCTCTCGCTCTCTCTCTCTCGCTCTCTCTCTCGCTCTCTCTCTCGCTCTCTCTCGCTCTCTCTCGCTCTCTCTCGCTCTCTCTCTCTCTCTCTCGCTCTCTCGCTCTCTCTCGCTCTCTCTCTCTCCTTGTGAGGGGTGCAGCACTCCACCCAGGGTCAGCCATGGACCTGATGATTCTCCTAATTGCAGATCTCTCACCCCCAGATCTATTTGTGGGACTGGGTTACAGATGAACACTGAAACAGGCTGTTATCACGTCATCAGCCCTGGGCCATGAACACACAGGTCAGGTGGCTTGACCCCAGCATCCTCCTACATGTCACGGATGAGCTGCGTGTCCAGTAGTAATGAGTGATTATGGAGGCATTAGCCGTTGGAGGGTTGAAAGTCTTGCTCCCCAGTGGTGTAATGAAGGGAAGGTATGAAAGGATAGAGCCAACCCTGTGATGTTAGAGACGTTGGAGAGCTCTTAAGAGTTTATTTGGGTGTAGCTGTTATTGATGGCAGCCATACTGGAGTAAAAGCTTCCTGGAAATGATGATGCTGACGGAAATGCACCTGCGTGAATGCACACACACGCACACGCACACGCACGCACGCACACACACACACTCGCACACACACACGCACGCAAGCACACACGCACACACGCACGCACACACGTACACGCACGCACACACGCACGCACGCACACACGTACACACACGCACGCACACACGCACACGCACGCACGCATGCACACACACACACTGTCTTAATGGAAGACTAAGCGAAGCAGGGAGCGAGCAGATCTCCAGTGCTCTCTCCCCTGATGATTGTGGTTCAGCGGTTCACTTTAATGGACTGTAAGGTCTTAACTCTGTTCACGGAGGGTTTGACCTTGTGGGAAAGTGAACCATCCATATCTTCTCTGCCTGGAGCAAAGCAATTTAGCTCTCATGGAATGGAGGGGTAGAGGACTGCAAGGTAGGACTGGAGGGGGATGTTTTCCCGGCCAGGAAACTCTGATAATTAGAGTAAATACTGTATGTGCCCAAACAGAGAGCTCTCCATTTGAATGTATCCAGGTTTAATATCGGCCCGCTGTAGCCTAATTATACAAAATGCCAATGGATATAAATTCAATGAATGTGACAATTGAAAAGGTTTCTGTCATGGGCAAATGAAATAATGGCTTGTTTGTGTGCCTGTGTTAGTGTAGAGAGAGAAAGAGAACCTTGTGAACTGGCAGACAGTGTTTGGCTGTATTTATGTTATGAGCACACACATGCACAATCACACACACACTATCCTAGTGGGCACCAAAATTAACTTCCATAAAAAAAATCCTATTTTCCCTAACCCATAACCCAAACCCTAAACCTAACTCCTAACCCTAAATCTAACTCCTTACCATTACCCCTAACCCTAATTCTAACCCTAACAGTAACCCTAAATCTAACTCCTTACCATTACCCCTAACCCTAATTGTACCCCTAACCCTAATTGTAACCTTAATTGTAATCCTAACCCTAATTGTAACCCTAACCCTAATTGTAACCCTAATTGTAACCCTAATTGTAACCCTAACCCTAATTGTAACCCTAACCCTAATTGTAACCCTAACCCTAATTGTAACCGTAACCCTAAACCTAACCCCTAAGCTTAAAATAGCCTTTGTTCTTGTTTTACTATCCTTGTGGGGACGTTTGGGGATTTTAGGTCCACACAAGGAAAGAAGAACCAACACACACACACACACACACACACACACACACACACACACACACACACACACACACACACACACACACACACACACACACACACACACACACACACACACACACACACACACACGCAGAGTAAAGTGGAGGAGGAGGGGAGATGGCAGTGGGATGGCGTCACCCTGTTTCCACGATGTCTTCATCTCTTCGTCTGTTTGCTGTCATCCTTCCGTCAGGCAGATAATTGCTGGGGAAGAGCTGCAAAGCCCGGGACTCCCAAATCCTCAGTACAAACAGAAACAGCCAGGCAGCCAGAGAGAAAGGGAACCAGTGACTGTCTGAGGCTGAGCATACTGCACTGCTAGCAGGCAGTCTCTGTTTCCATGCCAGACTCTGTCTGTATCACACTCTCTCTCTCTCTCTCCATTCTCTCTCTGCTCCCTCATCCTCTCACATTTAAAACATGTATTCATGAGTACTCACGACTCACACTTTCTCTCTGTTTTTCCTGCCTCCCATTCAAATTCACCAACAACACAGACAGAACACATCCCAGTCAGAGATGCACACAAGCACACATTGTGGCTTTAATTTGTGTCTATGTGTATGACAGAGCACATGCTCATTATAAGGCTGTGTTCCTGTGTCCTCTGTCTGTGATGATTCCATCCCGTTGTATAAGTAAGAGCTGCTGCGTGTGTCTGTGAGGCTGAGACTATAGGAGATGGTAATGATCTATCAGTGTGTAGTAAGGTATTGAGAGAGAGAGCTGGTATGTGAGTGCTGCTGAACCCTGGGCAAGCATCATCTACTCAGCAGGCTCTGTGGGAGCCAGACAAACCAGCCTGCAGAAAGATGAGAAAGACGCTACATGAGGCATGGTAATATGGAGCTGCTTACGGTGCGCTGTATTATACAGTGTACTATCCCCCCTGTATTATACGGTGTACTATCCCCCTGTATTATATAGTGCACTATCCCCCCTGTATTATATGGTGCACTATCCCCCCTGTATTATACAGTGTACTATCCCCCTGTATTATATGGTGTACTATCCCCCTGTATTATATGGTGTACTATCCCCCCTGTATTATACAGTGTACTATCCCCCCTGTATTATATGGTGTACTATCCCCCTGTATTATATGGTGTATATATATATTTTTTATTTATTTTACCTTTATTTAACTACTTCAGTTAAGAACAAATTCTTATTTTCAATGACGGCCCAGGAACAGTTGGTTAACTGCCGTTTTCATGGGCAGAACGACAGCTCGGGGATTTGAACTTGCAATCTTCCGGGTACTAGTCCAACGCTCTAACCACTAGGCTACCCTGCCGCACTAGCCCCACTGTATTAAAAGGGTTGTGAAATACTAATGAGTGGCGTGATGATGACTTTGGTTCTTAACAAGGAGAAGCGCTTCCCTCTGGACGGGGAGGTGTGTGTGGACGCATGGCGGTGGGAATGATGGATGACAGGGGGGAAGATAAGTGGGAGGCAGAGAGAGATCTGCATCTCCCTGATTTATGATGAGTGCTGTGTGTGTGTGTGTGTGTCACACTCCCGCTGATTGCTGCACTTTCACTGGAGCAAACTTTTTACATACTCACCTTTTCACTTCTCTATTCCTCTGCCTCTCTAACTCTGTACCTGTGATTTTATGACTCTGTCCCCAGCCAGTGCGTCTCTGAGGGGCTGAACTCTCTGTGCCATTTCAATGTGGCCTAGCATTACAGCAGTCTCTTGGAACAAGCCAAATGGAACACTTGTTCTGAATGTAGCCCATTATGCCCTTTCCCTGCCACCCTCCCAGCTCAGCGAGAGGGTGGTAACCTGTGGAGACATTAGAGGCCATGGCTCTCTTCAGAGAGAGGTGGTCCTTTTTCACCCCTGTCTCGTGCTCTCCCCCCTGCTCGCTAGTCCGCCTGTTGCCTTTCATCTTCTGTAATCCACATCAGAAGGTGTGAGCAGAATGTCACATCTGGGAGAGAGGGAATCAATCAACCTGCCTCCACCCCGACAACCGCAGTACTTCCCCTGGACTGCAAGATGGCGACATGGAGCCAAATATCCTATTGGGATGGAGACCGGGACAATGCTCTTCAGGTCTGCCTACCTACCCAGCCCCATTGTTTGAAGTGTGTGTTTTCGAAAATGCTTTGCCAAAGCAGATTGGAGATTAAACATGTGAACTTGGCTGTCAGAAGTGAGTTGCCGTTGGACTAGGAATGGACTAGGAAATAGAGCATACAACACACTATATTGGTAAGGAGGTCGCTTGCAGGCAATTAGAATAGCTTTCCCCTTTTATTGCTTTTGATGTCATCGTGTGGTGGAATGAGTGAGCCAGTACTTTAGTCTTCCTTTGACTGGGGGCTGGAAGTTAAATTGATTTAATTTAGATCCAATTAATATCCTCTTTTAAGGGTTTGGTGGTTGTGTAATGCAGTCTGAAATGATGGGTGAAATAGAAGGGATGTTATTGCCAATGATCTTTTCCATACCATAGTCATCATCCACCATATATAGTGGGTATCATAAGTATTCACCCCTCCTAGTATTTTTTTCACATTTATTTGCATTACAAAGTGTGATTAAAATAGATATAATGTGATTTTTTTTGTTATTGATCTATACAAGATACTCCATTATCTCCATGGCTCCCGAATGGTGCAGCGGTCTAAGGCACTGCATCGTAGTGCTAGAGGCATCACTACAGACCCCGGTTTGATCGCGGGCTGTATCACAACTGGCCATGATCGGGAGTCCCATTGGGCGGCACACAATTGGTTCAGCATCGTCCAGGTTAGGGGAAGGTTTGGCCTGGGGTAGGCCGTCATTGTAAATACGTTTTTTAAATAATTTTTTAATAATAATAATGTCATAGTAAAAAGAAAATAATGTATTCTATAAACGTTTACAAATTAATAAAATTAAAGAACTAAAACATAGCCATTGCACAAGTACTCACCCCTTTGTTTAGGCTTAAAAAAGTGGCTTAACAAATCACATAAATTAAATGGACCTATGAAATAATAGGGGTTGACATGATTTTTGAATGACTACCGCTTCCTCTTTCCCCCATGCATACAACATCTGAAAGGTCCCTCAGTTAAGTATTGAATATCAAGCACATATTCAACTACAAATACCAGGGAGCTTTTTGAAAGCCTCATAGTAATTGGTAGCTGGGTAACAATAACAAATCAGACATTCAATATATCTTTAAGCATGGTCAAATTAGCATTATAAATTGGGTGGTTCGAGCCCTGAATGCTGATTGGCTGACAGCCGTGGTATATCAGACCATATACCACAGGTATACGTTGGTAACCAGTTCATAATAGCAATAAGGCACCTGGGTTTGTGGTATATGGCCAATATACCACGGCCAAATCCTCTATCCAAGCACTCCGCGTTGCGTCATGCAAAGCACAGTCCTTAGCCGTGTTATATTGGCCATATACCACACCTCCTTGTACCTTATTGCTTAATTATATTATGCTGTGGATGATGTATTAAACCACCCAGACACATCAAAGATACGGTTGTCCTTCTGAACTGAGCTGCAGGACAGGATGTCACCATAAGGTCATGAGGTCATTGGTGATTTTAAAACAGCTACGGGAACAGCTGTGATTGGAGAAAACTGAGGATGGATCAAAAACATTGTAGTGACTCCACAATAATGACTTAAATGACAGAGTGAAAATAGATTACAAATATACGAATACAAATATTCCAAAACATGCATTTGTAAGCAACCAGTGGAGGAAAAAGTAGCCAATTGTCATACTTGAGTAAAAGTAAAATTCTACTTGAGTAAAAGTTTTAACGTATTTAGTTTTAAATAGATTTAAGTATCAAAAGTAAATGTTATAGCAAAAATATACTTAAGTATCAAAAGTAAAAGTATAAATATTTTCAAATTCCTTATATTAAGCATAATTGTATTTTTTATTTTTATTTACAGAGGGCAAGGGGCACGATCCAACACTCAGACATCATTTACAAATGGAAGCATGTGTTTAGTGTGTGAATTAGACCATTTTCTTGTCCTGTTAATCATTCAAAATGTATTGAGTAATTTTGAGTGTCAGGGAAAATGTATGCAGTACATCATTTTCTTCAGGAATGTAGTGAAGTAAAAGTAAAAGCTGTAAAAAATATAAATAGTAAAAAAAACTTACTGTACTTTTAAATATTTTTACTTAAGTACTTTACACCATTGTAGGCAGCAAGGCACTAAAGTAATACCATTTTTAGCTTAAATGCAAAGCCTTATGTTTGGGGCAAATCCAACACAACACATCACTGAGCAACTGCCTCCTTATTTTCAAGCATGGTGGTGGCTGCATTATGGTATGGGTATCCTTGACATTGGCAAAAACGGGAATTTTTCAGGATGAAAAGAAACTGGATGGAGCAAAGCACAGGCAAAATCCTAGAGGAAAACCTGCTTCAGTCTGCTTCACACCAAACACTGGGAGAGGAGTTCACCTTTCAGCAGGACAATAACCTATAACACAAAGCCAAATTACCAAGAAGATATTCCTGAGTGGCCAAGTTACAGTTTTGACTTAAATCTGCTTGAAAATCTATGGCAAGACTTGAAAATTGCTGTCTAGCCATGAGCCCCAACACCTTGAAAAGAATAATGGACAAATATATTGCACAATACAAGTGTGTAAAAACTCTTATGAGACTTACCCAAGAAGACTCACAGCTGTAACTGCTGCCAAAGATGTATCTAACATTCACTCAGAGGTGTGAATACTATTTTAATCCAGGTATGTTAGTGTTTTATTTTTCATTCATGGTAAAAAATATCTATAATTTCTATTCCACTTTGACATTACAGAGTATGTTGTGTAGATTGTTATACTTTGTTTTGTAACCTGTACAATGTTTGATGTATAGTATCACATCCATCATGTAGCATCTTACTGTAATTACATTCCATCAGACATGAGAAAGGCAAAGAATCCCTTTGAAGATTGTATGACCGTTGACCCTCACTTTGATATGAACATTATGTGATAGTAACAGAATAGGCAATTAGAAACGGGGAGCTGCTGTGCCTATTTTGACACATAAAACCCAGCCCATTTAATTTAGAAGGACATATCTATTTAAAAAGATCCCTCTTGAATGCTGTTCTAAAGAAACCATTTTATGCGACTGAAGTAGAAGAGAAGCTGTGATTGTTGGTGTATAGAAATCTCAAAGCGTGTTAGTTATTAAGCGGCTTTGCATAGCTATTTTAGGGGGACTGGAAGCTATTGTTCTAGTGTTGAGATAAGATTTAAAGGTGTCTGATTGCAGCTCTGTCATGTGTTCAGTCAGGCACTAGTGATCAGGAAACAAATCTATACAGTTACATATTGGTGCATTATTTTTGACTAACTATCATATGGTACCGTTTTGACAATATTGCCACATTGTTTTTGCGCGAGTTGGTTGTACCTGCACCAAACCTCCATTATTTTTCCTTCATATCTTGTTTTGCATCTTTTTTTTAAGTAGGTGGCCAATTTGTTTTCAGCACTATTATTTCCATGACTGATCAAAACTCTATTTTTCTCATGGCTCTTTCTTGTCCTTCTGCAAAAGACACATGGTGAGCATTATGTTTGGATCATGGAATCGCAATAAAATCACAGTATTGAATCGCAATACAAATGTGACTGACCAGCTCGATTTGCTCTTATGTAGCAAAATTGGAAATTGTGTTTTTTTGCATTGGATAAAAGTACAGACTCAGAGCTAGAAAATGGTATATCATGCACTATAGTTGAGGAACAATGGGAAAGTAATTCTGCTTTGAATGTTGTAACCCCACTTTTGAGAAAATGGCACTGGAGAGGTCTTCTTTGTCTACAGCCACTCAGCATCGTTCACACCCTCTTAAGCCTTAGCCCCACACATCTTTTTAAGGATTTTCACGAGGCCATGTGCTAAAGAGAGTGAGTACAGTAGTGTACTAAACAACCAAATATTTAAAGACTAAAGGTTAGTTTATACTATATCTATCGACATGTCTGTAGACAGTTGTCACTATGACATCATGAACTACCTATTGTCGTCCGACATCAAACTTGTTGTTGTCATTATGCAAAAGTATTAACACAAAAACGACAGGCTGCATGACAGCCTGGTGGTCCATAGCATATATATATCCCCCCCCCCCCAATAAACCCATCCATTTAACCTTTTCACACGTACCAACAAACAGGTGTGATCATTCTATAGTGGTCCCTATTGCGTACATTCAAACCTGTGTGATTAGAACACTTGTTTAGAACGGTTATTTAGAATGTCCATTTTCGATTGACGCAACAATTAGCATATGAGCTTTTTTTTCACAGAAACATTTTGCACGAACACAGTCCTTACAAAGTTATGTCCAGAATGTGACCAGTTTATTATAGGATGGAATGATCAGACATTCACAGAAGTAGCTACACCATAACACAATCATCCAAACCGGAAAAATGTAGGCTACATTTGTTCTAGCGCTAACTGAGGAAAGATTGACTTAACACAAGCTGCCATGCTTGTTTTTTTTGCATCAAACAAAGATAATAAGAGGAGACAAGATGAGTTTGGTCTGTTTATAGTATGCATGTCGGTGGGGGTGTGTCGTCTACGAGCATCCACTTCCCTTCATTCACTTTCGGAAGTTTACCCAAATGATGAGTGAACCATTCCTTCACCTCATTATAACATCTTTGGTCTGACAGATTATGTGACACCCAGAATGCATTGTATAATGTCAACAAACATGCCACCATACATAGCTGGCAAATAGCTTAGATCACTATAATCAGTATAACCTTCCAAAAAGTATTTTACACACATCATATGTGTCCATTACAATCTATGGAAAAATCTAAATGCATTATTTGTCAGTAGTACTTGAAAACATGTGAATAAAACTGTAAATACATTATGGTCCATATGTATAATATCTGAAAATGGAGCTAGCTAGACCCTCTTACCCGAATACATGGATGAAAGCTTCTCCCTCTTTGCCACTGATTTCAAAACTCAGTCCTCCAGAAAGTGTAGAGCATCTTTCAAAAAAGTAGTGTTAGAAGGATTACCTACACATACTGAGCAGCTCCTGTTATAGCCAGAAGCGTGCTACATGGCAGACAAATCTGAACTCATCTCTCGGCATGTCCAGCCCATTTTTATTTTAATTTTATATTTTATTTCACCTTTGTTTAACCAGGTAGGCTAGTTGAGAACAAGTTCTCATTTACAACTGCGAGCTGGCCAAGATAAAGCAAAGCAGTGCGACAAAAACAACAACACAGAGTTACACATGGGATAAACAAACATACAGTCAATAACACAATAGAAAAATCTGTATACAGTGTGTGCAAATGAAGTAAGGAGATAAGGCAATAAATAGGCCAATAGTGGCAAATTAATTACAACTTAGCAATTTACACTGGAGTGATATATGTGCAGATGAGGATGTGCAAGTAGAAATACTGGTGTGCAAAACAGCAGAACAACTCAAACAAATACGGGGATGAGGTAGGTAGTTGGTTGGATGGGCTATTTACTGATGGGCTGTGTACAGCTGCAGCGATCGGTAAGCTGCTCTGACAGCTGGTGCTTAAAGTTAGTGAGGGTGAATAAAGTCTCCAAGTTCAGTGATTTTTGCAATTCATTCCAGTCATTGGCAGCAGAAAACTGGAAGGAAAGGCGGCCAAATGAGGTGTTGGCTTTGGGGATGACCATTGAAATATACCTGCTGGGGCTCGTGCTACGGGTGGGTGTTTCTATGGTGACCAGTGAGCTGAGATAAGGCGGAGCTATACCAAGCAAAGACTTATAGATGACCTGGAGCCAGTGGGTTTGGCGACGAATATGTAGCAAGGACCAGCCAACGAGAGCATACAGGTCGCAGTGGTGGGTAGTATATGGGGCTTTGGTGACAAAACGGATGGCACTGTGATAGACTGCATCCAATTTGCTCAGTAGAGTGTTGGAGGCTAATTTGTAAATGACATTGCCAAAGTCAAGGATTGGTAGGATAGTCATTATCTCAGCCAGTCATGGCTTCCTGTCTTTTTCCGTGGCTAAACCAACTAGACTTGTAATTTAACAAATGTATTTATTAATTTAATTTTAAGGTTCCAGAAGGCATTGCTGACCCAAAAAAAATGTTTTGATTATTTTTTGTTTACATTCAAAAGGCTCTCCTGTGAAGTAGTAACGCACGACGTACACCTAGATTCCTGAAATGAGTCACATAGAGAATCAATAGAATCGTGAGGATCACAATTAGGGCTGACCTCAATTAGTCGACTGGTCGATTGTTTGGTCTATAGGCTGTTGGTCAACCAAGATTATTTTTCGTCGAGCAGTACCAGTCAACAGTATGGACACAACTTCTCATTCAAGGGTTTTTAAAATGTATTTTTACTATTTTCTACGTTGTAAAATAATAGTGAAGACATCAAAACTATCATATAACACATATGGAATCATGTCGTAACCCAAAAAGTGTTAAACAAATCCAAATATATTTGAGATTCTTCAAAGTAGCCACCCTTTGCCTTGATGACAGCTTTGCACACTCTTTGTCACACCCTGATCTTTTTCCGACTGTCTTTGTGATTGTCTCCACCCATCTTCCCCATTATCTGTCTGTTCCCCTGCTCTGTTCCCCGCTTCAGCATTAATGTTAATATGTTGTGTTACCCGTATGCTGATGCTGTTCCTGGCTTGTTCCATGTCTGTTCCTCATTAAATGTTCAACTCCCGTGACCTGCTTCTCTTCTCCGGAGTCGGTCCTTACACTCTTGGCATTCTCTCAACCATCTTCACGTGGTAGTCACTTGGAGTGTGAAGGAAAAGCAGCCAACAAATGCTCAGCATATGTGGGAACTCTTTCAAGACTGTTGGAAAAGTATTCCATGTTAAGCTGGTTTAGAGAATGCCAAGAGTGTGCCAAAGCTGTCATTAAGGCAAAGGGTGGCTACTTTAAAGAATGTAAAATCTAAAATCTCGGAGCCTCAAAAATCCTGCTGATTTCCTGGTTGCCGTTTCATCTTGGTTTTGCCTGTAGCTCCCGTTCTAGGGCACCCACAGACAATATCTTTGCAGTTCTGGAAAATTCAGAGTGTTTTCTTTCCAAAGCTATCAATTATATGCATAGTCGAGCATCTTTTTGTGACAAAATATCTTGTTTAAAACGGGAACGTTTTTCATCCAAAAATAAAATTGCGCCCCCAGAGTTTCAAGAGGTTAAACACTCAATTGTGAGGCTAGATACTGTATGAGGGCTGGACATGCAGCTAAATGAAAGTCAGATAAATGAAAAGACGATGTTTGCTGGGGTCTCGGGACTGATGGGGTTAACACTCATTCTCTCAATATGCACACTAGACTACTCACAGAAATGCACACGCACACAGAGCACAGAGCACACACACATGCAAGCACACATATGCATGCTTATTATACATTTACCTTCAACCACATGCCATTATCTGATTTTCACGGCCCCAATCTGTGGGGAGTTTCAGCGAGCAGTCTAGATTTCTCTCTGGAACCAGCGGGCTGGATTTGATTTTCATTAGAATTTCATGTCTTGGCTGTCATATCCTCTCCCCACCCTGCACGCTTTGGTGGACACAATTTTCCGCTGCGGTGGACCCACACACGGTGGACTGGTTAGCTAGAGCCACAACGGGTGGCTGGTTAGCTAAAGCCACACCGGGTGGCTGGTTGTCAGTGTGTTGCACTGTTGAAGGTCTCTCTCGCACTGAGGCACTGTCCGACATCTATCATCAACACCACCCCCTGCTTCTACACACAAAATCAAATACCATTTTATTTGTCACATGCGCCGAATGCAACGTGTCAACCTTACCGTGAAATGTGTGCTTAGGAGTCCTTCCCAACAATGCAGAGTAAACAAATTATAATACAAAGAAAAATAGCATTCGTAAAAAAAAACACACACACACACACACACGCACACGCACACGCACACACACACACATCTGCACACACACACATCTGCACACACATCTGCACACACACACACACATCTGCACACACATCTGCACACACACACACATCTGCACACACACACACACACATCTGCACACACACACACACACACATCTGCACACACACACACACACACATCTGCACACACACACACACACACACACACACACACACACACAGCACACACACACATCTCTACACACACACACACACACACACACACATCACACACACACACACACACACACACATCACACACACACACACACACACACACTACACACACATCACACACACACACACACACACACACACACACACACACACACACACACACACACACACACACACCTATACACACAAACACATCTATACACACAAACACATCTATACACACACACACATCTATACACACACACACATCTATACACACACACACACACACACATCTATACACACACACACATCTATACACACACACACACACACACACACACCTATACACACACACACACACACACACACACACACCTATACACACACAGGCAAACACCTAGTGACAACACACATGGGTGTGTTGACAGTGTGTTGCTGTGTGTTGACAGTGTGTTGATATTTGCGACAGCGATTCTGCTGAATGTTTATCCTATTGTGAGAGAGCTGAATCGATGTGAGATAATTTGGTGCATCACAGTGCTAATGGAATCAGAAGAGAAGTAAGGTGTGGCTCTGGAGGAAATGTCCTGTTCATCATCCACTCAATGATTTCCAAATGTAAATGTCACACAGACTGCCCAGAGTATTTAACACAGGCAAACAGACAGCCAAGTGCCAAATCACTGTGAATGTTAACCTTCATAACATATCATGGTCAGACTCACTCAGCACATGGCAGGCCAGCATTATGACTCACTAAGCTCTAAGCAGACAGTGGGAAGGACTCCAGTTCCTTAAATAAAAGCTTCTGTCTGTCTAACACTGCTGGAAATATACTGCCTGTCAGCACCATAGTCATTACTGAGTGATTCATGTTCCCCTCCGTTTACAGTATTCTAATCTACCAGCTCTAATTTATAATGCAGTATTGATGATACCAATAGAGTATTGGGGCAATCAAATCCTAACCATTTCGTCAAGTCAATCTGTTCAGTAGTTCTTGACTTGTATTGGGAGTCCATGCACATTTGGCTCCTGTGTCGCTGGTTATCTCGTGGGTCCCTGTCTGTGTTATCTCACCAGTAAGAGAACCCACGGTCATTAAGGGCCTAGTGTGGTGTGCAGCAGAGGTGCTTAAACTAGCATGCACTGTCTGATGATTTATTGCCTGGTGAACCCTCCTGTCCCAGCACATTTACTATGTTCACTTTCCCTTACACATGTTCTGCTGCAGTCTCTAACCCTCTCTGAGAGTCTACATGGTAGTGCTACGTTTCTCACAACTAAAGTGCTTTTTGCATCAAATGAGTCCGGTTGTTCTTTACTGTGTGTATTGTGTATAGTAGAGAGGCTGTACAAAACAGGCAGGCTACCAAGCCCACCATAATAACCGGTTGTCGTGTATGTTTGCTGAGAGCTCACATTATTGAAGTAGGTATGTATTTGATCCTGTTTTGTACTTGGAGTTATAGGGCTGTGGGTTCCGACAGAGATCATTATGGCATCAGCCCTTTGCATGCTGCGGATGGGAGCGGGCGGTCAGACAGACGACTTTGGGATTAAACATTTGTTTTGTTCCTCAGATTATTTGGAAACGGTTGTCTTTCTTATTTGTATGGATTAACCTTGGACTACCTATTGTGTTAAAAGCACATATTTGTCACATTATTCACAAACAATTCGCAGCTTCAACTTCAGTAGCCGACCGCTCCTCTCCTAGTGTGGCGTGTAACATCAAGTGTGCCTAGTATACGTGTGGTCTCAATGAAATAGTAGGCTGTAGGCTGCCTATGCATGGGCGGAACATCAAACAGCGGTTATCTTTCCAAGGAAATTAACTTAACTATGATTAGGGAATTGTTTACTACTGTGTCTGACACTGCAAATACATACTGGGAATGGAGGAAGTGGAGGGTGCTCAACCAACGTGAGTCGAGGTGCAATCGAAACATTCGATTATCATTGGAAAGGAAAACACATGGACAGGCTACCATGGTGAGAGAGCGTTGCACTTTTTAATTTTCAATAAATATTCATTACACGTGTATTCCTCTCTTCCTGCAAATCGTCCTCCTAAAAGGAAGGCTAAATCCTACATATATGCAAAAAACGTAGCTCAAGGGAAAGTGCAAGTGTCCGCTGTCATCATTCTTGCTGCTTCAAATTGAGTAGCCATACCTGCGAGATTAGGTGCGCTTGTGGTCTCAGTTAAATAGAGTAGGCGATAGCCTATGCATGGGCCGAGAAACACGAGGCAGTTATCTTTCCCAAATATGATTAGGCTATAGTTTACTACATTGCCTACAAATAAATATTGATCACCCGTATTTATCTCCGTCTGAAAATCGTCCCACTCCTAAAAGCTCAAAATAAATTCTCTCCAACTCTGCTCTCTTGAAACTACGTCTAGTAATACCGATAGCATAATAGAATGGGCCACATTTTGTTATTGCCTATAGGGCGCAAAATCGCTACGGCCATGGCTAGCAGTTCTTGCGGTAGCGAGTGGGAGTGTCGGACAGAAAGCCAGCAGGTGCTGACAGGGTTCGGTATTAAAAACTGCTGGTTTCAAACTCCTCTCTGTGTTCAGTGGGTATTGCTATGCTACTCCACAATTGGGAAATACTTTCATTTGGAGGTTTCAGTTCTCTCTTGACTTTGTCGAGTTGACAGTGTCACTTTTCATGTCAAAAAATCTAACTGAAAGGTTGAAAGAGACACTTTATATCACAGTCACTTTTTTTGTTGTTGCTTTAAATAGATCTCATCACATCTCATCATGTTTCCTTCCCTCTCTGCTGTGTCTGACCTCTCTGGGCTGTGCTGACTTGCCTCTGCTTGGCTGCCTCATGGAAAATTCACCTTCTGTAGTGTGGTGTTTTCTCTTCACACCCCAGGGGAAGTTATTGACAGGAACGTAATGAGCATGTAGTGTCTGACCAACAGCTGCATCCCCCCCAGCATACCGCCAGCTCACTCAGAGGGCACTTAGGGGTCAGGAGCTCAGCCTCAGACACAGAACGGCTCTCTGATCACAAACTAAAGCTCTACCTCTCTAACTAACATTTTCACAATCTAATGTTTAAGACAAGGATATAGTTTGATGTGACATCTCGATAGGCCCCCAGTGTCGTAAGGCTAGACTGAGGTTTTAAGGTCGTTAGATCCCAGCTGGGGGTCCAACCTCAAGGCATATGGCAGGAGGTCCCCAGTCCACCTCAAGGCATATTGCAATAGCTGACTACTTGTTGCAAAATGTCTCATCTGTCCCCTGAGGCAATACCGGTCACCTTCACTGAGAGATGAAGCAGCAGTGACATCAGTTTTAGCCTTCGGTCTGTGACACTGCTCTGTGTTCTACATCCTATCTTGTCCTACCACTTTGGTTTTTAGGACTTACTGTAAGTCCACATGATAAGTGTACTACACCTGTTGTACACATTGAATATGACTGTGTTGAAACTAAGCTTTTCAGCTAAACAAGAAGAGAGATGATATTTCATCAACACACTCCGTGCTATTTTAGCTTCTCTATGTGCCAGCTCTGTCTTCATCTCTTCATCCAGTTGATGTGTGCTTCCTGGACCTGTCACAATGAAGATGGAAAGTTGGTTTATTGTCTTAATGTTCTGTTTACCAAGCTGTTTTCTTGATGCTCAGCCTGAAGGTTGCAGCACTATGCCTGCTCATTTAAAGCTAGTGGCTTTGAGTCTTTATTTAGCTGGAGTCAAGGCAGCCCCGCAGCATTCAGTCACTGAATTTAACCTCAGCACCCCCCTCTCTGAAACGCCTCTCTGAAAGGCCAAAGTCCCCTAGTCTTCCATCAATCTTCTCTGTATCAACACCAGCACCAGACCCAGCAGCACACAGTCTTGAGCTGCTGTGCACACAAACACACTTAGCTGGGAATTAATATGCTCTCCCTAGTGCTGATGGAGAGGAGGGGGAGATTTAGGGAGGTAGGGGGGGTGTTTCTCACTCTTGAATGCCTCTTGGTGATGGGAGGACGTGGTCGCTGAGTTGTGCCACAGAAATGGGTCCTGACAGACTCATTTCTCACGCTCAGATTTCCTCAGCGTCCCCAAGTGGTGGGCGGTTGGCGCCGCAGTCCCACATAGAAGTGATTAATATTTATTTTGCTTGTGCGCAGATACTGATGAGCAGGGTACACTGGCCTCTTTGTCTCCCATCCTTTAGGACTGTCAGAGCCCTCATGGGAAGGTAATGAGGAGAACTCATCGCCCTATCATCACCCTCTCTTTCTCTTTCCTCTCCTCCTGCTAGTTTATAGACCTCAAAACAGCCACCATTTAAGATGATGTTACATGTATGGTCATATGATCTTTGCCCTCAAGCCTGAAACCTGTATCACTGAGGTATATGCTTCATCACACACCACACTTCTAAATGTTGGAGAGAATAGCCAGTCTTTCTGTTCCAGTTCTCCATCTATTGTACCAGGTAAACAGTACCTAATCACATTCCTACCTTACCAACGCCTACAAGAATTCAAGTGAGAGATTTTTCTATACAAGTATTACCCAGAATGCATCAGGATCGGCCTTGCCACAGAGTCAGGCGTGAACGGGAAATGTCCAGAAGGAATAGACAAGCTTCTCGCTCATTATTCTGATGGTTTCACTTTCCCCCTGAATTTTTGGTTGTTGCCCGTGGATGCAGCTTTGGATGTGACAGATTTCAGTTCATTAGGCAAAACACATATTCAGTTATAGCAGGCCTTTCTGCTAAGTGGTTGTCATCATGGTAGCAGCAGAACCAGCAACCAGTAACATGCATTCACTCCCACTGACCACCCTCAAATATGTCTCTTAACACGCTGTTCCATTCTTTACTGTGATAAAGTGAAAAGAGAAAATGAATTGAAGTAAGGAAGGAAGAGGCATGGATGCTATTTTCCATTAAACATTGGTGACGCAAACACATTTTTTTTATTATCAATAAAGAGGAAAGAAAGGGATAGCAAATAAAAGTAGACTTATTTTCCATGATTGAATTTTCTATATGCCTTGGTACGGCCATAAGCTAGGAAATGAAAACTGACAAACATTAAACAGCCTTGTGTGTGCACTGTGCATGCGCGCGTGTGTGTGTGTGTGAGAGCATTTGTGTGCCTGTGTTTATGCGTGTGTGGATGCTTGCATGCCTGTGTGTGCGCAAGCGCCAGGTGTGTGTTTGTGTGTTTTGTTGCTGGAGTGGAGAGTATGTGATGGGTGTGTGAATGGTTCCAGGCAATCGCTTTTATCCTGCTGGATCTCTCTCTGGGTAGAGAGATTGGCCTTTGTAGTTGTGATTGGAAGGAATTAAGGACTGCCTTTGGTAGCTAGCAACATCAGCCAACAGGGAAACAGCTTTAGCCATGCACTTTTGAATGTGGTGTGTGTGTGTGTATGTGTTTGCGCGCGTGCTCGTACATGTGTGTGTGTGCGTGCGTGTGTGATCAGTGATTGATTTATCGCTGTGTAAAGTTGTCAGTCATGATGCATGAAAGAATAGAGGAGCTTTACTCAGTCGGAGCCTCAGGTTGTGAAACATCAAGCAGAGCCTTAATTGAGTTAACTCTTTGAGGTGCTGCATCTACACAGTTGGGGTGACCCAACTGCTGGGTTGCAGGTATTGGGTCACTCAGTTGGGTTGTCTTTAAAAACAGAAAGATTGGGTTGTTGATGCTGGGTTGTTGAAATATGGGACAGCCGGTCAGATCAGAAGACTGGGTTACCTGTGCTGGGTTACCAAACAACCCAAATTAGGTTGTTTTTAACCCACCATTTTTTGGAGTGTATCCCTTGTAGATAACTGGGAATTCTGTTACACATAACCCACCTACTGGAAGGCAGGTTGGCATTTATATTCATGAAGCTTGCCCTGGAGGCAGCTCTGCAGAGTGGTCACTAGCTGGCACAGACACAAAGTCATAAAATCTGACCCTAACCTTAACACTTACCTTAACCACACTGCTAACCCTAATGCCTAACCCTAACTTTAAATTAAGATCTAGCCCATCTATCGGAAATCGCTCAGTTCTGCCTCCAGGGCAAGATTCATGACAATAAATGTCAACCTGCTACTGGAAGAGTCTTGGATGCCAATACATCAAGTAGTAGTATCTGCAATAGCGTAGATGTATTGACTGTGTACTTGCCCTTTTCCCCCAGGAATGCACAACATTCCTAGAGAGCATCATAATTAAAACATATACAGCAGAACAGTTAATCCATAATATTCACTGATGTCCTCTCTTCAGTGAGTGAATAATGGAATTTCCATGTAATGATTGAGATAGGGAGAACAGTTCTTTCATTGGTTCCTGGCCTTTTTGAAGCAGTGAGAGGTTAAAGCGGAGCAGCCTGTTGATATTCCCCATCATTATTGTTTTCCTGCTCTGGGTTCTATCACAACAACAGCACCACGCTGTCTGATAGCAGCCTCCCTGTGCTCTGCCACGGGGAATAACAAATTGGGCTTGTTTTACAGCGAGGGAGCGTGACTGCACAAAAGCCTTGGATTTGTAGCGGGGGTGGCTTGAGAGAATGGTCTTTCCACTTGAATGTAACTAAGCACAATGACGCAAGAGTTCAGACACAGACAGGCCTTGCTGTTAGGGTTCGTGGTTAGCCTTGGTTATCAAACATGTGATGGGAGGGATGGTGGTAGTAGTGGAACGGGAGGTAGAATCCCTTTCTGGTGTGTGTGTCTGTGATGTGAATGTCCACACCAGGAACCTCCCATTAATTCTAAGGCCCACACTGCCCAGAGGAGTCCGGCCTATCCAGTTGCTCCTCATCACATACCCATTAAACCACAGCCAAGTTTACATGCAGGGTTGTCTCTACGGGGCTCAGCCCTCTGGTCATGGGGAAGCTACCATTCAGTAGCCAGCACAGAGCTGGAATTAAAGGGCAACAGTAAAGTGGCAGAACTATATTGTTATCGCTAAACAGACAACAATGTGTTATCATCATAAGGGGCCAGTGATGGGCCTCTGGCTGGTGGCCACAGTGTGTTAGTGGCTGAAACAGCAGCTCTTGACTTTAGGCCCTTTCTCTTTGAGCACTTCAGGGCTGAAGTATCATTTTGTGGTGGGAGGCCTGGGTTCTATTCCCCCTCCCCTCCTCCCCTCCTCTCAGGTTGGTAGCAGTGAGGGGAGCCAGGGGTAATGGCAGGCCACTCCAGGCCTGATCAGGACTCTCTGGGGCTCAGGAGGGACACTTAGATGACAGACAGAGACACGGTACATAGTGCCTAAGGGTTCTGATTAGGCTCCTGTAGAGAAACATAGTGAGGGGGAGGGATTCTACTCTGGCTATCAGCGGTATCTGTTGCTGTGAAAGTGGGAGGAGGGAGAGGGAGTGAGAGGGAGAGAGAAAATAAGCCAGCAAAGTAGAGTAAAGAGGTTGACCAGGAAAGAGATAAGATTGGGAGAGAAATGGAGTGAATTAGAAAGGCTTTGAAAGAGAGGTGAGGGAAAGATGGAGAAAGAAAATCATGTATTCAAAGAGAGAGAAACAGAGGGATAGAGAGAGGGAGAGACTGTCTAAGCTGATTTTTTTATGAGATATCTTGTGTGTTTTGGCTCTGTATTGGTTTTTCCCTATTCGTTTCACATGATTCCCCATCACCTTTCCCTCTGGACCTTAGCCCCTGACTCCAGCCTGTGCTGCCCAGTACAAGCACCTATTTTTGGGCTTGGCCATGCGCTGAGGGGGCTTAGATACACAGTAGTCAACAACCACTGCCTTCACGGCTTAGTTACGGTAATGTGAGTCAGCCTGTGAGAAGGCTGAGCTTTCCAGAACCTTACACAGGAGATGGAGGGGAGGGGGGCACAGGACAGGGGAGTAGGAGAGGGAGAGGGGGGAGAGAGAGGGACAGGACAGGGGAGTAGGAGAGAGAGAGGGGGGAGAGAGAGGGACAGGACAGGGGATTAGGAGAGGGAGAGGGATGGCACTCAATGTTTGTAAATTAATATCATGAATTGAAGTTTTTTGAAATCCTATTCAGTATTTTATCAATGTCAATTAATCCCCAGAGTGTCTTTAAGGTGCCATAAAACCAACAACATTTAAATTAAGATTTACCTGGAATGATATGAGAAAACAGTGGCATAATTCACTCAAATGAATCAGAGCGTGCTAATGACAGCAGCAGAGAGAGACTAGTAATAATGATAGAGGATGATGAAGAGGTTAAAGCACAACACAGGACCAGCTGCTACTCAGATTAGAATGAAATTAAAACAAAATGACTACATCACATCAGAGATGGAGACAGACGACCGGGTGATCAAACAAAATGATGACAAACAACCCAACTCAAGTCCAACCCAGAGACTATAACATACCCTGAGAGATCTGAGTCCCTCAGGCTCTTGTCTGCATCTGGATCTCCCTCTATCTATCCCCCATCTCCATCTCTCCCTCTGTTCCTTTGCTCTTTCTGTATCACCTCTCAGTCCTTAACCCGCTGCTGCCGTAGTGTTGTGGTACCTACAGATACTCTGCTGTGTAATCAGATGCCTTCCATCCCCCTCTTGTTATCCCTATAGCCCTGGCCTGTCCTGCTGCTGGACCATTGAACACATACTGTAATGAGATACGTGAAGGTGCCTGTTGTGTTGGCTATATAGGCAGTGTTTGAAATTCAGTGTTCAATTGAAGTCTCCCTACCATCATATCTCAGCCAATGTGACAGGACGTTAGATGAACATTTGCAAATCAACTTGATTGAAGGTACACAAGACTCTCCACGTCTCTTGTCATGAGTAGTCCATAACCGAGAACCACATAGCAGATTTTTAACAGGGTCCTTAGCATCAGGGGGGAAAAGTCAATGCCTTGCCCAGATGTAGCTCAATATCGAGGCATCAGAGGAGAATGAGAATACAGCGTCCATAAAGTGACCATGTAGTGTGGCAACAGCTTTGATCAAATGCATCATTCCTAAACAAAAGCACATGAACACTTGTAAAGGATTAATTGCATAAAGAAATATATATTGATGACAAGATATAAAAACTGTCATTAGTTGATTGCATCGGACACTGTATTGTGCCCTTATACCCGTACCTTTACACATGAATCAATCGCGTCTTCTCTTGATGCTTCGGGTCCACAGTCAACACACAGCTTCAGGGCTTTGTGTGAGCAAGCCTCACAAACAAATCGGTTGCACTGCACACAGTTTTCATGGGTCTTCCTTGGTGTGCACCTGCCGAGTTTACATTGCGTCTTCTTTTTACCGAGGGGGAGCTGTGGTGCTTGGGGAAGAGGGAGAGCAGGAACTGCTGCCTTGTATATCTTGCTTGGCGGCTGTAGCTTCTTTCTTGGCTCCCATGTGGTTCTCACGAAGCTCACATGCCAGATCCATGATGAAATCTCTCCTGCTGACTGTCTTGTCAAGGCATTGCTTGTTCTATACAACACGTGCGCGTTGATAGCAGCCATGTCGAGCACGTTGTAGAACATCGCAACAGGCCAGCGACGACTACCTCCTTTTACAGAGTACAGTTTTGCCATCTGGTCGAGTGCATCCACAACAAACTATTAAGTAAAATATAATAGAAAAGGTTAGAATAATATACAGTAATACTACTAATAGCAATAACAGTCATGTAATAAAAGGGGATCATGTTTGGCAGATGGAAAGGCTATATCTGTAAATGGCAGAGATCTATATCTTTGTGCGATTGTAGTCTGTCACCGTCTCCGGTATCTTCCTCTGGTCACTGCCAATGGCAACAGTGGGATGCAAACACTTGTATTTCATTTGCATCTGTAAACCGCGAGTGTTGCTTGTACCACTCTCCATCACTGACGTGGGGTACAGCTCCGCTGCGATGTTGTTTTGTGCAGAGGGGGGCTGCTCCCGCCTTTGTTTGTTCACTGTTCCGAGCAGTCTAGTCTTCTTTGCAATCAACTTGTCTCCCAGGGAAATTGATGTGAAGAAGTTGTCCATCGTCACATTTCTGCCTTTGCAGAAACACACGTAAGCAGAGCCTCAGTGCAGTTGTTTTGATTGGCCGGCTGTGCAACCTGATTGGCATCTTTTGTTTCCCGCTCATCAACTTGGAGGACAGACGATTTTTACACACTACACGCTTCAGCACTTGGTGGTCTCGTTCTGTGAGCTTGTGTGGTGTATCACTTTGTGACTGAGCTGTTGTTGCTCCTAGACGTTTCCACTTCACAATAACAGCACTTACAGTTGACCGGGGCAGCTCTAGCAGGGCAGAAATTTTACAAACTGACTTGTTGGAAAAGTGTCATCCAATGACGGTGCCATGTTGAAAGCCACTGAACTCTTAAGGCCATTCTATTGCCAATGTTTGTATATGGAGATTGCATGGCTGTGTACTTATACACAGGTCAGCAACGTGTGTGGCTCAAATAGCCAAATCCACTCATTTGAAGGGGTTTCCACATACTTTTGTATGTTTAGTGTATGAACCACATTAGAGGTCGGCCCGAATAGTTAGGTCCTATTTCAAGTTTTCATAACGATTGGAAATTGGTATTTTTGGGTGCCGATTTTCAAAATCTTTATTATTATTTTTTTATACCTTTATTTAACTAGGCAAGTCAGTTAAAAACACATTCTTATTTTCAATGACGGCCTAGGAACGGTGGGTTAACTGCCTTGTTCAGGGGCAGAACGACAGATTTTCATCTTGTCAGTTCGGGGGACCCAATCTTGCAACCTTACAGTTAAGGAGTCCAACCATCTAACCACCTGCCTCTCATTGCACTCCACGAGGAGCCTGCCTGTTACGCTAATGCAGTAGAAGCCAAGGTAAGTTGCTAGCTAGCATTAAACTTATCTTATAAAAAACAATCAATCAATCATAATCACTAGTTATAACTACACATGGTTGATGATATTACTAGTTTATCTAGCGTGTCCTGCTTTGCATATAATCGATGCGGTGCGTATCGTTGCTCCAATGTGTACCTAACCATAAATATCAATGCCTTTCTTAAAATCAATACATAGAAGTATATATTTTTAAACCTGTATATTTAGCTAAAATAAATTAATGTTAGCAGACAATATTAACCAGGTGAAATTGTGTCATTTCTCTTGCGTTCATGGCACGCAGAGTCAGGGTATATGCAACAGTTTGGGCAGCCTGGCTCATTGTGAACTAATTTGCTAGAATGTTACTTAACCTGTTATGGCTGCATCCCTTTTTAATTATGACATAACATTGAAGGTTCTGCATTGTAACAAGAATATTTAGACTTAGGGATGCCACCCGTTAAATAAAATGCAGAACGGTTCCGTATTTCACTCAAATAATAAACGTTTTGTTTTCGAAATGATAGTTTCCAGATTCAACCATATTAATGACCAAAGACTCGTATTTCTGTGTGTTATTATGTTATAATTAAGTCTATGATTTGATAGAGCAGTCTGACTGAACGATGGTAGGCAGCAGCAGCCTCGTAAGCATTCATTCAAACAGCACTTTTGTGCGTTTTGCCAGCAGCTCTTTGCAAGCACAGCGCTGTTTATGACTTCAAGCCTATCAGCCTAATGGCTGGTGTAACCAATGTGAAATGGCTAGCTAGTTAGCTGGGTGTGCGCTAATTCTGTTTCAAACGTCACTCGCTCTGAGACTTGGAGTAGTTATTCCCCTTGCTCTGCAAAGGCCACGGCTTTTGTGGAGTGATGGGTAACGCTGCTTCGAGTGTGGCTGTTGTCGATGTGTTCCTGGTTCGAGGAGAGGGACGGAAGCTATACTGTTACAATGGCTATAGTGCCTATAAGAACATCCAATAGTCAAAGGTATATAAAATACAAATGGTATAGAGAGAAATAGTCCTATAAATACTATATTAACTACAAACTAAAACCTCTTACCTTGGAATATTGAAGTCTCATGTTAAAAGGAACCACCAACTTTCATATGTTCTCATGTTTTGAGCAAGGAACTCAAACGTTAGCAAGGAACTCAACGTTTTACATGGCACATATTGCACTTTTACTTCTCCAACACTTTTGCATTATTTAAACCAAATTGAACATTTTTCATTATTTATTTGAGGCTAAATTGATTTTTATTGATGTATTATATTAAGTTAAAATAAGTGTTCATTCAGTATTGTTGTAATTGTCATTATTGCAAATTTTGTAAAAAAAAATTGTCCGATTAATCGGTATCAGCTTTTTTGGTCCTCCAATAATCATTATCGGTATCTGCGTTGAAAAATCATACTCGGTTGACCTCTAAACCACATATAGTTCATGGTTGAACCTCAAACGCACATGTAAACACCGCCTCAGTGCAGTTGTGCACTCGAAGTGTGCAAATGTATGCTAGCATCAGACAATTTTCCAGACTCGACTGACAGCCTCGCTGTTTCAAACATGTAGAATACATGACAGCTCCGGCTACGCTCCCTCTCCTGCCTTCTTGTCATTATTGTAATCCAAATTTGTGCTGACTGATTAACACAGTGTCAAGTTACTTTCAGTGTGTACCCAGAAAATCTGAGGTCGCCATCCACAAGTAAAAAGTTGTCAGGGGGTGCGGGTGCTGCACACGGTGTACCCAGGTAAAACAACATCAGAATCACTGAAGGGGTTAGATTAATCTCAGCCGGGTGCCCATGTAGCGGGCGTGAGCCAGGTGCCCCGCTCTGTCAGATGGTGAAGTCGGCTCAGAACAAAAGTGACGTAATTAAGTATGCGTAGTAATGAGTAGGATTCTATTTTCTCACATGCAAAAGTGATTGCTTTTGATAAAAAGTGATTGCATTCGCCCGATGACGTGATGGGCCGTAGCCCGGTGTACCCCGGGCCAGATTAATCGAACCCCCTCTCTACTCCCAAATAAAATTACATGCTTGCTTGGTTAGCTACATGAATGATTTAGCCTGTTTTCAACAAATCAACTGTTTTAGACTATTGTATTTCAGCCACGCAAGAGAAGTAAATGTTCAGTACAGAGTGAATTAACAAAATCAATTTGGAAGTAAACGTTCAGTACAGAGTGAATTAACAAAATCAGTTTGGAACAAACGCTTCCAGACTGACCATTTACATGGTCTGTCAAAATCAATGTTTTTAGAACAGGGTTCATAGTGTAATGGTTAGAGTTAGCACCTGTAGATCTGAAGATTGTGGGTTCCCTTCCCAGTGGATAGATTTTGACTAGTGTTTTGTTTATAGTTTTGACTGCCCCCTCCCAAAACACACACACACCCACACCCAGTTATTTCCATTTATTATGTGGCTCTTAAAAGAGCCTTTGAGATTGAAGTGGCAGGCAAGTGGCAGTGAGTGTGGTGGTGTGTACTACTGCATGCGTCTTGTTAGAATGAAGGAGAGATCAGCTGTCAGACTCTCAAGGAAGAGGTCATTGCCCTCATCTGTGAGATGTACGCTATCCCTACGATACTGCCCAAAGACACAGAGCTTGTAGTGGATTGTGGGCATGCGCCTGTCATGGAAAAATGCAAGCTGGTCCATGTGGAGCTGACAAACTACTTATGCCAATTCAAATGCACGTTGTACAGTGGCTTGCGAAAGTATTCACCCCCGTTAGCATTTTTCCTATTTTGTTGCCTTACAACCTGGAATTTTTGGGGGGCTTGTATCATTTGATTTACACAACATGCCTACCACTTTGAAGATGCAAAATATTTTTTTTTTGTGAAACAATCAAGAAATAAGAAATAACTATTCACCCCCCCCCAAAGTGAATACTTTGTAGAAACACCTTTTGCAGCAATTACAGCTGCAAGTATCTTGGGGTATGTCTCTATAAGCTTGGCACATCTAGCCACTAAGATCTTTTCCCGTTCTTCAAGGCAAAACTAGCATTTTAGTTAATTAGCTACTTTTCAACTACTTACTACACTGAACTAAAATATATATGCAACATGTAAGGTGTTGGGCCCATGCTTCATTATTTTTACTGATGTCAACATTATGAACAGAGTGCCCCATGGTGGCTGTGGGGTTATGGTATGTGCAGTCATGAGCTATGGACAACGAACACAATTGCATTTTATTGATTGGCAATTTGAACGCACAAAAATATCATGATGTGATCCTGAGGCCCGTTGTAAAGCCCATTTTTTTAATGTAACCAACAAATGCATATCTGTATTCCCAGTGATGTGAAATCCATAGATTAGGGCCTAATGAAGTTATTTCAATTGACTGATTTCCTCATATGAACTGTAACTGTAACAGAGGGTAGTGTGTACGGCTCAGTACTGCCTGCCATCCAGGACCTCTACACCAGGCGGTGTCAGATGAAGGCCCTAAAAATTGTCAAAGACCCCAGCCACCCCAGTCATAGACTGTTCTCTCTACTACCGCATGGCAAGCAGTACCGGAGTGCCAAGTCTAGGACAAAAAGGCTTCTCAATAGTTTTTACTCCCAAGCCATAAAACTCCTGAACAGGTAATCGAATGGCAACAAGGACTATTTGCATTGTGTGCCCCTCCCCCCAACCCCTCTTTTACGCTGCTGCTATTCTCTGTTTATCATATATGCATAGTCACTTTGACCATACCTACATGTACATACTACCTCAATCTGCCCGACGAACCGGTGCCTGTATATAGCCTCGCTACTGTTATAGCCTCGCTACTGTTATAGCCTCGCTACTGTTATAGCCTCGCTACTGTTATAGCCTCGCTACTGTTATAGCCTCGCTACTGTATATAGCCTCGCCACTGTTATAGCCTCGCTACTGTTATAGTCTCGCTACTGTATATAGCCTCACTACTGTTATAGCCTCTCTACTGTTATAGCCTCTACTGTTATAGCCTCACTACTGTTATAGCCTCTCTACTGTTATAGCCTCGCTACTGTTATAGCCTCGCTACTTTTATAGCCTCGCTACTTTTATAGCCTCGCTACTGTTATAGCCTCGCTACTGTTATAGCCTCTCTACTGTATATAGCCTCTCTACTGTATATAGCCTCTCTACTGTATATAGCCTCTCTACTGTATATAGCCACTCTACTGTTATAGCCTCGCTACTGTTATAGCCTCGCTACTGTTATAGCCTCGCTACTGTTATAGCCTCGCTACTGTTATAGTCTCGCTACTGTTATAGCCACTCTACTGTTATAGCCTCGCTACTGTTATAGCCTCGCTACTTTTATAGCCTCGCTACTTTTATAGCCTCGCTACTGTTATAGCCTCGCTACTGTTATAGCCTCTCTACTGTATATAGCCTCTCTACTGTATATAGCCACTCTACTGTTATAGCCTCGCTACTGTTATAGCCTCGCTACTGTTATAGCCTCGCTACTGTTATAGCCTCGCTACTGTTATAGCCACTCTACTGTTATAGCCTCGCTACTGTTATAGCCTCGCTACTGTTATAGCCTCGCTACTGTTATAGCCTCACTACTGTTATAGCCTCACTACTGTTATAGCCTCACTACTGTTATAGCCTCTCTACTGTTATAGCCTCTCTACTGTTATAGCCTCGCTACTGTTATAGCCTCTCTACTGTTATAGCCTCTCTACTTTTATAGCCTCTCTACTGTTATAGCCTCTCTACTGTTATAGCCTCTCCACTGTTATAGCCTCGCTACTGTTATAGCCTCGCTACTGTTATAGCCACTCTACTGTTATAGCCTCGCTACTGTTATAGCCTCGCCACTGTTATAGCCTCTCTACTTTTATAGCCTCGCCACTGTATTTTTGCTGTTGTTTTTATTTCTTTACTTATCTATTGTAGCCTCACTACTGTTATAGCCTCGCTACTGTTATAGCCACTCTACTGTTATAGCCTCGCTACTGTTATAGCCTCTCTACTGTTATAGCCTCTCTACTTTTATAGCCTCGCCACTGTATTTTTGCTGTTGTTTTTATTTCTTTACTTATCTATTGTAGCCTCACTACTGTTATAGCCTCGCTACTGTTATAGCCTCGCTACTGTTATAGCCTCGCTACTGTTATAGCCTCACTACTGTTATAGCCTCACTACTGTTATAGCCTCACTACTGTTATAGCCTCACTACTGTTATAGCCTCACTACTGTTATAGCCTCTCTACTGTTATAGCCTCTCTACTGTATATAGCCTCTCTACTGTATATAGCCTCTCTACTGTTATAGCCTCACTACTGTTATAGCCTCTCTACTGTTATAGCCTCTCTACTGTATATAGCCTCTCTACTGTATATAGCCTCACTACTGTTATAGCCTCACTACTGTTATAGCCTCGCTACTGTTATAGCCTCGCTACTGTTATAGCCTCTCTACTTTTATAGCCTCGCTACTGTTATAGCCTCACTACTGTTATAGCCTCACTACTGTTATAGCCTCGCCACTGTATTTTTGCTGTTGTTTTTATTTCTTTACTTATCTATTGTAGCCTCACTACTGTTATAGCCTCGCTACTGTTATAGCCTCGCTACTGTTATAGCCTCGCTACTGTTATAGCCTCGCTACTGTTATAGCCTCGCTACTGTTATAGCCTCACTACTGTTATAGCCTCACCACTGTTATAGCCTCACTACTGTTATAGCCTCACTACTGTTATAGCCTCACTACTGTTATAGCCTCTCTACTGTTATAGCCTCTCTACTGTATATAGCCTCTCTACTGTATATAGCCTCTCTACTGTTATAGCCTCACTACTGTTATAGCCTCTCTACTGTTATAGCCTCTCTACTGTATATAGCCTCTCTACTGTATATAGCCTCACTACTGTTATAGCCTCACTACTGTTATAGCCTCACTACTGTTATAGCCTCACTACTGTTATAGCCTCACTACTGTTATAGCCTCTCTACTGTTATAGCCTCTCTACTGTATATAGCCTCTCTACTGTTATAGCCTCGCTACTGTTATAGCCTCGCTACTGTTATAGCCTCACTACTGTTATAGCCTCGCTACTGTTATAGCCTCGCTACTGTTATAGCCTCGCTACTGTTATAGCCTCACTACTGTTATAGCCTCTCTACTGTTATAACCTCTCTACTGTATATAGCCTCTCTACTGTATATAGCCTCTCTACTGTTATAGCCTCACTACTGTTATAGCCTCTCTACTGTTATAGCCTCGCTACTGTTATAGCCTCGCTACTGTTATAGCCTCTCTACTGTATATAGCCTCTCTACTGTATATAGCCTCTCTACTGTTATAGCCTCGCTACTGTTATAGCCTCACTACTGTTATAGCCTCACTACTGTTATAGCCTCTCTACTGTTATAGCCTCACTACTGTTATAGCCTCTCTACTGTTATAGCCTCTCTACTGTTATAGCCTCTCTACTGTATATAGCCTCTCTACTGTATATAGCCTCTCTACTGTTATAGCCTCTCTACTGTTATAGCCTCTCTACTTTTATAGCCTCGCCACTGTCTTTTTGCTGTTGTTTTTATTTCTTTACTTATCTATTGTTGACCTAATACCTTTTTTTTACATAAAAATTGCACTCTTGGTTATAGCCTGTAAGTAAGCATTTCACTGTAAGGTCTACCTACATCTACCTACAGTTGTATTCAGCGCATGTGACAAAGAAACTTTGATTTAATTTGAACTCAGTAAAATCTTTGAAATTATTGCATGTTGCGCTAATATTTTTGTTCAGTATACCTTTTAGCTACTTTCCAACTATTTAGCATGTTTACTATTTAGCTAACCCTTCCCCCTAACCCTAACCTTGAGCCTTGTAGCTAACCCTTCCCCTAACACTATACCTTAACCCTTTAACCTAACACCTAACCTTTACCCTAGCCTAGCTATTGTTAGCCAGCTAGCTAACATTAGCGTTAGCTTCCTAGCTCCTGTCAAATGTGAGCCATAATACATTTGAATTTGTAACATATCATATGGTTTGCAAAGTCGTAACGTGTGTTTTGCAAATTCGTGACATATTGTACAGTTTTCAAATTCATAATATATCATACAAATTGTAATTCATAACATATCATATGAAATAGATGATGGAGATCCACAAACCATACAAAACGTGACATATCATACTAAATTGAGTGTCCCGCATTTACGTGCAGAATAATATGGAATAATCTGAGACTAGGTTGCAGCACACATGGTATGTCGCACACTATCAATACTTAATTTGTATGCTCTTGTCACGTTCTGACCTTTATTTCCTTTGTTTTGTCATTATTTAGTATGGTCAGGGCGTGAGTTGGGGTGGGCAGTCATGTTTGTTTTTCTATGATTTGAGTATTTCTGTAACGAGTTTCTTCTAACTCCTCCTCTGACGAAGAGGTGGAACAAGGATCGGACCGTGCAGGCGCACTGGAGCTCTTGAGCACCGAGCCTGCCCAACCTTACCTGGTTGAATACTCCCGGTCGCCGTGCCAGTGCGGCACGGGACTTTAGCTGGGACTGTCACGTTCTGACCTTCATTATTTAGTATGGTCAGGGCGTGAGTTGGGGTGGGCAGTCTGTTTGTTTTTCTATGATTTGGGTATTTCTATGTTTCGGCCTAGTATGGTTCTCAATCAGAGGCAGGTGTCATTAGTTGTCTCTGATTTAGAATCATACTTAGGTGGCCTGGGTTTCACTGTGTGTTTGTGGGTGATTGTTCCTGTCTCTGTGTTTGCACCAGATAGGGCTTTTTTGTTTTTTTCACATTTCTTGTTTTGTTAGTTTATTCATATATAGTGTCTATATTAAAGAACCATGAATAACCACCATGCTGCGTTTTGGTCCGCCTCTCCTTCACCTCAAGAAACCCGTTACAGCTCTGTTCCACATCTGTGAGTTCTCCCACCTGTTTTCATATTTATACTGCCATTTATAAATGAGGATGGGTACTCTTTTGCTGGAGGTAGACAGCTGTTTTCAGCATTACTTAGGATATTTGTAGCTTAAGTTTTTTAGAGCAACTATTTTCCTTAAGAGTTTTGTACTTGTTCTGTAGACAGGTGTTTCTCAGCAGTTTGTCATTTGTTACATTGTTTGTATCAGGAGTTATCAAAATTGCTCTTGACGAGCCACGAGCTTAGCACGTCTAGCCACTGGGATTTTTGCCCTTTCTTCAAGGCAAAACTGCTCAAGCTCCTTCAAGTTGAATGGGTTCTGCTGGTGTACAGCAATCTTCAAGTCAAAACATAAATTCTCTATTGGATTGAGGTTTGGACTCTGACTAGACCTTTCCTAGACATTTAAATGTTTCCCCTTAAACCACTAGAGTGTTGCTTTAGCAGTATACTTAGGGTCATTGTCCAGCTGGAAGGTGAACCTCCGTCCCAGTCTCAAATCTCTTGAAGATTGAAACAGTTTCCCTCAAGAATATCCCAGTATTTAGTGACATCCATCATTCCTTCAATTCTGATCAGTTTCCCAGTCCCTGCCGATGAAAAACATCCCCACAGCATGATGCTGCCACCACCATGCTTAACTTTGAGAATGGTGTTCTCAGGGTGATGAGAGGTGATGGGTTTGCACATAGACGTAGCATTTTCCTTCATGGCTAAAACACAACATTTTAGTTTCATCTGACCAGAGTACCTTCTTCCATATGTTTGGAGAGTCTCCCATATGCCTTTTGTCGAACACCGAACATGTTTGCTTATTTTTTTCTTTAAGCAATGGCTTTTTTTCTGGCCACTCTTCTGTAAAGCTCAGCTCTGTGGAGTGTACGGCTTAAAGTGGTCCAATGGACAGATACTCCAATCTCCCTGTGGAGCTTCTGAAGGTAATTGGTTGCACCAGATCTTATTTAGGGGCTTCATAGCAAAGGGGGTGAATACATATGCATGTACCACTTTTCAGTTTGTTTTTTTCTTCACTTCACAAAGGACTATTTTGTGCATGTCCTTTGCATGAAATCCCCCAAAATATCCATTTAAATTACAGGTTGTAATGCAACAAAATTGGAAAAACGGAATGCTGACAGGCTGTATCTATGTGAGCTACTTTGTCCAAAATGCCACCACCTGTTGGGTACCTACTGACCAAAAAACTATGTTAATATGATATTTTTTTAAATGACATTTATTGCTTAAAAAAAGGTTTAGGATCAGGCATGCACCACAAAATAGCTTAATCAAGCCTGATGGTCTTGTAAGTATAAAAAGTTGCTTTCATTTAATTTTAAAAAAAGCATGAAAACGTAGTATAATTGGATAACGTCTTACTGTGGTGTGTCAAGATTCCACTACTTTTGTATGCGGTACAAATCATATTATTCTGGGAGCACCTCCTCTAAGAGTATGCATTAGGCTGTTTGAGAAGTGTGAATCCTAAGCAACCTGACTACACATAGTTTGACGTAAAATACCACCATAGTACTAATGTAGTAGGTCAAAGCTGTGTGCTGGGACACCTTGCTAAAGCATGGTTGGAATAGGCATTGTGGTGCTTTCTTTTTTTCTTTTTCGGCTTCAGAACAATACGTACTTCTCACTTAAAACAGCTTTTTGTTTTTAATAAACAGCACTTTGCTTATACACAGCACAGTGGCTGCTGAACGACAGAGGGCATCCCCAATGTGTGGCGGAAGAAAGGCAAGGTGTGGCTGCCAGGGAAGAAATGTGCCTGCCTGTCTTCTGGGAAACTTTATTGAGCCCCACATCATCAGCTCTCATCTCAGCTACAGTGCCATTACTCTTTATTCTGGCCAGCACAGCACAGCAGTACTAGCCCAACATTAGCACGAACCCCGGCTGCAGTCCCAGCCCCAGCTGCAGTCCCAGTTCCAGCCCTAGTCCCGGCTGCAGTCCCAGCCCCGGTTGCAGTCCCAGCCCTAGTCCCGGCTGCAGCACCAGCTGCAGTCCCAGTTCCAGCCCTAGTCCTGGCTGCAGTCCCAGCCCCAGCTGCAGTCCCAGCCCTACCCCCGGCTGCAGTCCCAGCCCCAGCTGCAGTCCCAGTCCCAGCCCTAGTCCCGGCTGCAGTCCCAGCCCCGGTTGCAGTCCCAGCCCTACCCCCGGCTGCAGTCCCAGCCCCAGCTGCAGTCCCAGTTCCAGCCCTAGTCCCGGCTGCAGTCCCAGCCCCGGTCGCAGTCCCAGCCCTAGTCCCGGCTGCAGCACCAGCTGCAGTCCCAGTTCCAGCCCTAGTCCCGGCTGCAGTCCCAGCCCCGGTTGCAGTCCCAGCCCTAGTCCTGGCTGCAGTCCCAGCCCCGGTTGCAGTTCCAGCCCTAGTCCTGGCTGCAGTCCCAGCCCCAGCTGCAGTCCCAGCCCTACCCCCGGCTGCAGTCCCAGCCCCAGCTGCAGTCCCAGTTCCAGCCCTAGTCCCGGCTGCAGTCCCAGCCCCGGTTGCAGTCCCAGCCCTACCCCCGGCTGCAGTCCCAGCCCCAGCTGCAGTCCCAGTTCCAGCCCTAGTCCCGGTTGCAGTCCCAGCCCTACCCCCGGCTGCAGTCCCAGCCCCAGCTGCAGTCCCAGTCCCAGGACTAGTCCCGGCTACAGTCCCAGCCATAGTCCCGGCTGCAGTCCCAGCCCCGGCTGCAGTCCCAGTCCCAGCCATACCCCCGGCTGCAGTCCCAGTCCCGGCTACAGTCCCAGTCCCGGCTACAGTCCCAGCCCCGGCTACAGTCCCAGTCCCAGCCCCGGCTGCAGTCCCAGCCCTAGCCCCGGCTACAGTCCCAGTCCCAGCCCTGGCTAAAGTCCCAGTCCCAGCCCTAGCCCCGGCTACAGTCCCAGCCCTACCCCCGGCTGCAGTCCCAGCCCCAGCTGCAGTCCCAGTTCCAGCCCTAGTCCCGGCTGCAGTCCCAGCCCCGGTTGCAGTCCCAGCCCTACCCCCGGCTGCAGTCCCAGCCCCAGCTGCAGTCCCAGTTCCAGCCCTAGTCCCGGCTGCAGTCCCAGCCCCGGTTGCAGTCCCAGCCCTACCCCCGGCTGCAGTCCCAGCCACAGCTGCAGTCCCAGTCCCAGCATTAGCCCCGGCTACAGTCCCAGTCCCAGCCCCAGCTGCAGTCCCAGTCCCAGCCCTAGTCCCGGCTACAGTCCCAGCCCTAGTCCCGGCTGCAGTCCCAGCCCCGGCTGCAGTCCCAGTCCCAGCCCTACCCCCGGCTGCAGTCCCAGTCCCGGCTACAGTCCCAGTCCCGGCTACAGTCCCAGCCCCGGCTACAGTCCCAGTCCCAGCCCCGGCTGCAGTCCAAACCCTAGCCCCGGCTACAGTCCCAGTCCCAGCCCCGGCTACAGTCCCAGCCCCAGCCCAGGCTACAGTCCCAGCCCTAGCCCAGGCTACAGTCCCAGCTCCGGCTACAGTCCCAGTCCCAGTCCCAGCTGCAGTCCCAGCCCCGGTTGCAGTCCCAGCCCTACCCCCGGCTGCAGCCCCAGCTGCAGTCCCAGTTCCAGCCCTAGTCCCGGCTGCAGTCCCAGCCCCGGTTGCAGTCCCGGCCCTACCCCCGGCTGCAGTCCCAGCCCCAGCTGCAGTCCCAGTTCCAGCCCTAGTCCCGGCTGCAGTCCCAGCCCCAGCTGCAGTCCCAGTTCCAGCCCTAGTCCCGGTTGCAGTCCCAGCCCTACCCCCGGCTGCAGTCCCAGCCCCAGCTGCAGTCCCAGTCCCAGCCCTAGTCCCGGCTACAGTCCCAGCCCTAGTCCCGGCTGCAGTCCCAGCCCCGGCTGCAGTCCCAGTCCCAGCCATACCCCCGGCTGCAGTCCCAGTCCCGGCTACAGTCCCAGTCCCGGCTACAGTCCCAGCCCCGGCTACAGTCCCAGTCCCAGCCCCGGCTGCAGTCCCAGCCCTAGCCCCGGCTACAGTCCCAGTCCCAGCCCTGGCTAAAGTCCCAGTCCCAGCCCTAGCCCCGGCTACAGTCCCAGCCCTACCCCCGGCTGCAGTCCCAGCCCCAGCTGCAGTCCCAGTTCCAGCCCTAGTCCCGGCTGCAGTCCCAGCCCCGGTTGCAGTCCCAGCCCTACCCCCGGCTGCAGTCCCAGCCCCAGCTGCAGTCCCAGTTCCAGCCCTAGTCCCGGCTGCAGTCCCAGCCCCGGTTGCAGTCCCAGCCCTACCCCCGGCTGCAGTCCCAGCCCCAGCTGCAGTCCCAGTCCCAGCATTAGCCCCGGCTACAGTCCCAGTCCCAGCTGCAGTCCCAGTCCCAGCCCTAGTCCCGGCTACAGTCCCAGCCCTAGTCCTGGCTGCAGTCCCAGCCCCGGCTGCAGTCCCAGTCCCAGCCCTACCCCCGGCTGCAGTCCCAGTCCCGGCTACAGTCCCAGTCCCGGCTACAGTCCCAGCCCCGGCTACAGTCCCAGTCCCAGCCCCGGCTGCAGTCCCAGCCCTAGCCCCGGCTACAGTCCCAGCCCCAGCCCTGGCTACAGTCCCAGCCCCAGCCCAGGCTACAGTCCCAGCCCTAGCCCAGGCTACAGTCCCAGCTCCGGCTACAGTCCCAGTCCCAGTCCCGGCTGCAGTCCCAGCCCCGGTTGCAGTCCCAGCCCTACCCCCGGCTGCAGTCCCAGCCCCAGCTGCAGTCCCAGTTCCAGCCCTAGTCCCGGCTGCAGTCCCAGCCCCGGTTGCAGTCCCAGCCCTACCCCCGGCTGCAGTCCCAGCTCCAGCTGCAGTCGCAGTCCCAGCATTAGCCCCGGCTACAGTCCCAGTCCCAGCCCCAGCTGCAGTCCCAGTCCCAGCCCTAGTCCCGGCTACAGTCCCAGCCCTAGTCCCGGCTGCAGTCCCAGCCCCGGCTGCAGTCCCAGTCCCAGCCCTACCCCCCGCTGCAGTCCCAGTCCCGGCTGCAGTCCCAGTCCCGGCTACAGTCCCAGTCCCGGCAACAGTCCCAGCCCCGGCTACAGTCCCAGTCCCAGCCCCGGCTGCAGTCCCAGCCCTAGCCCCGGCTACAGTCCCAGTCCCAGCCCCGGCTACAGTCCCAGCCCTAGCCCAGGCTACAGTCCCAGCCCCAGCCCTGGCTGCAGTCCCAGCCCTAGCCCCGGCTACAGTCCCAGCCCCAGCCCAGGCTACAGTCCCAGCCCTAGCCCAGGCTACAGTCCCAGTCCCAGCTCCGGCTACAGTCCCAGTCCCAGTCCCGGCTACAGTCCCAGTCCCAGCCCCGGCTACAGTCCCAGCCCCGGCTACAGTCCCAGTCCTGGCTACAGTCCCAGCCCCGGCTACAGTCCCAGCCCCGGCTACAGTCCCATCCCCGGCTACAGTCCCATCCCCGGCTACAGTCCCAGCCCCAGCCCAGGCTACAGTCCCAGCCCTAGCCCAGGCTACAGTCCCAGTCCCAGCTCCGGCTACAGTCCCAGTCCCAGTCCCGGCTGCAGTCCCAGTTCCAGCCCTAGTCCCGGCTGCAGTCCCAGCCCCAGCTGCAGTCCCAGCCCCGGCTACAGTCCCATCCCCGGCTACAGTCCCAGTCCCGGCTACAGTCCCAGCCCCAGCCCAGGCTACAGTCCCAGCCCTAGCCCAGGCTACAGTCCCAGTCCCAGCTCCGGCTACAGTCCCAGTCCCAGTCCCGGCTGCAGTCCCAGTTCCAGCCCTAGTCCCGGTTGCAGTCCCAGCCCTACCCCCGGCTGCAGTCCCAGCCCCGGCTGCAGTCCCAGTCCCAGCCCTAGTCCCGGCTACAGTCCCAGCCCTAGTCCCGGCTGCAGTCCCAGCCCCGGCTGCAGTCCCAGTCCCAGCCATACCCCCGGCTGCAGTCCCAGTCCCGGCTACAGTCCCAGTCCCGGCTACAGTCCCAGCCCCGGCTACAGTCCCAGCCCCGGCTGCAGTCCCAGCCCTAGCCCCGGCTACAGTCCCAGTCCCAGCCCTGGCTAAAGTCCCAGTCCCAGCCCTAGCCCCGGCTACAGTCCCAGCCCTACCCCGGCTGCAGTCCCAGCCCCAGCTGCAGTCCCAGTTCCAGCCCTAGTCCCGGCTGCAGTCCCAGCCCCGGTTGCAGTCCCAGCCCTACCCCGGCTGCAGTCCCAGCCCCAGCTGCAGTCCCAGTTCCAGCCCTAGTCCCGGCTGCAGTCCCAGCCCCGGTTGCAGTCCCAGCCCTACCCCCGGCTGCAGTCCCAGCCCCAGCTGCAGTCCCAGTCCCAGCCCTAGTCCCGGCTGCAGTCCCAGCCCCGGTTGCAGTCCCAGCCCTACCCCCGGCTGCAGTCCCAGCCCCAGCTGCAGTCGCAGTCCCAGCATTAGCCCCGGCTACAGTCCCAGTCCCAGCCCCAGCTGCAATCCCAGTCCCAGCCCTAGTCCCGGCTACAGTCCCAGCCCTAGTCCCGGCTGCAGTCCCAGCCCCGGCTGCAGTCCCAGTCCCAGCCCTACCCCCGGCTGCAGTCCCAGTCCCGGCTGCAGTCCCAGTCCCGGCTACAGTCCCAGTCCCGGCTACAGTCCCAGCCCCGGCTACAGTCCCAGTCCCAGCCCCGGCTGCAGTCCCAGCCCTAGCCCCGGCTACAGTCCCAGTCCCAGCCCCGGCTACAGTCCCAGCCCCAGCCCTGGCTGCAGTCCCAGCCCTAGCCCCGGCTACAGTCCCAGCCCCAGCCCAGGCTACAGTCCCAGCCCTAGCCCAGGCTACAGTCCCAGTCCCAGCTCCGGCTACAGTCCCAGTCCCAGTCCCGGCTACAGTCCCAGTCCCAGCCCCGGCTACAGTCCCAGCCCCGGCTACAGTCCCAGTCCTGGCTACAGTCCCAGCCCCGGCTACAGTCCCAGCCCCGGCTACAGTCCCATCCCCGGCTACAGTCCCAGTCCCGGCTACAGTCCCAGCCCCAGCCCAGGCTACAGTCCCAGTCCCAGCTCCGGCTACAGTCCCAGTCCCAGTCCCGGCTACAGTCCCAGTCCCAGCTCCGGCTGCAGTCCCAGCCCTAGCCCCGGCTACAGTCCCAGCCCCAGCCCTGGCTACAGTCCCAGCCCCAGCCCAGGCTACAGTCCCAGCCCCAGCCCAGGCTACAGTCCCAGTCCCAGCTCCGGCTACAGTCCCAGTCCCAGTCCCGGCTACAGTCCCAGTCCCAGCCCCGGCTACAGTCCCAGCCCCGGCTACAGTCCCAGTCCTGGCTACAGTCCCAGCCCCGGCTACAGTCCCAGCCCCGGCTACAGTCCCATCCCCGGCTACAGTCCCATCCCCGGCTACAGTCCCAGCCCCGGCTACAGTCCCAGCCCCGGCTACAGTCCCAGCCCCAGCCCAGGCTACAGTCCCAGCCCCAGCTCCGGCTACAGTCCCAGTCCCAGTCCCGGCTACAGTCCCAGTCCCAGTCCCGGCTACAGTCCCAGTCCCAGCCCCGGCTACAGTCCCAGCCCCGGCTACAGTCCCAGCCCCGGCTACAGTCCCATCCCCGGCTACAGTCCCAGTCCCGGCTACAGTCCCAGTCCCGGCTACAGTCCCATCCCCGGCTACAGTCCCAGCCCTAGCCCCGTCTACAGTCCCAGTCCCAGCCCCGGCTGCAGTCCCAGCCCTAGCCCCGGCTACAGTCCCAGCCCCAGCCCAGGCTACAGTCCCAGCCCCAGCCCAGGCTACAGTCCCAGTCCCAGTCCCGGCTACAGTCCCAGTCCCAGTCCCGGCTACAGTCCCAGTCCCAGCCCCGGCTACAGTCCCAGTCCCAGCCCCGGCTACAGTCCCAGTCCCAGCCCCGGCTACAGTCCCAGTCCCAGCCCCGGCTACAGTCCCAGTCCCAGCCCCGGCTACAGTCCCAGTCCCAGCCCCGGCTACAGTCCCAGTCCCAGCCCCGGCTACAGTCCCAGTCCCAGCCCCGGCTATAGTCCCAGTCCCAGCCCCAGCTATAGTCCCAGCCCTAGCCCCGGCTACAGTTCCAGCCCTAGCCCCAGCTATAGTCCCAGCCCTAGCCTCGGTACCAGCCACAGCCTGACTATGGTATTCAGGGATTGAGTGTAATTATTCCCTTTACTGTGTGGCTCAGCTTTATTTATCTTAGTCTTGACAGAACAGAGCGTCCTGCCTCACAGTCACACCACTGGAGTATGAAGGAGCTTCTCCCCTCTTAAATGGATTATGGCCTTGATGGAAGCTACCAGGGCTGGTGAGGTGCGAGTGAGAGGCGTGTGACTGATGGAATTAACCATCACAGCGGGAAGTACGGGGGGTGTTCGGGGGTGGTGTAGAGGAGGATGACTGATCGGAGAAACCATTGCTGGGAGGTATAGAATAAGGAAATGTGATTGATAATGCAAACTCATGCGTCAGAGTATAGGAAATGTGGATGTGAGTGATGGAATGAACCATCGCTGAAGGGGAAGTAAGGAGCAGGATTAAGTGTTGCCATTGTTGGTGAGGGTAAGGACTATGTGTAGGACTGTTAGGGGTGTTGGCAGGGGAGCCAATCGTTGCTCTGTGGGCTGGGGGGGAGATTGGTATGCAGGGCTTTGATTAGCTGAGGGAAGGAAGGCCAGTGCCCTGCTTTGATGGATAACAGCCATGTATGACGCCAGGGCACAGTCAGAGTGATGATTTAGACTGCCTAGAGAGGATGGATGGAAACTCAGGTGCTGCTCTGTTTTGTTAGACACACCAGCCTCCCTTAAAGAAAGCATTTATTGCAATACACCAAGTCTTCTCATACAGCTTATCTCTGAATATAGACAGAATGTATTAAAACATCCTTATCATTCTCCTTGTTTCGCTGCAGGGTTTACTCAATTCCCTAATATGCTCATCCTGGGGGCAGGAATACGAGCACATGAGACAGCACTCAGCTTATACTCATAGAATAGATGAGGAGTCAGGTGTCTGTAGACCTATGTCTATTACCCTTTAGCAGCCCTATGGTGACCTGCCTGGCCACAGAGAGCCCTGAGAGGAGGGATTGGATGCAGAGAGACAGAGTATATCTGAGTCTCAGTCTATTTCTCTCTTTACGACCCTCCTGTCACGTGCTGTTCTGCTGCTGGTGTCTGCAGTCCTCTGGTTGGGTTGGGTCCATCCATCAGCGGGCAGGGACCAGGGGTGGAATAGCCCTCTCCTGCAATCAATGACCAAAAGTGCCCTCTTTGGCCACATGGGTGGAATGTTACAAATATTTTTCATAATTTCATAATTAGTAAATATTATTTTTTTAATAACGAAAATCCGGTTTCAAACAGTTTTGTTATATGTGACCGACGGCCAGGACACGGTCTTATGTAGCAAAATTTGAAATTGTGTTTTTTACATTGAATAAAAGTAGGGACTCAGAGCTAGGAAATGGTACAATATATCTTACACTGCAGTTGAGGAACAATGGGAAAGTAATTTTGCCTTGAAAGTTGATAAACCCCACTTTTGAGAATATGGCCCTTGAATATTTTGGTACACCTACTGGAAAGCTCTTCTCTGTCTACAACCATTCAGCATCGTTCATACAGTCTTAATCTTTATCCCCACCCATCTCTTTAAGGAGTCAAATGTGAGGCCATGTGCTAAACATAGTGAGTAGTTTAGTAAACATCCGAAGATTAAAGACTAAAAGTGGTAAAAGTAGTAGCCTACAATAATTAAAACACTCCAGGTAAAAATACACTTTATCTAGTCATTGGCCTACATCCTAATCTGACTTTTGTGCAAGTCATGTTGTTATTCATATAACCATCTCTGGTAAACACACACTATATCAAATAAAATCTATGTTTATTTGTCACATCCACAGGATACAGAAGGTCACATGTTCATGAAATACAAAAGATGGCCATAATCACTCCAAGACACACCTGACTTGATGGGTCGTATAATCATCTGGCGAAGTGGAGTCTTTTGTTTAGACATGTAGCTAGCTAGCTACATGCTACAGCTACAGCTATGACAATGTTTGTATTGGTAGTACAATGTGTTGGCATTATGCCGATTCAATGTTTAGCTAGCTAGCTAGCTAAACATTGAACCGGCATAATGCCAACACATTGTACTACCAATACAAACATTGTCATAGCTGTAGTATGAATCTCCAGGTAGCTAAAGCTAACCAACTATGTTAGGCTATAACTAGCAATGAAAATGGTATTCTGATTCAAATAATAGTACTACGCAGATCATAGATGTAATGTTAGCTAACGAGCCAGCAAGCTAACGTCCACTAGCTAACTAACATTCCACTTTAACTTGCAATAAAAAAGACTTTCTGACAAAATTAGAAACTTATAATACCTGAAAATGTAGCTAGACTCTTACCCGCATATATGGTTGAACACTTCACGGCAGACTGGAACCATTTTATCTCAGTTTTGCTTGTAGCTAAATCTTGTTTGGCCAGCGTTGTGTCAAATCACTTCTGTTCACACAGACCATGGCATGTGCAGATAGTAGCCCATCACTTTTGTTTGTTTGGCGATAGCACCCGCTAAATGTTGTTGAGAAATGTAGCAAAACTTTTGTAGTTCTCATTGGCTAGCATTATATCTTTCAAAAACAGTACAGTAGAAAGAACTATGAACGCATACTCACGTTATAGACAAAAGCATGATACATGGCAATCCAAACTCCTCTCTGTCCAGCCCATCTAATATGTTTTTAATTATTCAAATGCCTCTCATGTGAAGTAGTAACGTGCGACATTTCCTGAAATGAGTCACATATTTCAGTCTTCTGTGATGTACAGTACCAGTCAAAAGTATTGACACACCTACTCATTCAAGGTTTTAGAGCAATAGTGAAGACATCAAATATATTAAATAACACACATGGAATCATGTATTAACCACAAAAGTGTTAAACATATCAAAATATATTTGAGATTTGAGATTCTTCAAAGTAGCTACCCTTTGCCTTGATGTAGCTTGGCACACTCTTGGCATCTTGGTTGTGTCCAAACGTTTGACTGGTACTGTATACAAAGTGTAATATTGGGATGAAAACTCAAAATGTAATACATTTCAACTCTATATCTGACATGGTATAGGTGTCTTATTTTTTTAAGCTCATTACAATGTGTGTGAGGTGGATACTTTTGTTTTTAAGTAGATTTGTTTAAGACTACAAAGAATCACTCTGGGTGGCACTGATTTAGCCCACTGCAGTAAAAGTTTCATCTTTCTGCTAAATGGCAGCGGGAAGCAGTCTGGAGTCATCCTGGAGTCAGTAGATGCCCCCATCCCAGGTGGACATTAGTAAGCCAACACTCCCCAGCCGGAAATGAAACCAGGCGTAATATAGAAAACGCCTCAATCTGCCTATGGTCAGTCAGGTCTGTTTTATCTCTGTGTGCGTAGGCTCTGGTCAGTAGTCTGCAGACCACATGGGTCTGACCTGATGCCACTTCTACAGACCTCATGCCACTGCAATCATACGCTCCTCTTCCTTCTCTACCTCTACTCTGTTAGCAGAGAGTGCTACTGCAGCCCAGGATGGGCAAGGCGAGAGAGGAGTCTGTGATTATGATTGATGGATGAATTCAGCGACTGTATGTGTGTGTGATGAAATATTTTGGTCAACGGTGTAACATCCTGTATTCTCCAGTAATTTTGTTGGGCTGACTATGGAGTTTTTGCCCCCGTCCCGCCCCTCTGGAAACTTATTTCTCAAATCTAAGGATCCGAATCACGTGTTAATTTACACACACATTCACGTTTCTCTCTTTACTCTTCTGAACCCTCAATGAATTTCATCGATATGATGATGTATTCTATGTCTCTGCCTCATATTTCTGAACAGCTGCGATTTGAATGAACGTTCCAGAAATATACACTCTGTTCAAATGTTTGGGGTCACTTAGAAATGTCCTTGTTTTTGAAAGAAAAGCACATTTTTTGTCCATTAAAATAACATAAAATTGATCAGAAATACAGTGGAGACATTGTTAATGTTGTAAATGACTATTGTCGCGGGAAATGGCTGATTTCTAACGGAATATCTGCACTGGTGTACAGAGGCCCATTATCAGCAACAATCACTCCTGTGTTCCAATGGCACGTTGTGTTAGCTAATCAAAGTTTATCATTTTAAAAGGCTGATTGATTATTAGAAAAACATTTTGCAATGATGTTAGCACAGCTGAAAACTGTTGTTCTGATTAAAGAAGCCTTCTTTAGACTAGTTGAGTATCTGGAGCATCAGCATTTGTGTGTTCGATTACAGGCTCAAAATGTCCAGAAACAAAGAACTTTCTTCTTGTTCTGAGAAATTAAGGCTATTCCATGAAAGAAATTGCCAAGAAACTGAAGATCCCGTACAACGCTGTGTACTACTCCCTTCACAGAACAGCGCAAACTGGCTCTAACCAGAATAGAAAGAGGAGTGGGAGGCTCCGGTGCACAACTGAGCAAGAGGACAAGTACATTAAAGTTAGTCGCCTCAAAAGTCCTCAACTGGCAGCTTCATTAAATAGTATCCGCAAACACCAGTCTCAACGTCAACAGTGAAGAGGCGACTCCGGGATGCTGGTCTTCTAGGCAGAGTTGCAAAGAAAAAGCCTTATCTCAGACTGGATAATAAAAGGAAAAGATGAAGATGGGCAAAAGAACACAGACACTGGACAGAGGAAGATTGGAAAAAAAGTTTGAATGTTTGGATCACAAAGAAGAACATTCGTGAGACACAGAAAAAATGAAAAGATGCTGGAGGAGTGCTTGACGCTGTCTGACAAACATGGTGGAAGCAATATGATGTTCTGGGGGTGCTTTGGTGTTGGTAAAGTGGGAGATTTATACAGGGTAAAAGGGATCTTGAAGAAGGAAGGCTATCACTCTATTTTGCAATGCCATGCCACACCCAATGGACGGCGCTTAATCCTCCTACAACAGGACAATGACCCACAGCTCTAAACTATGCAAGAAGTATTTAGGGAACAAGCAGTCCGCTGGTATTCTGAATATAATGGAGAGGCCAGCACAGCTCCCGGATCTCAACCCTATTGAGCTATTGTGGGGTACCTTATGGTACGTAAGAAGTACTTATCAAGTCAATCCAACTTGTGGGAGGTGCTAGATTGCAAAAGGTCTGCAAGGCTGTAATTGCTGCAAATGGAGGATTCTTTGACGAAAGCAAAGTTTGAAGGACTCAATTATTATTTCAATTAAAAATCATTATTTATAACCTTGTCAACATCTTGACTATATTTCCTATTCATTTTGCAACTCATTTCATGTATGTTTTCATGGAAAACAAGGGCATTCTAAGTGACCCCAAACTTTTGAATGGTAGTGTATATGAAGGCTACAACCTAATCTGTCTGTTGCAATGGATATTGACGTAGCACAAGCACGCACAGTTTTCATCGGGGCAAAACAAGTAGCGTTTTTTGTTGTTGTGATGATGTAATCTTTATAGGTATGCTGTCTTATAGTCAGGATTCCAATCATTGCAATGACGATGAAAAAATAAAATGTGCAAAATTCTGCATGTGCAGAAATCTCCGTGTTTTTAGCAACAGCAAGTTGGGTTCCAGAGAATCCTGAACCGCAGGGGTTGTGCTTTGCAATACAGAGAATATAAAGCTGGGATATGCAAGAGAATCATGCTGCGAGTGGAAAACCCCTTAACTCTATCAGCTCAGGTTTACTGCAGGTAGAGACATACGCAACACACACACACGCACACACACGCACGTGCGCGCGCAAACACACACAGCTACTGTATATGCACACATTCACACACATCTCCACGGCCCTCTCACTGGGTGAATGCCAGATGTCCCTTATCTCCCCTACTTCTCCGTGTTTAGAATGCGGTGGGCAGACGTACGGAGCTGATCTCACTGTGTTCCTTTCAAGTGTTTAAATCCTGTACCTTGTATCGAATGCCCAACCCCAGGGTACACTTCTACTCATTTTCACAGTTGTCGGCTGGAAGAATATCCTAATTGAATTTAGCCTGTTTAGGAAAGCAGAGGCTTCTCTCTGGGCAAGTTTAGAAAGCACAAGAGAGGGGTGACCTGTCAGCTTTGGTCAACGATATACACTAGCTCTTTCCTATTAGAGTTTAGTTACATATGGTATGCTAATCACAGAGCAGAATAACTCCCTGGAATAACCCAAGGGCACAGGCTCATTCAGCAGAACTCTGCATTTAGTTCACCCATTAGCTTTTACAATGTCAGACTCTGTCTCTCAGAAGGTCAACATGCTCTTGAGTGACACTGTTTGTTCATAATAAAACAATGAAACGTTGCTTCACTAGCGTATGTATTTTCACCTCCTAAAAGACCATGATGGATTTGGCAGCATGCTTTTGTTGATATGCAAATGAATCAAAACTTGCATTGACAAACCCACGAAAAACAAGAGCATGTCTTGTATTCCATCTGTGTTGTTATAGTGGCTTCTCCTAAAATGCTGTCTTAGTGATGAAAAGCTTTCTGTGTTAGTGACAGATCTGAATCAATAATCGCTACCTCTAGGTTCCTAATCATAGTCCTCTAACCTCGTCCTGTACCTGTCCTACTCACACTGAGCCCTGACACAACTGACTGGTTGGCTTGGACAGGCCTGTTGGATAACCCAGCACTGTAGAACAATGGCTGGTAGGAAGGAACTGCCCCTGCCAAACGTCACTCAACTGTTGGTCTCATTGGGGAGGAAGTGACCACTGACCACTTCTTTGTGTTGGTGCATATCCATCTCGCCTGTAGGGTCTGACCCTTTAGCTGGGGTCCAGGACAGCACCTCCAAGGCCCATCCCCATCCCCAGGCAGACTACCACAATAGAAAGCACATACAGATCCATGGATGGTGACATTTCCGTGGTTCCACACCAACCTAGAGGAACCTGATCCACCTGGACCCCAGCAGGAGTCTATACTGACATTTTCAGGCCTGCTACATTGCCAACCTGCATGTCATTGCCTTTTGATGCCTCCTCCTCCTCCATTGTGCATTTGTCTGTGTAGCAGACAGCCGTTGGCAGGCTGATGGCACTGCTATTTGAGACTGTCTCCGAGAGAGAGAGAAAGGGGCCTTTCGTCACCCTGACCGCTGGGGAGGCCGTCAGCTGTGGTTTTGTTTGCTGGTCTTTATCAGCCCAGTGCAGTGAGTGATGAGTGTCTAGTCTGTTGGAGCCCGTCCAGCCTGCCATGCCATGCAGGGTGTGGTGTGGACATCAACAGGAGCTGTCTCTCTGTCATGGCCACCAGGGCCCTGGGTTTCTGACTCCAACATCAGCCCACATACCCTTCACAGTCTTTACTCTCTCTTTCTCTGTCTCTCTCTGGGTTCTCTCTTTCTTTCTCTCTCTCTCTCTCTCTCTCTTTTTCTCTCTGTCTCTCTCTCTCTCTCTCTCTTGCTGTATGTCTGTCTTTCCCTCTCTCTCTCTCTCTCTCTCTTTCACTCTGTCTCTTTCTGATTTCTCTATTTCTCTCTTTCACTCTCTCTCTCTGATTTCTCTATTTCTCTCTCTCTCTCTCTCACACTGTATGTATGTCTCTCTGTCTCTCTCTCTGTCTCTCTCTCTTTCTCTCTCTCTCTCTGGGGTTTATGTACAGAGGGACTAAACAGAAGGGTCACTCTGTATGAAAGCCTGGAGGCCCAGTATTGAGTATCATACATCATGTGGTGGGAATACAAATACAAACTATGATTTACTCCATGCATTTCATTCCTCACACCTTGGTTCAATGATCAAACCTCTCAGCACCCCAATGTAGTGGTAATTAAGTCTAGCAACAGTGGCAAACATAATGCAATGCTAAACTATTTTAAAAGTTGTCAGGTTTGACTTTATGATTACAGTGCAGTGGTATGCTGTGCAGAGGGTGAGAGGAGGATCCAGTAATTCAATTCAAGGTTAGAATAGTCACACATGGGGTGCAGGGTTTGGCTCCCTGGTTCTAATAAGTGTTTTGTGCTAGCTAGTTCAATTACCGCTGTAAATCTATTTTAACGTGGATTAACTCAGCAGACAGCTCATCCCACAGCCTTTGTTGTACAGCTTTGAAATGTAGAGATATAGGGCACAGGGAAGGTGGAAAACATATAATTTGTGTGTGTGTGATAGATTTCTCTTTTCCATTCCACATGTACATTGGCAGTTCCACATTGGTAGATGAGGTTGAGTCTTAACCGTAGGCTTGAAATTGGGCCAGTTGGTCTCTTCGACTCATAACCCCATTTAAATGCATTAAAGCTGAGAAGTGGGTCATATATCACGGGCCTGACATGTGGAGCTGTGACAGCCCTGGACCCGGGCTGGGTGGGAGAAGAGATGACAAATCAAATCAAACTTTATTTGTCACATGCACCGAATACAACAAGTGTAGACCGTGAAATACTTACTTTACAAACCCTAAACTAACAGTTCAAGAAGAGTTAAAAAAAACATTTACCAAATAAACTGAAGTCAAAAATAATAAAAGTTGTAAAAAGTAACACAATAACATAACAAAAACGAGGCTATATACAGGGGGTACCGGTACCGAGTCATTGTGCAGGGGTGCAGGTTAGTTTAGGTCATTTGTACATGTAGGTAGGGGTGAAGTGACTATGCATAGATAATAAACAGAGAGTAGCAGCAGTGTACAAAACAAATGGAGGGGGGGTCATGTAATGGTCCGGTGGTCATTTTATTAATTGTTCAGCAGTCTTATGGCTTGGGGGTAGAAGCTGTTAAGGAGCCTTTTGGTCCGAGACTTGGCGCTCTAGAATAGCTTGCCGTGCGGTAGCAAAGAAAACAGTCTATGACTTGGGTGACTGGAGTCTCTGAATTATGGTCAGATTTGCTAAATGGAGGGCAGGGGAGGGCTTTGTGTGGAATAAAGGTGGTCTAGGATTTCTTTTCCCTGGTTACACATGTGACATGCTGGTAAACATTTGGTAAAACTGATTTAAGTTTGCCTGCATTAAAGTCCCCGGCCACTAGGAGCACCACTTCTGGATGAGCATTTTTTCTTGTTTGCTTATTGCCTATAGAGTTGGAAGAGTGCTGTCTTAGTGCCAGAATCGGTATGTGGTGGTAAATAGATGGCTACGAATAATATAGATGAGAACTCTCTTGGTAGATAGTGTGGTCTACAGCTTATCATAAGGTACTCTACCTCAGGCGAGCAATACCTCTAGACTTCTTTAATATTAGACATTGCGCACCACCTGCTATTGACAAAAGGACACACACCAACAGCCCTCATCTTACCAGACGGAGCTTCTCTGTTGGAAAATCCGTGTCATCTTTCAGCCACCACTCGGTGAAACATAAAATAGTACAACTCTTAAAGTCACGTTGGTAGCATAATCGTAATCGTAGGTCATCAATTTTATTTTCCAATGATTGTCACGCCTGCTCCCTCTCTCCCTCTAACAGATGTGTAGGCCGACCACACGATTAATGCCCAATAATGGTAATCATTCGCTAATGGTTTGTTTGATTGGAACAAGTGCTGTCATAACCATTCGTTATATTGAAACCATGTGTGACTGATGACAATCATTTTAAGCTTGACAAATAGTAATGGTGAGAAGTGGAATTAACCATCGCATGTAATGTACTCCTGTTTGCCCATGATCTTATAGTACATCTCAAATGTCCTTAGGATGTACTATGCATACGGTAGCTAGTGATCCATCAAACCCTGTAGCTCCGTATTGGACATTAATATGGAATGTTGCTGCTGTTTGCTCAGCACCAGCTGATAGGGGATCACTGAGCAGCATCCGACTGTGAAATTGAGTCAGGAGTGGTTCTGTATGGCAGCAGGTTTGGAGTTGGGGCTAACATTAGGATACTTGAAATAGGGGAAACTGTGCTGTGATAATTTTGATTAAACCATTCCTCTTGGCTGTGGTCTTTGCATGTCTCCTCTGCTGTGGGCTACACTTGTTTCTTCTCTCTCTGCCTTCTGAGCTACGTGTTTATTATTTCTACCGATAAATCACCTTTTATAAGGCCTGATAAAACTGGGTTATGTGTTTGTGTTCGCCTCTGAACAAGTGGTTGAAAAGTATTGACAGTGCGACAAGTATGGGACCACCACAACAGATCAGTGTGTGGGCAGCACTTAAAACGAAAAGAATGAAATGGATGTAACAAAAAAAAATCCCCAAGTGGGCCAGTGGTGCAGACTGGAGGGAAAGCATCGCATGGTAGAGAAATAGAAGAATGCCTGCTGTCCTTTTATCAATGCTGGACAATACAGCACAGAGACAGTATTGTGTAGCAAAATACGCCTGTCTTGAGAGAGAAAGGAACCTAAGTGTCCCTAGTCTACCCTTGGAGAAGCTTCTTCCTGTCTTGATTATGTTTTTTCTCTTATCGGAGGCCCAAGAACTCATGCGTGTTCGGAGCTCTCTGAATAGCTGGCCTATGCCAGGAGGCCTGTGAATGGCCAACCTTGTTTTCCCATGATGCCTCAGGGCAGACTGTATTCAGTCGTCTGAGTGACTCATATGGGAAACATTCTGAACTTTCTAATAAAAAGAGGTTACATAATAGTTGTTTTATGACAGCGTTTCCCAAACTCAGTCCTCGGGTCCCCAAAGGGTGCACATTTAGTTTTTTTTCCCTAACACCAAGCCAATTTAAAGGATCAAAGCTTAATGATTAGTTAATTATTTGAATCAGCTGTGCAGTGCTAGGGCAAAAACCGAAATGTGCACCCCTTGGGGTGTCAAGGACCGAGCTTGGGAAACGCTGCTTTATCATAGGGAGATTTCTGCATTTTGAGATTTTTTTTTACAATAGAGCTGTACTTTTTAAAATCTGGAATCCACAGTGTTCCTTGACATTGAGCAATATGCTGAAAGAATATGCACTCTCTAAAAAAAGTTACAGACAAATGCGTAAACTTTAGTGTGCAAAGAATGAACTCGATGGTACTTGTATTTATTTCATTGCAACACTAATGTTTTGGCTCACAGTCCTACAATAAAGACAGTGGAGGAGCGAATGTTTCCAAGCAATTCCACATTCAACTGTACTGCACACACACTTACAATGTGGTTATTACAGAGTACAAATACAAATGTAGCGCCAAATGACACTCTCCTGCAGACATCGAGGACACTTCATTCATTCATTCGTTCCTCCATCTTTTTATCTAGCTCCTTTTTTTGTATAATTGTAAATGACTAGTACCTACCACTCTGATGCATTTTATTCTTGGCCTTAACCATACAACTACCTCTCCACTCTCTTTTGTAACATAAACAAGCCAGGAAACTCTCGTAATCACAGATCCTTTTAGCACAGACACCTGACTTGTGGCATTGTGGGAAAAATTGTCATCATTGTGCTTTTGGAAGCTTTACTTCTGTCATTGCTGTTCTCCACTTTTATCCATTACTCTATTTGTGCTACGACCAATTTATTCAACCACAAAATGCATTGAGAGGTTTGCCTCTGAGGCGGTTTTGAAACAACATAATGGCGGTTGTTCTATCTGTCATTGTTCTCCTCCTGAAACCAGTGGACATTTTCCCTTGTTCCGCTTCCCTCATTTCAGCTGATGGTGGAGGCATGGAGCACTGAGTCAGTCTGTTCCATTACCAATCCATAGTCAGTTAACAATGGCCTGTACACGGCTCTCAAACAGAACACTGTGTTTTTCTGTTATTACAGTCACATTCAGTAGGCGTGCTTTGGCCACATATCTGTGTATTATTGCACCAAAAAAATCGGAACAATGTGAGCGCAGGGGTGTGAACAGGTGTTCTTTTTTTCCACACACAAAGACCCTGGCTACCTGGTCAGTGTCCGAGTGGCCTCGGGGCCCAGGGGCTGACAAGCTGTGGTGTTGTGGGGGCCGAGGAGCAGTGGACCTCTGGCTATCCATAGGGGAACCCTCTGAGTAAGACCACAGGCAGCTGGATCAGACAGACTATCACATGCCCCCACCCTCTATTGTAGCCTATCTCTCCTTCCCTCTCTCCCTCTGTGTACCCAGTGTGCCAGATGGCAGAGCTACCAGTTCTACTCCTGGCAGAGGGGCAGCTTTTCCCATCAAACAGCCACGCCTCTTCCAGTACTTCTTCCATGTGTGTTAGGCTGCTACACAAACGCTCCAAATCGCTGTGCTTCTCCAGAGGATACCAACATGTTCTCTTCAGGTCAGATTGGGAGAGGTTCCCCATACTACTCATGGCCCATGTGTTCTCAAAAAAGTTTAGAAGAGAGGAGAGATTCTCCTCTTGATGGTTTTATTCTCTCCCAGAAGCCACTTCTCTGGATGTACAACATGCACAAACGTTGTAATTGTCCTAATGAGTTCTTAACACCAAATGGTGTGTGTTTCTGCTTCTTTAATGAATCCCAAAGAAAGCAGAAAGTAATTTGGCCTATGTGGGTAATATTAGCTCATTCCAATTTTCCCATGTCATTTCTTTATAAATATTAGGTAAACAGTGAACTGTAAAGTAAAGCGGAGCTAATATCTGCTTATTGGACCCCGTTAGAAACAGCAGAACGGACGACAGTTGTTGTCACATAACCCCAAAGTAAAACACAAAGGAAAGGCTTATATCTGTTGTATGTTCAATTCACCAAAGCTTTGACCAATATACTAATGTCACCCTATGTAATTATTATTCTGAAAATAATCCTAAACTAATTTATATGAACAAATCTTTATGTTCTCTCTAATTCAGCCCCTTCAGTCCCTGCCTCCCTCCCCCTCTCTCCTCATCTTGCCAGCGCAGCCCGGAGGAGCTCTTCAGCACGCCTGCCACCAATTAACTTAAAAGCAGTTTAAAGCCCTAATCTAGATGTAGTTGTGCATGTAGCCGTCAGATTCGCTCTTTTCTTGTGTTTTTATTTCCTGACAAGAGTATGCATACATAGGGCCCTGGGGGTGCTGTGTACTGCTGTGTTGTGGGTGGATCTCACCATGATGTAGATGATCTCATCACGGCCATGTGTAATGAAGCACTCCTTCAGTCTGACACTCTCTGCCATGCTGCTGCTGCTTTGTTCCAAGCTCTGTTTTGTCCTTCGCTAAGCTACTCTAAGTAGACAGTTAGGATGTCATTTTAATGGGCCCCTCCATTATTAAATGAGAGATCTTTGGAGGGTTTCATTATTGCACTTTGAGCACTTGTTTCAGCAGAGAAGTAAATGGTGGAGATGTGACGTTTTTCAGATGTGCTTTTCACAGGGTCACGGTGTTCTACTGTAAGAGAATAGCAGGCTGAGGCCTGGAGACGTTATCTTCCTCTGACTGAGTCTGTACTGCAGCCAACCACACGTTTCTATCTCCACTTTCAGCCAAGCCAACAGATTAGAGATACTGCTTCATTCACAACATACATTCCACGAGCACAGAGAGGCTGCTGCCTATACACACAGACTTGAAATCACTGGCCACTTTAATAAATGGAACACCAGTCACTTTAATAATTTTTACATATCTTGCATTACTCATCTCTTATGTATATACTGTATTCTATACTATTCTACTCTCTTAGTCTATGTATTACTCTTCTCATATGTATATACTGTATTCTATACTATTCTACTGTATCTTAGTCTATGTATTACTCTTCTCATATGTATATACTGTATTCTATGCTATTCTACTGTATCTTAGTCTATGTATTACTCTTCTCATATGTATATACTGTATTCTATACTATTCTACTGTATCTTAGTCTATGCATTACTCATCTCATATGTATATACTGTATTCTATACTATTCTACTGTATCTTAGTCTATGTATTACTCTTCTCATATGTATATACTGTATTCTATACTATTCTACTGTATCTTAGTCTATGTATTACTCATCTCATATGTATATTCTGTATTCTATACTATTCTACTGTATCTTAGTCTATGTATTACTCATCTCATATGTATATACTGTATTCTATACTATTCTACTGTATCTTACTCTATGCATTACTCATCTCATATGTATATACTGTATTCTATACTATTCTACTCTTAGTCTATGCCGCTCTGACATTGCTCATCCATATATTTATATATTCTTCATTAGATTCCTTTACTTAGACTGTGTGTATTGGGTATATGTTGTGAAATTGTTAGATGTTACTTGTTAGATATTACTGCACTGTTAGAGCTAGAAACACAAGCATTTCGCTACACCCCCAATAACATCTGCTAAACACGTGTATGTTACCAATAAAATGTCATTTGATTTGTAGTCATTAAGCATCCTTACAGTAGTGAGTGCATACATTTTCACACTGGTCCCACGTGGGAATCAAACCCACAACCCTGGAGTTGCAAGCACCATGCTCTACCAACTGAGATACACTGGACCAAGGTCAACAGATCGCTGATATCACTTCATTTGTTAAGTCGATTACCCACTTCCTCGTCAGAAACAGCCAAGACAAGGTGAACCGATCACTTGCATTGCATCATTAATAAAGGGACTGTTTTGTATGTGTGGATCTTGCAGTGTTGCGTTGCGTTGCGTGGGGCCATATGGTGGGGAAAAAATGAATGGGTGAAAAGATCCGTCACCTAGGCATCATTGCTGGTCCCTTCCAGCCCTCTTGCAGTGCCCACCCTGTGTCTCCATGGGTCTCCCTCCCTAAGCCCTACAGCAGAGCCTGGCAGGGTGGGGATCAGCATGAAGGGCAGACCTGGCGTTACGCGGGCACGCAGGGCATCAATCACAGTGCCAGGACACAGTGCCACTGTAAACCTTTGATAAAGAGTGTCATTTGAGCCGAAACCTGTCAAGGACTTATTAGACGTGACACGTCGTGATTAACGCAAAGTGCTGCATCTGCCAAGATGGGCCACTACTGCAGGGGTTGAGGATGCACTGCAACTAGAGGGGCGAATGGTAGGGGGTTGGCCGCTACTGCAGGGGGTGAGGATGCACTGCAACTAGAGGGGCGAATGGTAGGGGGTTGGCCGCTACTGCAGGGGGTGAGGATGCACTGCAACTAGAGGGGCGAATGGTAGGGGGTTGGCCGCTACTGCAGGGGTTGAGGATGCACTGCAACTAGAGGGGCGAATGGTAGGGGGTTGGCCGCTACTGCAGGGGGTGAGGATGCACTGCAACTAGAGGGGCGAATGGTAGGGGGTTGGCCGCTACTGCAGGGGGTGAGGATGCACTGCAACTAGAGGGGCGAATGGTAGGGGGTTGGCCGCTACTGCAGGTGGTGAGGATGCACTGCAACTAGAGGGGCGAATGGTAGGGGGTTGGCCGCTACTGCAGGGGGTGAAGGGAAGGAGGGAACAGTCCACTACTGCAGGGGCGAGGGGTAAGGCTGAACAGTAGGCAGCAGATAATATAGGCTTACACACAGGCACATAGTTTTTTCTATAGTCTACTTTGAGTTTACTGCATGGATTTCTTACTAATGGGTCATAGTGTTAGACTCCGGAACATACACAGCCCTGCATTGTAAATAGCCACAAAGAGGAAAACGTGGTTCTTTTCAGACTTGTTCCTTTGCTTTTAATCTGAGAAAAGTATTGAGTATGACTCCTAGGGTATTATGTCAGCCTGTACAATAGAGGTGAGTGAGGATGAGTGGCGTCTATATTCCCCAGAAACCCCTGGTGTACTCGCCATGGCCTCATCATGAATACATACATAGAAACAACCATGCACTGTAACACTGAGCACTCACACAATACAATGGCATGAAGACGTGCACATGAACACAGCCATGCATTACTGCACTGACCTCACCAATGCACTCACTCATGCAGGACGGAGAAACACACAGGCAGCACGACTTTGCTGTTCTTGATGGGAGTGTGTTTGTCTAGCAGTCCCCAATTTGTTAGCAGATTCAGTGCAGTGTGATATTAGAGTCCATTTCTCTCCCGCAGTCGATGAAAACTAAAAGAAGGGATGAGAGAAATAAGAGCGAGTTGATGAATCAGTGGATCAGAAACAGAGTTGACAGAGGACAAGATGGCCTGTGTTCTGGTCACTGGTCTGCCCCTGTCTGACATCCTACCAGACGTTATACCTATGGCCTGTGTTGTGGTCACTGGTCTGCCCGTGTCTGACATCCTACCAGACGTTATACCTATGGCCTGTGTTGTGGTCACTGGTCTGCCCGTGTCTGACATCCTACCAGACAATATACCTATGGCCTGTGTTGTGGTCCTTCATTCCAGTGTGTAGAACATGATGTAGTGCTAAGGATCAGTCTGCTCTCCTCCATCATTCTAATCCTGGAACATTGACTATTCTGAGCTGCTGTGTTTTGATGGTGGAAACCTCAAGCACACGGTTTGGTGGTGTATTCTGAGTACTCCATCACAACCTGAACTCACTCCCCAGTGCCTGGGGTGATGTATTTTTAAACATTTTTATTTTCTGTTTTTCGGGAAGTGACTGTGTGTTGCATCTCATGGCTTATTGATGAACCTGCTTCAGTATGGATCTCCCCCAAACACCCCTCTCCTGAGAGGGACCAGGGACCTCTGGGTATTACTGTATTCATATTCCGCCTGACGCCGGGGGCAGTGATGGTGTGGGGAAGCTGATAACGGTTGTGGTCGTGATGTTAGTGGTCATGATAATGGTGGTGGTTGTGATGATGGTAGTGGTGTTTGTGATGGTGGTGGTCATGATTCTAGTGATGGTTGTAATGTTGGTAGTGGTGATTGTGATGGTGGTGGTCATGATAATGGTGGTGGTTGTGATGATGATGGTTGTTGTGGTTGTGATGATAATGGTGGTGGTCATGATAATGGTGGTGGTCGTGATAATGGTGGTGGTTGTGATGATGATGGTGGTGCTCATGATAATGGTGGCGGTCATGATAATGGGGGTGGTTGTGATGGTGGTGGCCATGATAATGGGGGTGGTTGTGATGATGGTGGTGTTTGTGATGATAATGGCTGTGGTCATGATAATGGTGGTGGTTGATGGTATAATGGTGGTGGTGGTCAAGATAATGGTGGTGGTTGATGGTATGATGGTGTTGGTGGTCATGATAATGGTGGTGGTTGATGGTATGATGGTGTTGGTGGTCATGATAATGGTGGTGGTTGATGGTATGATGGTGTTGGTGGTCATGATAATGGTGGTGGTTGATGGTATGATGGTGTTGGTGGTCATGATAATGGTGGTGGTTGATGGTATGATGGTGTTGGTGGTCATGATAATGGTGGTGGTTGATGGTATGATGGTGTTGGTGGTCATGATAATGGTGGTGGTTGATGGTATGATGGTGTTGGTGGTCATGATAATGGTGGTGGTTGATGGTATGAGGGTGTTGGTGGTCATGATAATGGTGATGGTTGATGGTATGATGGTGTTGGTGGTCATGATAATGGTGGTGGTTGATGGTATGATGGTGTTGGTGGTCATGATAATGGTGGTGGTTGATGGTATGATGGTGTTGGTGGTCATGATAATGGTGGTGGTTGATGGTATGATGGTGTTGGTGGTCATGATAATGGTGGTGGTTGATGGTATGATGGTGTTGGTGGTCATGATAATGGTGGTGGTTGATGGTATGATGGTGTTGGTGGTCATGATAATGGTGGTGGTTGATGGTATGAGGGTGTTGGTGGTCATGATAATGGTGGTGGTTGATGGTATGATGGTGTTGGTGGTCATGATAATGGTGGTGGTTGATGGTATGATGGTGTTGGTGGTCATGATGGCTTTGGGGGAGATGTTGTTTTCTGTTCCAGTTGTTTTCCAGCCAGATAAGAGGTATGTGTGACTGGAACTCTAGCCTGATTGATCCAATCAATAACTCATATGTTCCATGTCATTTCTCTGTTCAGTGCACACATCTGACTTCACTGACAGGTGCTGGTGGTTATTGTGTGACTGGATCATGCTGGGCTCAGTGATTGACAACCCCTTTTATGGGAGTGTTTCCTGAAGCTGCCATGGAGCACTGGATGCTCAGTTTCAGTGAGCCAGTCATAGCCAGGCAGCCAGGATATACATATACACCACACTGCACTGGGGATTTCCTAGTTTGTCCTCCGTTCCGCGGCTCGGTTTTGCTGTTATTGAGTGCAATGATTTCAGGGGATTGGGCAAAAAAACTCAAGGTCTTTCTGGGTTTCACCTGTATTGTCTGTTTTCCCACTGTACTATGGGCAGACTGTGGGGGGATGCATATATGAACACCATGTTAAGATGCCAGGTATAGACTGGAAGAGGATGCGTTTTCTTGTTATGATGCTTATCTGATCAACTGCCTGTCTGAATGGGAATGTATATCTAAATATAGGAGGGAGAGATGGGAGAGATGGGATGGCCTAGATTGGGAGCAGAGGAAGCTTGCCTCGAAGCCTTTCTCTGACTGTGTAGTAGTATTTAACTGCTGTCTTCTCTGTAGCATGTCTCTGTTTCCCAGTATGTCAGTAACTGAGTGACTTACATGCTGACTACACCAGCCACCAAAAAGTGGAATAAGTCAATCAATCAATCAAATGTATTTATAAAGCACTTCTTACAGCAGCTGATGTCACAAAGTGCTGTACAGAAATCGAGCCTAAAATCCCAGATTTAGGGGATTAGATTGGCTATTGTTAGATTGCCCATTGTCAGATTGCCCATTGTCAGATTGCCCATTGACAGATTGCCCATTGTCAGATTGCCCATTGTCAGATTGCCCATTATCAGATTGCCCATTGTCAGATTGCCCATTATCAGATTGCCCATTGTCAGATTGCCCATTGTCAGATTGCCCATTGTCAGATTGCCCATTGTCAGATTGCCCATTGTCAGATTGGCCTTTGGTAGATTGGCCTTTGGTAGATTGGCCTTTGGTAGATTGGCCATTGGTAGATTGGCCATTGGTAGATTGGCCATTGGTAGATTGGCCATTGGTAGATTGGCCTTTGGTAGATTGGCCATTGGTAGATTGGCCATTGTCAGATTGGCCATTGCTCGATGGCAGCCAACTGTTGGGTGAAAAAATGACAAGGCTTATAACACAAACTCTGTAATATCGAAAGTCTAACAACGACAGTCTGTTAAATAGACTTATTTAAGAGGAGTCATGGACAGGTGGAGTCGGCTAATTAAAATGTTAAATTCATACGCCTCTTCATTTGACACTTTGTTAATCCACAGATAAAAGCGGGAACCTACATGCAGTTAGTTTTTTTCCGTTAGTTACTGTATCTGTGATTAATATCTCCTTGTTTATCTTTCAAATACCCACGTGGGTTTGTATGGTCCTGAAAACCAACGAGTAGATGGGAGAATCGGGACTTGCAGTACGTCAACAACTCAAATAGAACCAAGTTTTATTTTAGCGCCTGGCGACAGACGACACAGAGGTATGGTGGAAATGATTGAATAACATGTATGCCTACATTTATTTAGCAATGCTTGCATACGCAATGTGGCCGTTCTGGTTTGGATGTTAGTGAGGGTCGTTCACTTACAGTTGAAGACAGAAGTTTATATACACTTATGTTGGAATCATTAAAACTTGTTTTTCAACAACTCCACAAATGTCTTGTTAACAAACAATAGTTTTGGCAAGTCGGTTAGTACATCTCATTTGTTCATGACATTGGTAATTTTCCCAACAATTGTTGACAGACAGATTATTTCACTTATCCTTCTCTGTATCACAATTCTAGTGGTTTAGAAGTTTACATACACTAAATTGACTGTGCCTTTTAAACAGCTTGGAAAATTCCTGAAAATGATGTCATGGCTTTAGAAGCTTCTAATTACATCATTTGAGTCAATTGGAGGTGTACCTGTGGATGTATTTCAAGGCCTATCTTCAAACTCAGTGCCCCTTTGCTTGACATCATGGGAAAATCAATAGAAATCAGCCAAAAATTGTAGACCTCCACAAGTCTGGTTCATCCTTGGGAGCAATTTCCAAACGCCTGAAGGTACCACGTTCATATGTACAAACAATAATATGCAAGTATAAACACCATGGGACCACACAGCCGTCATACCACTCAGGATGGAAACACGTTCTATCTCCTAAAGATGAACGTGCTTTGGTGTGAAAAGTGCAAATCAATCCCAGAACAACAGCAAAGGACCTTGTGAAGATGCTTGAGGAAACAGGTACAAAAGTATCTATAGCCACAGTAGAATTGAAAATTCACCCAACTTATTGTGGGAAGCTTGTGGAAGGCTACCCGAAACGTTTGACCCAAGTTAAACAATTTAAAGGCAATGCTACCAAATACTAATTGAGTGTATGTAAACGTCTGACCCACTGGGAATGTGATGAAAGAAATAAAAGCTGAATTAAATCATTCTCTCTAATATTATTCTGACATTTCACATTCTTAAAATAAAGTGGGGGTCCTAATTGATCTAAGACAAGGAATTATAACTAGGATTAAATGTCAGGAATTGTGAAAAACTGAGTTTAAATGTATTTGGCTGAGGTGTATGTAAACTTCACACTTCAACTGTATATAATGATGTTGTTCAGTCTGAGCAAATGTCTCTAGTATACTATTTTTGTCTGTCTTCAGAGTGGACATACTTGGAGACTGACAAATTTATGCCAGTCAAGCACACTGTGGCCCTGCAGTCTCTTTGCATTATTCTAGCATATTATAGGGTCAACTATAATTTGATAATCATGTGGCCCTGCATGCCTTACATGTTTAGAATTGCCTCAAGTTATTTAGCTAATCATGATTTAGATTAATTGTTTAATTGTGCTGGGAGGCACCTAGCCCTCTTGATAATATAGAATTAATATGTGAAGTCATCGATGTAAATGGAGACATCATGTTAGTAGAATAAATGAGTTTGTTTGTGAGATGGGAGGAGAACACAGAGGCAGCCATGCATTCAGCTCATTGACAGAGGCTGCCGATAATGAAAGACTAAGCTATTTATTCCAAACTGTTCATACAGGATCCCTGTCAGCCTCCCTGTCTGATGGATGAGGAAAAGGAGAAAACAGCTTCCGTTACCTAGATAACAAGAGGGGGAGAGAGAGAGCGAGAGATAAAGAGAAAGAGGGTGGAGGTGGGAGGGAAGGAAGGAAAGAGAGTGAAGGGAAGAGAGAGAGTTAAAGGGAGTTTGAAAGCAAAGAGCGTACAACCCCCCCCCCCCCCCCCCCCCCCAACCGCCCCAATACACACACAAAAACACAGCAACACCCCCAGGGCAACACATCTCTCACTGTGGAGAAAGCTGTGAGCTATGTGTCCCTCCCAAGTCCCCTGAGCTAGAGAAAGGTGTGAGCTCAGTGAACAGACACCTGCTACTGGGAGGTAGACACACAGTCCTCACCTCCCCTGACTCCACTGTCCTGTCTCATTTAGCAGTTGAGCTCACACTGACAGCCACAGACAGCACCCTATGGGCTGCCCACATCTACGAGGGAACAGCACATATGCCCACAAGTTAGCAAACTTGACTTGGATCCTGTCATTACAATACTTCCCAAGTTAACATGCATCATTTAGACTTCACTTGAAGTATCCATTGGATTGGTCAAATAAAGTGCCTTCAGAAAGTATACATACCCCTTCACTTATTCCACATTTTGTTGTGTTATAGCTTCAATTCAACATTGATGAAATATTTTTATTTTCTCACCCATCTACACACAATATCCCATAATGACAAAGTGAAAACATGTTTTTAGAATAGTTTGCAAATGTCATGAAAATGAAATACAGAAATATCTAATTTACATAAGTATTCAACAACTCAACAAGGCTGGCTATACTCTGTATCGGCAGGATAGAACAGCGGCATCTGGTAAGACAAGGGGCGGCGGACTATGTATTTTGTAAATAACAGCTGGTGCACGATATCTAAGGAAGTCTCGATGTTGTGGTCACCTGAGGTAGAGTATCTCATGATAAGCTGTAGACCACACAATCTACCTAGAGAGTTTTCATCTGTATTTCTCGTAGCTGTTTACATACCACCACAGACTGTTGCTGTCAGTAAGAGCGCACTCAATGAGCTGTATTCCGCCATAACCAAACAAGAAAACCCTCACCCAGAGGCGGCGCTCCTAGTGGCCTGGTACTTTAATGCAAGGAAACTTAAATCCATCTTACCAAATTTCTATCAGCATGTTAAATGTGCAACAAGAGGGAAAAAAACTCTGGACCACCTCTACTCCACACACAGAGACGCACACAAAGCTCTCCCTCGCCCTCAATTAGGCAAATCTGACTATAATTTTATCCTCCTGATTCCTGCTTACAAGCAAAAATTAAAGCAGGAAGCACCAGTGACTCGATCAATAAAAAGGTGGTCAGATGAAGCAGATGCTAAGCTACAAGACTGTTTTGCTAGCACAGACTGGAATATGTTCCGGGATTCCTCCAACGGCATTGAGGAGTACACCACATCAGTCACTGGCTTCATCAATAAGTGCATTGATGACGTCGGCCCCACAGTGACCGTACGTACATATCCCAACCAGAAGCCATGGATTACAGGCAACATCCGCACTGAGCTAAAGGCAAGAGCTGCCGCTTTCAAGGAGCAGGACTCTAACCTGGAAGCTTATAAGAAATCCCACTATGCCCTCCTACGAACCACCAAACAGGCAAATACTAGGACGTCAATACAGGACTAAGATCGAATCGTACTACACCGGCTCTGACGCTTGTCGGATGTGGCAGGGCCAGCAAACCATTACAGGCTAGAAAGGGTAGCACAGCCGAGAGCTAAACTACTTCTATGCTCGCTTTGAGGAAAATAACACTGAAACATGCATGAGAGCAACAGTTGTTCTGGACAACTGTGTGATCACGCTCTCCGCAGTCGATGTGAGTAAGACCTTTAAACAGGTCAACATTCACAAGGCCGCAGGGCCAGACGGATTACCATGTGGCAAGTGTCTTCACTGACATTTTCAACCTCTCCCTGTCTGAGTCTGTAATACCAACATGTTTTAAGCAGACCACCATTGTCCCTGTGCCCAAGAACACTAAGGTTTGACTGCCCAGCCCTAAAGAGGGAGTTGTGCGTATGACCCAGGACATCACTGGGGCCAAGCTTCCTGCTATCCAGGACCTCTATACCAGGCGGTGTCAGAGGAAGGCCTAAAAATTGTCAGACTCTAGCCACCATGGTCATAGACTGTTCTCTCTGCTACTTCAATACCAGAGTGCCAAGTCTAGGTCCAGGAGTCTTTTAAACAGCTTCTACCCCCAAGCCATAAGACTCCTGAACATCTAATCAAATGGCTACCCAGACTATTTGCATTGCCCCCCCCCTCTTTTACACCGCTGATACTCTCTGTTGTTATCATCTATGCATAGTCACTTTAATAACTCTACCTACCGGTTCATATTACCTCAACTAACCGGTGCCCCCGCACATTGACTCTGTACCGGTACCCCCCTCTATATTGTCTGGCTATTGTTATTTTACTGCAGCTATTTAATTACTTGTTACTTTTATGTCTTATTCTTATTTTTCATTTTTAAACTGCTTTGCTGGTTAGGGGCTCCTAAGTAAGCATTTCACTGTAAAGGTGTTGTATTCTGCGCATGTGACTAATACCATTTGATTTATTTTAATTTATTTATTATGAAACATTGATTAATGTGCACTGTCCCTGTAAAAATAAATAAATAAATAGTAAAAATAAAAATAATCTCAAACTCAATTCATGCCTTTTGTTTGCGATTACAGCTGTGAGTCTTTCTGGGTAAGTCTCTAAGAGCTTTGCATACGTGGATTGTACAATATTTGCACATGATTCTTTTTTAAATTCTTCAAGCTCTGTCAAGTTGGTTGTTGATCATTGCTAGACAGACATTTTCAAGTTTTGCCATAGATTTTCAAGCCGATATATAGTAAGTCATAACTTTAACTAGGCCAATCAATGGCGTTTTGGTAAACAACTCTGGTAACTCCAGTGTCTCCCAGTGTCTGTTGGAAAGCAGACTGAACCAGGTTTTCCTCTAGGATTTTGCCTGTGCTTAGCTCTATTCCGTTTCTTTTTATCCTAAAAAAGTCCCTAGTCTTTGCTGATGACAAGCGTACCCATAACGTGATGCAGCCACCACCATGCTTGAAAATATGAAGAGTGGTACTCAGTGATGTGTTGTGTTGGATTTGCCCCAAACATAATGCTTTGTATTCAGGACATAAAGTTAATTTCTTTGACACATTTTTAGCAGTTTAACTTTAGTGCCTTTTTGCAAACAGGAATCATGTTTTGGAATATTTTCATTCTGTACAGGCTGCCTTCTTTTCACTCTGTCATTTTGGTTACTATTGTGGAGTAACTACAGTGTTGTTGATCCATCCAGTTTTCTCCTATCACAGCCATCAAAGTCAACATTGGCCTCATTGTGAATCCCTGAGCGGTTTCCTTCCTCTCCGGCAACTGAGTTAGGAAGGGTGCCTGTATCTTTGTAGTGACTGGGTGTATTGATACACCATCCAAAGTGTAATTCATAACTTCACCATGCTCACAGGGATATTCAATATATATATTTATTTTACCCATTTACCAATTGGTGCCTTTCTTTGCAGGGCATTGGAAAACCTTCATGGTCTTTGTGGTTGAATCATTGTTTGAAATTCACTGTTCGACTGAGGGACCTTACAGATAATTGTATGTGTGGGGTACAGAGATGAGGTAGTCATTAAAAAATCATGTGAAACACTATTATTGCACACAGAGCGAGCAACTTATTATGTGACTTGTTAAGAACATTTTTACTCCTGAATTTATTTAGGTTTGCGATAACAAAGGGGTTGAATAGTGATTGACTCAAGACATTTCAGCTTTTAATCTTTTATTAATTTGTAAACAGTTCTTAAAACACAATTCCACTTTGACATTATAGGGTATTGTGTGTAGGCCAAGTGACACACATTCTCAATTTAATCCATTTTAAATTCAGGCTGCAACGCAACAAAGTGTGGAATAAGTCAAGCGGTGTGAATACTTTCTGAAGGCCCTGTACAATGGCATCACAATGTGCGTTCAATTTCAAACAAGGCTCTGATGCTAGATGCTGCATACTCATGGAGAATAATCTCATAGCAGTTTCCCTTCTAATACTCTGTGGTATGAATGTCTGAGCCACATAAACCACACTTCACTGTATGCATGACTCAATTCAACCAGTGATATGAAGGTGTCATGTGGCTGGTTGACTCCCAGTGGTTTAATCCTCAGTAAGCCTCTGGGCCCAGTTTTTCAAAAGTTATCTATTTGGATTTCGCCTATCGGATAGGATTAAATGCATAGAAATAGAATGAATAGACCGGGAGTCACCATACAAGTCAATGTTTTCCCCCCATTCTATTCATTGTATTTCTATGCATTTGATTTAATCCTATCCGATAAGCGAAATCCAGACAGAGAAGTGACTGGTTCAGAAAGAGACTGCTGTGGTTTAGTAGTGAAGAAGCAGCTCCAAGCTAATATGACAACCTATCGGAATTAAACGTCTGCTGCTATTGAAATGTCACAGGAAATGATCAATGATTTCAATCAACTTTTTTTATCCTTTTGGGTTCAGCTTCATCTCCAGGAAATCCATTTAACTTTGCATTGATCTCTCGGGCTGACAGTGTGTAAAGGATGGGCGTGATGATGCATTGAGTGTTGAACCAAACCTCTGCTGAGATGTGACAGCTATGTGAGTGATGTGCACAGCACCTGAAGGGATCCCATAAGGAGGTGGTTTCCCCACAAAGACTCGGAGGACTCCGAATATTACTTCTATTCATCTCTGCAACCAGAACCAGATCCTGCTCTACGTTTATGAAACAGTGTGTCTCAACTCAATAGACTCTCCTCCTATTAGACATGATGAAGGTAACCAGGAGGGGCGATGAGAGGAAGGGAGGGAGGGCAAGAGCAGGATTACGAGAGACAGAAATTTAAGCCCCTTCATCATCGTTGTCATTGTCATCACCGTCTTTATCGATCTTCAGCCTCTTCATCTTCATCATTGCCTTCATCATCTTTTTCATCATGTCCTTCATCATCATCTGTATCATCATCATCTTCATAATCATCAGTGTCTTCAACACCATTATCCTCTTCATCCACCTCCTCCTCCTCCAGATCCTTCATGCTGAGCAGCTCTATAGCAGACTGATCCTCTTCATGTTGTATGTCTCTTTCCTGGGTACCCATAACTTTGACTGTCATTACCCATCCAGGAACATTGATGACTTTGTGCCTCATGCCAGTGAACTTTCACATGCTGTTTTAGCTTTCTCTGCACTCGCTTTACGTTAGAAACACGGCGGTGTGTTCTTACACTCTGCTTTGAAGCTGCTGCCGATTTATGTTTTCCATTGCTCATTTCTGATGGTGTCTAACTGACTACTTCATCACAAGACGTTATTGATGTGAAGTTTGCTCATCTGTGGAACACCATTAAATCTCCTTTTTTTTTGTGAGGCAATGTATTAAACGCTTAATGTTCCCTCATAAATTGCCTGACAAAGACTGTGACTCGAATATGCCAATCGGCATTCTGGGAAATGACATTTTCAAGTTGAGATGAATCTGTCAATGTTAATAGGGAAAAACTCATTAACATAGTATTAATTCCTTTATGAGGGATATTGGAAACAAATAGCTTCTTCTCTGGTTTTGACTCGGAGCCAATCCCCTGCTCTTCAAGGCATGGGAATCAGCTTACATTCTGGCAAAATACTGAGGAGAGGCTAATAATGAATTTAACATCTCACTGCATGCGTCTGTCTAGCTCCTTACTCTCTCACTCTCTCTCTTTCCCTCTCACTCACTCCGTCTCTTTCTTTCTCTCTCTGTCTCTCTTCCACCCTCTTTCTCGCTCTCTCTCTATCTCAGATGTTGATTGGTGCCTGCTGTCTGTGCTGTGACTGCTGTGTGCTAGCTTTTCTCTGTAATTAGCCAGGAGAATGAAGGCTAGGTGAATGGGGTCATCAAACTTGGTGGAGTAGTTCTGCCTGTCACTACTTTTAAATTCCTTTGACAGCTAGCAGCAGTACAAACACGTGTTTGCTACTTTGAGTGTGTCTGTGTAGTTGTCATGTTTGCTACTTTGAGTCTGTCTGTGTAGTTGTCATGTTTGCTACTTTGAGTGTGTCTGTGTAGTTGTCATGTTTGCCACTTTGTGTGTGTTAATAGCGTGTGTGCAAAGTATTTCAGAGTCATCGTAGTCTTGGTAAGAAATCTATCTAAATAGTTATTGCTTTAGCACCTTTTGAATTCAGGTCCATTCATAATTGATAATCCATTTATCCAAATCTAACAGCATATTTACACAGCTGGGTTTGCACTGAAGCAATCCAGGTGAGGGACCTTGAGCCAAGGGCACAGCAGACAGCAGGCCAGGGGAGGGGGCGGTGGGAGTGTAAAGTAGACAGCCAGTCCCAGCCCCCTGCTTTGCGTCTGCCCGGTCTGGGCCTCACAGTAATGATCTGGACCTGGCCCAGCTACTCAAACACTCTGTCTGATTCCTCTCTGAATCATGTTTACAATGTGCAGATACACCAGCTTGACTCACCAGCTTGAAAACTCCTACTGGGTTACAAGTCTCACTAAAACCATAAACCATGATTGATTGTTGTGGTGATGGAGGGAGGTTTGAACTGGGTAGGTCAGCTACGGTATATGGTTCATAGCTCTCTGCCTTTGATATAGTGATCAAACTGACATTTTCTGTCAATAAAATGTCTCCCTGTGTATAAACAAAGCCGGCAATGAGAACTACAGACACTGAACTGATCTGTGATACCCTGCTGTTACAGTGATGTGTTCGGATTGATTGGATGTTGTTATTGAGTGATGTGACAGGCCTTTGCTCTGTCAGTGTCTCCCGTGGCTCCCTCTAGTTTGGTCTGGTCTGGTCAGTGTGTGTCCAACAGGGCCTGGCCTGGCTGGCTGAATGCTGCTGGGGAGATGAATGGACAGATTGGGTCCTGCTGCTCTGATGGACGGGTCAGCCCAGCCTGGTACCACAGGCGCTTGGCGCCGTGCCGTTGCCATGGTGAAATACTTTGGGCAGATCTAGAGGCGAGCTGTGGTGTTGCTGCTAGCCATTCCACCCCATGCCACCCTCAGCTGTGGCTGTGAGGGTGTGCCCAGGCCATCTGTCTGACGTTCAGTCCTAAACCACCTCTACACACACTCTCTGTCACCAGCCCTGTCCCCACTAGTATGATGTTACACTCTGCTACACACCTCCGCTGCCTACTCTGTCATACCTGGCTGTCATCCATGCCATGAATATTCATAGGAAAATTACTATTATTTAATTAACACTGAGGCGACTTGTTTGAGGATAGTCTGACTTGTTTCTCTCCATTGTGTTAATGTCTCAGACAGCTTCTTGACCACAAAGTTCTGTCATTACATGTGTACTTACAGTGTAGCTGCATCTCTTTACATCTTGGAAACCACGGTAAGTGACGTGGCTTGCTCACTTGTAATTCATGATTTCATTACTGTACATCAGTCTGGCACCGAGACAAAAACAAACAAACAATGAGAATAAAGCAGCTTAGCCACACGTGAACGTCACTATTATCAGCTTTAAAACCCATAGAGACCCCTGAGATTGGACTGCTGCAGAGAGTTAGATAACACTTAAAACACTGGAAGACAAACTTTTGGAATGGATTTGATGTGCAAATTGTGTATAGGCAGTAGTCACTTGGGCCTTGGGTATGTGTATGCAGATTAACACACTATAGCTGGGTTTGTGTCTGTTTCTATTTTGAACTAGACTGAAGTTGAGTGATATCTGTCTCCTTCAGTCCTCCACACCTCCCTGTCTAAATGCTCAATGGTAGTTTTAATGAGTTCTCCCTTCCCGATTTCCCAGAGTGCCTCTCCATGCAGCAGGTGGGATGTGGTGGCTGCCGCTCGGTAAACAAAGGATTCAGCGGTGGAGAGCGATTCAATGGTGAAGGTGCATAAAGATGGCGGTCCCCATTTACTTACCACAAACGCCTCATTTGCTTAAGTTCACTAAGTATTGTACATTGCTCTCTGTTACTCTTTTGTTTGTATTGGCATTAGCACAGTATACATGATCCCAATTATAGACAGCGGCGATTAGAAAAAACTGAAAAGTAGATTGTGCTGATTTATAGGCACATTGAACCATGTCGTGCCGTAGTTGAAAAAGTCTGTGGATAGTTCTCACAGTCTGTGGATAGTTCTCAAAGTCTGTGGATAGTTCTCAAAGTCTGTGGATCGTTCTCAAAGTCTGTGGATCGTTCTCACAGTCTGTGGATAGTTCTCACAGTCTGTGGATCGTTCTCAAAGTCTGTGGATCGTTCTCAAAGTCTGTGGATCGTTCTCAAAGTCTGTGGATCGTTCTCACAGTCTGTGGATCGTTCTCACAGTCTGTGGATCGTTCTCAAAGTCTGTGGATCGTTCTCACAGTCTGTGGATCGTTCTCAAAGTCTGTGGATCGTTCTCAAAGTCTGTGGATCGTTCTCACAGTCTGTGGATAGTTCTCAAAGTCTGTGGATCGTTCTCACAGTCTGTGGATCGTTCTCACAGTCTGTGGATCGTTCTCACAGTCTGTGGATCGTTCTCACAGTCTGTGGATCGTTCTCAAATGCTGACGTCATATCTGACTTCCTCCATCTTGATGCACCTTCGCCATTACTGTGAATTGAAAAGCTCAAACCGTCATCACTCTCTCTCTCTCTATCCTTTTCTTTCTCACTCTCACTTTCTCACTCTGTCTATTCTCACTCACTCACTCACTCAATCAATCAATCACTCACTCACTCACTCACTCACTCACTCACTCACTCACTCACTCACTCCCTCTGAAGGACGGCTGGGCTTAACTCATAGGTCGTCATTCTTCCATTCTCTCCTCTCCCCATTTCTCTCCCTCCTTCGATCTTTGTTTCCATCCCGTCCTCAGGATCTTGCCTCAGCAGCCGTGCCTGTCTGTCTCCTGGGATGGCCAGGCATTACTGCCCTTTATTAGATAGATAACATGCACACTCCTTCTCTATTCCCTCCCTTCATATTCCCCTCTCCTGTTACACTCTCTACACCCTATGAATATGCACTTGTCTCCTACAGCTCTGTGTTCTTGCATGCATGGTTTCAGAAAATAGTGATCATAAGACAGTGTCATATTCTTAGAGACTTTGGAAAAATATTGTGATTTTGGCTAGCTGTAAGACATGAGAAAGTAAAATGTGTGGGGAAAATGTAAATAGCGACGAGAGTGATACGGGATGGGGCTCATGTGTCTACAGTGTACGTGTGATTGAGAAAGTCCCATTCCTGGAGTGGTTGTTTAAAAATGTAGAGTGTGTGTTGCCAATATTGTACCGCAGCTGCGGCTGACAGTGAAGTGCAGAGTAGAGTGTAGTGATGTGCAGTTCGCGAACGATTCGTTATTTTTGAACGACTCTTTTTACTGACTCGAGAGTCATAATTTGTTTTTCTGAGTGACTCGTTCATTTTAGTCGTTCGTTTGACTTGCTGGCAGCAATGAATTTCTACAGCAGGATTAATATGCGCTCCACCCTTGACTCCGGAGACGTGCTCCTACCGAGAACTGTCTGTCATATGCTGTATGCGTGCCGGCAAAATAGATCAAGCTGCAGGCAGCATAGAGAAGAAGAAGACATGTTAAATAACTGATCGTTGGTTGCTGATAATTGATTGGTGCAATAATTAATTAAATTAGTTGATTATTGAACATCAGGATGGACACAGCTTTGTAGAACCAAAACATACACAGCCTCTGCTAAACAAACTCGAACTTGAGACAAATCAACGAATCGTTTGGAGTTCTGCAGTTCGCAAACGATATTGTGCTTATCACCCTCACGGCAATCAATGCATTCCACCAAGAGCCGTTCACAATGTAATACGGATGCGGCCACAATAGCTCCAATAAGCCCCTCATGGTGAACGACATATCAAATCAAATTGTGTTGGTCACATACACATGGTTAGCAGATGCTATTATTAGAATAGCGAAATGCTTGTGGTTCTAGTTCCGACGGTGCAGCAATATCTATAAAGTATTATCTAACAATTCCACAACAAACTCCTAATACACACAAATCTAAGTAAGGAATGGAATAAGAATATGGATGAGCAATGTCAGAGCGGCATAGGCTAAGTTTCAAAGGATAGTATAGAATACATTGTATACATTTGAGATGAGTAATGCGTGATATGTAAACATGATTAAAGTGGCATTATTAAACGAGAGGCTGGTAGAATCATGAGTATTTTGAGTTTTCAGTTTATCGTTCGCCGGCATTTGTTCTTTTAACCGAACAAGTCTAAAAGATCTGAGTCCGTATGTGATGTAAATGGGCGATAGGTAGCCTAGTGGTTAGAGCGTTGGGCCACTATTTAAAAGGTTGCTGGATCGAATCCCCGAGCTAAACATATTTTGATCTTCCCCTGAACTAGGCGGTTAACCCACAGCTCCCCGGTAGGCTGTTATTGTAAATAAGAATTTGTTCTTAACTGGCTTGACTCATTAAATAAAATTTAAAAAAGATGATTAGAGCAGGAGTGGAAACGTGTTGGGTTGGGATTGAATGTTGGAGCATGTGGTTTAGCTAATTTAGCATCATAACAAATAGCTATTAAACCAAACCCCGCAGTTTAAATGTAACGTTAGAAATGAGTTTTTAAAGGTACAGACTGTGACTCAGAGCATTTCGTCAATCAGACCAATTCCCTTTTCCTCACTAATTGGTCTTTTGACCTTATCACATCTTTTCACAATTTATGTTTTTCAGAGCTGATCTGTTTGGTCAAAATATCAATTAGTGAAAGAAAGATCAGAATTGCGCTGCCTGTCTAACCGCAAACATAGATGAGCACTTATTGGGAACAGATTGATCTCTTTTTGTTGTTTTGTTTGGAATAAGCTGAATCAGATTTGCAACAGTATGGTATAAAGTATGGTCTACTTTGTCAGTCAGAATTTTGGACTGTATAACTGTGGAAAATCCAATGCAATTTAATGGAATGGAGGCAAACTATGAGTTTGGCATGGTACCTACCACCTGGTTAACTCTAACAAACAACAGATCTCCTCACCCTTGGGAGGCATCAGAAGCTGTAGCTAGCGAGCTGTGACTATAGCTGTGGTCTTTATTCCTGTGGTCTTTCATGTGTCTGTAACAGATGTATGGACCTGAGGATAGGCAGGCAGGCAGGCAGGCGAGGCATCAGTGGATTGAGTCAGAACCGCAGACTGTATCAAACAGGCAGCAAACAAAGAGCCCAAAGCAGTGCATATGGAGGAAGATTCACTTTGTCTTCCAACAGCTGTGACTCCATTAAGGCCTTGGCTGCTTGGTTTTGAGGCCCATCTGCTCTGGCTCTGTGTCTCATGGTGCTGCTGGAGCCTGAGCTTGGTCTAGAACGTTATGCTGTGGATGCAGCCTACCTTGATGATGCCTGGCTGGCACAGCTAATGCATAGCTAATGCACACAGCGCGACACACATTAGATTCGCAGCTAGGCTCTGAGAAGGTGTTGGACATAGACTACTCATGGTGCGAATTACGGGGGAGCCAGGTGGGACTCAGCTCCCCTGAATGAGACGTTAGCTCCCCTAAATGCAACAAAAGTCCAACTTTGGGGGGTCTCTAAATAATGCTAATTTAACCAATCTCCAATTTAAAAAAAATGCAATCTATCAATGGAAAAAACACCCCCACCTCTCTGTCATGGTTTAATCCAGGGGCCTCCGATAGGTCGATCACAAGCTACCAGTAGCTAGCAGCACACCTATTAGTAGCTCGCCAAACAATTCTGAAAGTACATTTTCACTTTCTACCGTAAACCTTCAGGAACAAATCTCATAACTATCAGACACCACAAGCGCCCAGCTACTATCTAATCAACGCAACATTGTCATCTCCCTCCTGGTTATCCACTATATGCTTGAAAAGACAAATCTAAGACAACACAGTGTCAATTAATTCCCAGCAATATTGCCCCAAAATATCTTGTTTAAAACGGGAAGTTTTTCATCCAAAAATGAAATAGCGCCACCATAAGTGTAAGAGGTTTCCATCCATCAAAAAGCTAGCAGCACACCTATTAGTAGCGCCAAACCACCATAAGAACCTTGAACAAATCTCATAACTATCAGACACCACAAGCACCCAGCTACTATCTAATCAACGCAACATTGTCATCTCCCTCCTGGTTATCCACTATATGCTTGAAAAGACAAATCTAAGACAACATGTGTCAATTAATTCCCAGCAATATTGCCCCTGTCTGTTGTGTGGTGCGCACGTTTGTTGTCTTCTGATGTGATTTAAGCATTGACATGAACTCAGAACATCCAATTTAGTTGTTTCTCTATGATTTAGTTTTATTTTAAGAGTAAAATAAATAATCTAAAACCAGGAACATTTTTAGCCGAGAACATTAATTTGGAAAAGAATAACAGATTTTGTAGGGCCCCCTTAGAGTTGTGTATGAACCATTACTTCACCATATATACAGTTCCTTCAGAAAGTATTCAGACCCCTTGACTTTTTCCACATTTTGTTATGTTACAGCCTTATTCTAAAATGGATTAAATTATAAATATTCCTCAGCAATCTACATACAATACGCCATAATGACAAAATGAAAACAGTTTCTTTGAAATTTTAGCAAAACTCTTACAATTTAAAACAGAAATATCTTATTTAGACCCTTTGCTATGAGACTCAAAATTGAGCTCAGGCGCATCCTGTTTCCATTGATCATCATTGAGCTGTTTCTACAACTTGATTGGAGTCCACCTGTGGTAAATTGAATTGATTAGACATAATTTGGAAAAGCACACCTGTCTATATAAGGTCCCACAGTTGACTGTGCTCGTCAGAGCCAAAACCAAGCCATGAGATCGAAGGAATTGTCCGTAGAGCTTCAAGACAGGATTGTGTCGATGCACATTTCTGCAGCATTGAAGGTCCCCAAAAACACAGTGGCCTCCATCATTCTTAAATGGAAGACGTTTGGAAGCACCAAGGCTCAGAGCTGGCCCGCCCTGGCCAAACTGAGCAACATGGGGAGAAGGGCCTTGGTCAGGGAGGTGACCAAGAACCCGATGGTCACTCTGACAGAGCTCGAGATTTCCTCTGTGGAGATGGGAGAGATCCTTGATGAAAACCTGCTCCAGAGCGCTCAGGACCTCAGACTGGGGCAAAGGTTCACCTTCCAACAGGACAACGACCCTAAGCACACAGCCAAGACAAGGCAGGAGTGGCTTCGGGACAAGTCTCTGAATGTCCTTGAGTGGCCCAACCAGAGCCCGGACTTGAACCCAATTGAACATCTCTGGAGAGACCTGAAAATAGCTGTGCTGCCAAATTTCTCCATCCAACCAGATACAGCTTGTGAGGATCTGCAGAGAATAATGGGAAAAACTCCCCAAATACAAGTGTGCCAAGCTTGTAGTGTCATACCTAAGAAGACTCGATGCTGTAGTTGCTGCCAAAGCAAACTTAAAACTCTTTAAAGGACACAACATGATATCCGTCTTTCCTTCAGAGACATTGATGAGGGAAAAAAACTATCTCATCATTTTTAGAAAAGAATGAAAAGTAACAAAATGTGGAAAAAGGGAAGGGGTCTGAATACTTTCCAAAGGCGCTGTATTAAACAGAAATCATAGGCACATTCTTCCCTTCTCCTCTGCAATTAACGCCTAGTTAATGGCATTCGCTGAATGTCATTAGGAACATTTTTGGTGTTTTGTAACAGATGTCTATTTCCATTAAAATAGCTACACATGTAGTTTGGATGTTGGAATCATTACGAACATGCCTACTTTTTGAAGTGATTTGTTTGACAGTCAGATGAAAATATCATGACTGGTTGTGTTCATGTCACATTAAAGGGTAATTAATTTTTACTGTTTAAATTACTTGTTTTATTACTAGAATATAAGAAAATGCAGAGACCCACCAAATGTCGTGCCCTAATTCATACTCTGAGACTACTTCTCATTCCAGGTCTCATAGCCTAACTGACAATCATGACAGGATTTGTGGTAAACTAAGACTATTTTGCTCTTAGTTGGACGAAACAGGGCTTGATTGCTTGGTTGTGTAGTCATATGATGTGCTTTAGTAGATAACAGAGACAGAATCTCTGATCATTCAGCAGTTTAACTGCTTCGCCAGGAAAAATTGTAAAATAAAACATTCTCCCTGAGATTTCCCCTTGGACTTGAAGAAAATAAATGAAAGCACTTCCCCCAAGACAGCGTTTGGAAATAATCTGAAAAAAAAATGTGCAGGTTGAACATCATCATGTATCTAGGCTGGACACCTAGGTTAGAACCCCATACTGGAGGTGAGATGTCTTTATTTAATGCACCGAGTGCTACGCCAACTCCAGCTCTGTGAAAATCAATCTGTAAACTCTCTGTCTTGGTATCTATCTTGGGATCTACAGTATGCAGTTGGAGAAAGTGGAGAGAAGATGGACACAGCCTGTGTTGACTTGACTGTTGCTCTCTCTGCCCCTCTTGGACTATTGTGCAGCATGTTTGTCAACATCATTTTGCTGGTCAGCGAGGAGAGGGTGAAGCTGAGAATGCACCTTCCCTGGAGTAAGGCCACATGGTGAGAGTAATCAGCTACCAATTGATTTGAATACATACAACTGTCCTGTATCGGCTACCTGAACCTGCATGACATGAGCTGTCCTCACGCTCTCTCCCAGCTTGATTTTTTTTTCTTTTTACCTTTGTTGTGCATAAAACCGGGTCTATTAATTCCAGATGATACAGTCAGTTCACCCGCAAAACACTAGCTTACTAGGGATAGTTTCATGATGCAGTGTACCATCGAGATACTGTATTTACTGTGGCTGCTATTTAGCTGCTATTTATAACAACAACACATTATATAGCCCAACAATGAGGAAAAATGGAGTTGGCTTGAGGATATATTCAGTCACTATTTTTTGTTGAACTCAGCGGGTTTTGTCTGCATGTATGTGTATATATTGTATGTATATATTGTATGTATATATTATAGGTACTTCATTTTATTAGTCATATTAGTAGTTGCAGCAGTAGTTTTGATTCGTTTTAGGCCTATTAGTAGTTGTACACAACGTTTTTATGCTGTTAATGTAAATTATTATTTTTATGATTTCATTGTTATCATTATTAAACAGTCACCAAATTATTATTGTTACTAAGTATAGTTAAATTTAAAATAATCAATTTACACTTGAAAAAACAAGATTGTGCATCGCAAGAGATTTCATCCTGCAAAATTTCAAATATAGAAATATCAAATCAAATGTATTTGTCACATACACATGGTTAGCAGATGTTAATGCGAGTGTAGCGAAATGCTTGTGCTTCTAGTTCTGACAATGCAGTAATAACCAACGAGTAATCTAACTAACAATTCCAAAACTACTACCTTATACACAAGTGTAAAGGGATAAAGAATATGTACATAAAGATATATGAATGAGTGATGGTACAAAGCGGCATAGCAAAGATGCAGTAGATGGTATCGAGTACAGTATATACATATGAGATGAGTATGTAAACAAAGTGGCATAGTTAAAGTGGCTAGTGATACATGTATTACATAAAGATGCAGTATGATGATATAGAGTACAGTATATACGTATACATATGAGATGAATAATGTAGGGTATGTAAACATTATATTAAGTAGGATTGTTTAAAGTGGCTAGTGATATATTTTACATCAATTCCCATCAATTCCCATTATTAAAGTGGCTGGAGTTGAGTCAGTGTGTTGGCAGCAGCCACTCAATGTTAGTGGTGGCTGTTTAACAGTCTGATGGCCTTGAGATAGAATACATTTGTTCACCGATATCCCCTTTCAACCATTTGAATTATTTATTTTTCAAGGCCTGAGGCACTTTTTCAGTCACATTCTTGAAGCCCAAGAAGCAAACACTTAGCTTCCTGGTAGATATGGAAATGAAAAGGATTTCTGAATGACTTTTTGGAGCTCGTGGGTCCCACCGCTGAGCTGGGGCTGCAGGAGTGTCCACTACACCCGGCACTTATCACTCTTTCACTTCTCCCTTCAACTCTTTATTTGAAAGTCAGAATTATATCATGGATCCTGTCATTTGCAATGGTTTTCATAATTTCAAGACTGGGTGAAAGCAGCTCAAGGGTTATTGAAAATAAATACATGCAACTTCATGTTCATCATCTCCAGCACCACCCCAAAATCAACATATGTGAAAATGGTGCATTTCTGTTTTGTAGTAAAAAAAAATAGAGGAAGATGCGTGTTTCCAATGACAGCATTGGTGCACATCATGTAATTTTAACCAATTACGAGTAGGCATTGCCTTCTAATTGCCTACTGCTTGTCTACTAACTGGTTGATGATGTAATTGGAAACACGTATCTTCCTCTATTTTCTTTACTACAAGACATAGAAACACACCATTTTCACATGTGTTGATTTTGGGGTGGTGCTGGAGATGATGAATATGAAGTTTAATTTGTATTTATTTTTTCCCCCTGAGTCTGTCTCGCTCAATATTTTTTCCTCCAATGTGCACGCAGACACACCTACGCACACGCACGCACACATGCATACACACAGTCATAGCATAGTGCACATTCAAGCACTGTTTTTCCCATTCAAAGACTGTATTTAATGAGTACATTGTGTCCAGACATACTATAACATAACATAACATACCATAACAGGTGTGCCTTGTTAAAAGTTAATTTGTGGAATCTTCTTAATGCGTTTGAGCCAATCAGTTGTGTTGTGACAAGGTAGGGGTGGTATACAGAAGATAGCCCTATTTGGTAAAATACCAAAGTCCATATTTTGGCAAGAACAGCTCAAATAAGCAAAGAGAAATGACAGTCCATCATTACTTTAAGACATGAAGGTCAGTCAATACGGAAAATTGCAGTCGCAAAAACCATTGAGCGCTATGATAAAACTGGCCCTCATGAGTAAGAATTGAGATGGTTTGGGATGAGGTGGACCGCAGAGTGAAGGAAAAGCAGCCAACAACAACATACAACAGCATACGTTGTAACTCCTTCAACACGGTTGGAAAAGCGTTCCAGGTGAAGCTGGTAGAGAATGCCAAGCATGTCCAAAGCTGTCATCAAGGCAAATGGTGGCTACTTTGAAGAATCTAAAATTTAAAATATAATTTGATTTGTTTAACACTTTAAAAAAAAATGTTTGCTGTCCTTGCCATAATATGGACTTGGTCTTTTACCAAATAGGGCTATCTGTATACCACCCCTACCATGTCACATCACAACTGATGGGCTCAAACGCATTAAGAAGGAAATAAATTCCACAAATTAACTTTTAACAAGGCACACCTGTTAATTGAAATGCATTCCAGGCGACTACCTCATGAAGCTGGTTGAGAGAATGCCAAGAGTGCGCAATGCTGTCATCAAGGCAATGGGTGGCTACTTTGAAGAATATCAAATATAAAATATATTTTGATTTGTTGAACACTATTTTGGTTTTGATGTCTTCGCTATTATTCTTCAATGTAGAAAATTGTAAAAAATAAAGAAAACCCCTTGAATGAGTAGGTGTGTCCAAACTTTTGACTGGTATTGTACGTCGGCTAGATGTGTTACTGTAGAGGTGGGTCTGTCTGATAAACATTTCCAGGAAATTAGCCCAATGGAAAAATGTGTAGGATTGCATTTTTCTCTCCACAGTCAAGAGGGTGGCCACTAAAAACAATCGCTAGCTTGGTGAGCCACTCAAGCAAATCTCATTTAGGGCTCCCAAAATGCTAGAACCAGCCCTGATTGTAGCAAGCAGAATAAATACTCTCCTCATCTCTGGGAATCCATATTTTTTTTCAAGATGGAATGATGTTCGACCCCATCAAACAAACACAGAATTGGCATACCATCCTCTCCCTGGCATGGAGATGTGATTGTGTTTGGAGTGGCGCTGCCAGTTTCTGAATATTATCTGCAGGGGTTTGTTCCGTGTTATTGCAGGGATTTGGGATGCTTTGTGAAATGTTTTTACAGTTTTGAAAAGCGCTCAATTCATTGGGAAAGTGAGATCACAATAGAAGTGGCTCGGAAAACAGATTCCCGGGCTTGTGCCTAATGCCTACGGTATGTAAATCATGTCGTCTATAATGCCTAGAAGCGTCTAGCAATGATGGATTCTCAATTCTGGATCATTTACATATCAGGATATTCTTTGCAAAATACCTCATTGTTTGGCTCATACTTGTCATGAATACTGGATTTCCTGTCAATTAAATGTATTTACAGGCATGTGCTGCCTCTTTGTCATGTGATCTTGTGACCTCTCCATGGTATCTATTGGCTGGCAGAGACAGACAGACCTGAAGAAAGACGACAGATATCAACCCATACACAATGTCGGCTTGAGGAGAGATCAAAAGAGATGAATTTGAAAGGAAAAAATAAGCCAAGAAAACGTTGCCTATTGTTGCCTTTAGAATTCAGTGGCCAATTGTTGCGAGGTGTGGAATGAATTGCAGGGCAGCGTATCTAAGCCGACAATGGAACGCTATCATTTGACAAAAAGCAGCAGCAAGAACCAGGGAACAAGATCTCCAAGTAACTGCTTCTCCAATAAATGGCCCAATTTCAAATCTAACGAGATCGAGAAAAATACCTGCAAATTCCCAGCGAAGCAACAAAAGCCACGTGAAAAAGTTCTCATTCAGTTAGGAGCCTGCTGTTTGTGCATAGACTATGTGAACACTGTCATGACAGACAGCATGGTGTGTTTAAATTGTCTCTGGCTAAGGCCTGAGGTACAAACTGTCCCCATCCTCAGGGAACATACTTTAAAGACTGTAACTTTTCATTCAGAGGGCTGTTGATGTAGAGTGATCTATGCAGCTCATCTAGATAAACTCAATGGCCAGCCACTCCATGGCTCTTTGTGTCTAGGTGTGTGGCTGTGTATTGAGCTGCAGCTGTATGTATGTAGTGTTTAATGGCATTCAGAACTGTTGTACGTGCTGCTTTGCTCAGAAGCTGGCTGCCTGTTCTCCCCTTCCACCCTTACGTTCTACTTTCTGAGGGATGTTGATATAGAGTGATCTATGAGGCTCTACCCAAAAAACACACCAAAGAATCCACATTTTCTGCGTGTGCGCGTGTGTGCGTGTGTGTGTGTGTGTGTGTGTGTGTGTGTGTGTGTGTGTGTGTGTGTGTGTGTGTGTGTGTGTGTGTGTGTGTGTGTGTGTGTGTGTGTGTGTGTGTGTGTGTGCGCGTGCGTGGTTGAGTTGCTGTGGCCATGGTCATGTCTATGAACAGACTATGACTATGTATGTGTTTTGGGCCACAGCTGTGTGTATGTGGCTCTCATTCAGGACTGTTGAACCTGCTGCTTCACCACCGGCTGGCTGATGAATGGTCCTCAGGTGAGAAGATGACAGCACTTTAAACTGCTCACTTTCTCTTTCTCTCATAGGGCAAGTGAAGGGCCCTTTATTTTGTTCAGACTCAACTCTCTAAACGCTGTTTCTCTGTCGCAGTCTTTCTTATAGCCCTGAGTGGTGGCCTTGTTTAAAATGAGAAAGGACTATTGTGTCAAATACTGTCCTGCCCATCATAACTTGATAGCCATTTAGTGAGCGTGTTGTGTGTTTATTTAGCTACTCCCACACATCAGTTGATGCAGGTAATGCTTATATATGATGTTGGGAATTGGTTCATGATCTCTGCCCTTCACTTATTATTGACTCAATGAGGTGATTAATTCATTAAACCAGTATAGTTATATTCAATACAGTAGATTCATGTGGATTGCAGTCAGAGGTTCCTTGTCAACAGCTTACCTGAATTCCATTACACAGGCACGTACAGTATGCAGACGCACACAAATACACACATGCACACACAAATCCCCCACGCACACACACACATGCACACACGCGCACATACACACACACACGCGAATACATGTAGAATAATCCTCATGCACTCCTACTCAGACGCATATTCTGCTATGTTTCCTCTGTTCCCTCTCCATAACCACTGGGCACACACACATTGGTTGAATCAACGTTATTTCCACGTCATTTCAATTACGTTGAGCCAACATGGAATAGACGTTGAATTGACATCTGTGCCAGTGGGTAGCCTTTATAGAAGAGCAGAGCAGAAAAAATGGTATTGTTGTCAAAGCCTACACTCCATCTGAATGACCTATTATACAACCCTCTTCCTGTTAAAGCTTTCATATACACACTATACACTATTATATTATTATCATTATTATTATACAACCCTCTTCCTGTTAAAGCTTTCATATACACACTATACACTATTATATTAGCATCATTATTATTCGTGTCAATGGTGGGGCTGTGTTCTGCTATTTGATTGATTATGGTTTGAAGTGTTCGTTCTCGAGTGCTCTCTCTCTCCCTCTCCAGCTCAGCAGCCACTTCCTGTGTGGCGGCGGCGAATGCAAAACACTGCACGCCTTTTTTGATCTATCACATCACACCCAGCACCTTAAAGAGATTATTTTAGAGATGATTGGCCACATTATCAGCGATGCCATTTTTACTAATACTGGTCTCTCCATTGCAGTGTACATGAAGAGGTCCCACTTCAGACTCAAGTGGAAAGCAATATTATGTTACATATTTCAACATCAAACCACATGTTTGGTTTCCCCTTCCCCTTGACTTCCCCTGGCGCGGTTATCGGGATCAATGCCTCTCACTATGTTTAAAGGCCCAGTGCAGTCAAAACTTGATTTCCACACTGGGAGGTTGGAATATTGTGAAAATTATGATAATGCCCTTTTAGTGTAAGAGCTGTTTGATAAGACCACCTGAAATTTCAGCCTGTTTTGGAGGGATGGAATTTCGGCCTAGGCACAAATTAGTTAAGACAGAGAGTTCCAACCCTCTCTGCCAATAACAGCTGTGTGCTTTTTAGAAGCTTGTATTAGGCATGTACTGTATCATGGCAGGCCAGACAGTAATCTGTCACATTTTATTGGGCTTTTGGGTATGGATTCTGTCACCATGCTTAGGTTGTTAGGCTTGGTTGCTTCAGTTGAGTAGTTCAGGCCTAAGTGGGTTTACATTTGGAGCCCAGTGAAGTCGGCTGTTGAGGCTGGTTGGGACGTGACAGAGACACAGAGAGTCTATTTCGATGGGCCCGCCTGCCAATCCCAGAGCCTAGATGGTTTGCTGAGCTCTGCCTCAGTACCACTGTGATTACTGACAGTGTGAAAGCCATTCAAGGCCCACTCTGTCTGTCTGTCTGTCTGTCTGTCTGTCTGTCTGTCTGTCTGTCTGTCTGTCTGTCTGGTCTGGTCTGGTCTGGTCTGGTCTGGTCTGGTCTGTGCTTAAATCTCTTACTAATATTTAACAGAGGACTTGTCTGACGAGATTCTATTGTCTGACTCTGTGTCTGTTGTTCTCACAGTGTACAGTTGTTGATGTCCAGATCTGTGATTAAAGCGGGCCTAGCCCATGCATGGTGGTGTGGTGTCCCTGAGCTGACAGGACTGGCCTTGTTTTAGTGGGACAGTGTATTTATCACCTGGTTAAGTGCTCTCACACGCTGCCTTAAGGACCATAACTCTGCCTACTGAAAAACAAAAGCCCAGCCAAGAGAGCCTGGACACTGCATCTCTCTGCTGTCACTAATGTACCATCACACACAGAACTAGGTGCTTAAGCGCGTGAACACACAAATGCACAAACACATGTCTGCACCCGCATACACACCCGCACATACCAACAATGCCCACATACAGTCTCAAACTGATCCATGTAACTCTGAGTGTTGAGACTGGCAGTCTGGGTGGATGTTAATTGTTTCATGCATAGTTACTACCAGACTCAGACTTGTGTCAGGTACGATCTGTTACCACCAGCACCGTCGGTTGGTGCCAGCATGAGAGTGTCTGTTCACGGTGTCAGTGCTGATTTACACACTTTTAATCAATTGGTTAATTAAAGTGTAGGACTTTGTTCTGAAGTGTAGCCAGTTTGCTACAGCAGGAAAATAATCCTGCAGCAACAGGACATTTAAATTATTATGTGGATTATAATTAATGGACATGTTTTGTAGTGGTTGACGCATTTTCTGTCAGGGCAAATCCAGTCTGAAATATTTAAGTGTAAATGACAAACTTTAGAAGCCTTTTTAAACCTTGAATACACTACCAGTTTGCATTTCCTGCAACAACAGGATGATCAAGATATGGCATCTGTAGCTGGTAAAGAAGTGTTAAACATGGAGGTGGAATAAAGTCCAGGTTGGGTAATTTGGAGGCTTTTTATAATATTCCTGGTCTCATTCCTGGGAAAATAAATGTTTCTGCAGACACACACACACACACACACACACACACACACACACACACACACACACACACACACACACACACACACACACACACACACACACACACACACACACACACACACACACACACACACACACACAACATGAAAATGTGTCTAAGACACTCCTGCAAGCCTTCACACGGCGATTTATAATTACCCTCATGTCTAAATAACATTGTTACAGATATGCCCATGACACGCCTGTATGCAGTCAATTCCTGATGATGCCATTTAATTGTCATCTCTGCCAACACAGCTTGAGGAATGGGTGATATTTTACTGAGAGGTTAATTAGTTGAAAGAAAATAAACGGAGGAGAAGAGAAGAAAAAGAGGTATGGCAGAGAGAATAAATGAGAAACACATCATGAGCCGCAGCCGTCACATTCACTGCTGGAACACATCGACTCATCTGACCCCTGAGCCATCAAACGAAAAGAGAGGTGTGAGTCCTGAGAGAGACTATAGCCTCCAGACCTAACAGGAGCTGTCTAGATATGATAGGGTGTAAATGCTGTCTCCTCTGCTTTTTAGGGTTGTTTCTGTAGAGTGTTTTCTATGCTTCTAGCCCAGAGCAGGAGAGTTTAACACAATGCAACATGTCGGCTACCTGTCTTTGTTTAGTCAGGGTTCACACGCACGGCCTGGCCTCTCTGAAATGCCTCTGAGGCTGTGTGCTGTGCATGCTCTGGCCTCCTCTCTTTTCTCCTGTTATTATAAGACACCTTTACTCAAATGTGTCTGTTGTAGCTGTTCTTGGAAAGACATGGTACTGTGTGCCTCATTTTCTACATTATGTGAAGTACAAAAATAGGTGCTATCTAGAACCTAAAAGGTTATTTGGATGTCCTCATAGGATAACCCTGTTTAGAACCCTTTTTGGTTCCAGGTAGAACTATTTTGGGTTCCATGTAGAACTCTGGTTCTACATGGAAAAGGGTTATCCTATGGGGACAGTCGAATAACCCTTTTGGAACCCTTTTTATCACATACATCTCTCATTGTACATTGTATATGTACTATATTACAATGGTTACAAGACCATAGATCATTGCCTGCACATACAGCCTATCTGTAGTGTACATGTGCAGTTCATGTACCATGTAGTGTTGACTTTGGGTGCTTGTTGTTGTTGTTGTTTGTAAATATAGAATTGCTGCTCTACCCATCCCCCGGCCTTCCATCAAGGCTCACTCATGGGGGATGCTGAGCCAGGGTTGTTGTGTGGACTGTAACAAGAGAGAGAGAGAGAGTTGTTCAAAGAGAGAGAGAGAGTTGTTCAAAGAGGGAGAGAGAGAGAGTTGTTCAAAAGAGAGAGAGAGAGAGTTGTTCAAAGAGAGAGAGAGAGTTGTTCAAAGAGAGAGAGAGAGAGAGAGAGAGTTGTTCAGAGAGAGAGAGAGAGAGTTGTTCAAAGATAGAGAGAGAGAGTTGTTCAGAGAGAGAGAGAGAGTTGTTCAGAGAGAGAGAGAGTTGTTCAAGAGAGAGAGAGAGTTGTTCAGAGAGAGAGAGAGAGAGAGAGAGAGAGAGAGAGTTGTTCAAAGAGAGAGAGAGTTGTTCAAAGAGAGAGAGAGAGTTGTTCAAAGAGAGAGAGAGAGTTGTTCAAAGAGAGAGAGTTGTTCGAAGAGAGAGAGAGTGTGTCATGTTTTACTCTCACTGTTCTTCTCCATCTGTGCTGTGTTACCTTGAGATCAGGTCCCCCTGTAGTGTGTCATGTATAAGATCTTGAGATCAGGTCCCCCTGTAGTGTGTCATGTATAAGATCTTGAGATCAGGTTCCCCTGTAGTGTCATGTATAAGATCTTGAGATCAGGTTGTCATGTATAAGATCTTGAGATCAGGTCCCCCTGTAGTGTGTCATGTATAAGATCTTGAGATCAGGTTCCCCTGTAGTGTCATGTATAAGATCTTGAGATCAGGTTGTCATGTATAAGATCTTGAGATCAGGTTCCCCTGTAGTGTCATGTATAAGATCTTGAGATCAGGTTCCCCTGTAGTGTCATGTATAAGATCTTGAGATCAGGTTGTCATGTATAAGATCTTGAGATCAGGTCCCCCTGTAGTGTGTCATGTGTAAGATCTTGAGATCAGGTTGTCATGTATAAGATCTTGAGATCAGGTCCCCCTGTAGTGTGTCATGTGTAAGATCTTGAGATCAGGTCCCCCTGTAGTGTGTCATGTATAAGATCTTGAGATCAGGTTCCCCTGTAGTGTGTCATGTGTAAGATCTTGAGATCAGGTTGTCATGTATAAGATCTTGAGATCAGGTCCCCCTGTAGTGTGTCATGTGTAAGATCTTGAGATCAGGTCCCCCTGTAGTGTGTCATGTATAAGATCTTGAGATCAGGTTCCCCTGTAGTGTCATGTATAAGATCTTGAGATCAGGTTGTCATGTATAAGATCTTGAGATCAGGTTCCCCTGTAGTGTGTCATGTATAAGATCTTGAGATCAGGTTGTCATGTATAAGATCTTGAGATCAGGTCCCCCTGTAGTGTGTCATGTATAAGATCTTGAGATCAGGTTCCCCTGTAGTGTGTCATGTGTAAGATCTTGAGATCAGGTTCCCCTGTAGTGTGTCATGTGTAAGATCTTGAGATCAGGTTGTCATGTATAAGATCTTGAGATCAGATTGTCACGTATAAGATCTTGAGATCAGGTCCCCCTGTAGTGTGTCATGTAAAAGATCTTGAGATCAGGTCCCCCTGTAGTGTGTCATGTGTAAGATCTTGAGATCAGGTCCCCCTATAGTGTGTCATGTGTAAGATCTTGAGATCAGGTCCCCCTGTAGTGTGTCATGTGTAAGATCTTGAGATCAGGTCCCCCTGTAGTGTGTCATGTAAAAGATCTTGAGATCAGGTCCCCCTGTAGTGTGTCATGTAAAAGATCTTGAGATCAGGTCCCCCTGTAGTGTCATGTGTAAGATCTTGAGATCAGGTCCCCCTGTAGTGTGTCATGTAAAAGATCTTGAGATCAGGTCCCCCTGTAGTGTGTCATGTATTAGATCTGGGGACATACTGCATAATTATATCAACAAGATTTACAGTTGTAGCTTTTTCAAGGGATCAGCAATGAAGGTTGAAATCTCAATGAATGCACAGTAAGTGGTATACAAAATGATACCAACATATGTTTAAACAAGAGCTACGTAGTTTGTCTGAGCGTATGGTGACTACAGTAGGAATCCAGTGTTGATTCACTGCCATCCCAGTTTCCGTGGTCTTCCATCCTGAAGTGGATGAGGTATTGCAGTGATGCGATGGATTCTCTCACAGTGCTCGGAGTTTAGCATGCAGCAGCATCACTCAGGGTTCTTCATGCGTCAGAGACCGTGTTGGAGGAAATAAAACATATGAAGTAGCACAATGTGAAGGAGCATTTAGACAGACACTCTTTGAACGCTATTGCCTCGGCTCTCTTCCTCTCCTTCAGATGGGTGGCTGGTGGCTGGCTGCTGGGGGGTAGAGGGGTGGGGGGGTGGAAGGTGTATTTGGAGGGTTTTGACTGATGACTTGTCAGGATTTTTCTTTAATCGTAGCAGTAATAGGCTCGGGGGTTCATTCGAGAGATCGTGTGTCTCCGATTGTTTGGTTATTATCATCTGACATTGTAAATGGGGGTGGGGGTGGGGGTGGGGGTAAGGGACATATTTGTTTATTATCATCTGACATTGTAAATGGGGGTGGAGGTGGGGGTAAGGGACATATTTGTTTATTATCATCTGACATTGTAAATGGGGGTAGGGGTGGGGGTAAGGAACATATTTGTTTATTATCATCTGGCATTGTAAATGGGGGTGGGGGTGGGGGTAAGGGACATTTGTTTATTGATGATGCGGCGGTGGTAATGTGAGGAGAGAAGGAGAGAGCGAGCGTCGGGCTGTCTGTCAGGGTAGAAAATCGGCCCCTCAGTCAGTCAGAGAAAAAGCTTTTCCAGGAAAGAAGCGTGATGGTTTTTCTAACCACCTTAGCCAGAGAATGAGGCATTCGCTGTAGCGCTCACCTCTGCACTGACATGTGACGAGTTTTTCAAGGTTGTACAGAATAAGAAAGCCCATCGACACAGCCTGGCAGATCGATAAGGTTTACACATGACTCCACTTCCCGGGAGCACAATCCCCCACCATCCCTGCGGGGCCCGACGGATTATCTGGAATGGGGAGGAGGGGGAGGGAAAGTGGAGGAAATGAATTTCAGTGGTCGGTAGTGGAGGAGGAGGTAATGGTTGTGGTGCAAAACACTATCAACTGACCATTAGCCGGAGTCCCTCAGCTTACTGGATACTGAGTAGAAAGCCTTAGTACTGCATTGGATTACACTCTAAAACATGTGGGCCCCACTCTTCTATGATGTGTATGTGCAGTTTGCTTTGTGTTGTTTTTGTATCCTGTAGTTGTCCACCCACGAGCAGAGGAACAGCATATTAACCCCCTGACCTCCAGTCCTCTTGGGGAGCGAGCAGGGTCAGACAGCCAGGCTGTGAGCTGTGAACCTTTCTGTTTCTTACACACCCTTTGTTTCAGAAGACCCTCACAACACCTCAAGTACAGACATGGGATCTTCATTTGATCACCCTGTAGCAGGAGAACTTTCCTGCAATGCAGGATATTTTTTAGTGTTTTTGAGGTTTAAAATGGCTTGTGAAGTTTGTAATTTCCACTTTGAAATGTCAGACTTGATTTTCCCTTACGGGAAAATGTATCAACCCCTACATAAATTATATAATCCAAATAATAATTCACATTTCCTGTTGCTGCAGGATTATTTTCCTGCTGTGGCAAACTGGCTCAAATGAAGATCCTACATTTGTATGGTACACACAGAGCCCTTTCTGAACCCAGAGGAACTCAGGACATTGTGTTTCTGCTCTAGTTTCAATTCCTGGAAGGCAGGATGACAACTTTCTCCTCAACTCTTTTATTGACCCTTTTCTTTGGTCTGACCTTGGACTCCCTGCTGCTGATCACTGGGGCTTCATTCACTTTATAAAGAACAAAGATATACTGTAGATTGTCTAGTCTTCCTCTAATTGTCCCTCCCTGTGTTTCCTGTCTGTTCTGTGGAGCGAGCAGCAGCTTAGGGTAGTGGAGTGGTGGAGTGAAGGTCACCCCAGCGGTGGTGATGATGGGGGTAAAATCACTGTGCTCCTCCAATCAAGCCACTCTCATTGATGTGGGAGCTCTTTAATTATTGTCCTTCTTCAACAATGTGAGCTTGTTAATGATGTTCCTCATGCTGTAGTTATTGGCGCACCCTCTAATTACTTCCCCACCCCGCAATAACACGCTTGTTAGAGGAGAGAGTGCCATAGGTCCCCCGTCGGGTGTGTAATCTGGCCCCTCCACCACCCGTTCTGATTCTGGCCTTGTGGAGGCGTAAGGAAGGACAATCACCAGAGGTTACCCTGACTAAGACACCAGGCACTGAGTCACCCTCAGCTCAGACTGATGAGGGGCTGGTCTGACTCTAATCCCAATGGCTGAAGAGGGTGAGGACCTCAGGCTGACACACTGCTGACTATAGACAAGAGTGGCTTTGATTTGATAAATGTACGTCTGTCTGTCTGTCTGTCTGTCTGTCTGTCTGTCTGTCTGTCTGTCTGTCTGTCTCCCTTTCCCTCTCATAGTCTGTCTGTCTGTCTCCCTTTCCCTCTCATAGTCTGTCTGTCTGTCTGTCTGTCTCCCTTTCCCTCTCATAGTCTGTCTGTCTGTCTGTCTGTCTGTCTGTCTGTCTGTCTGTCTGTCTGTCTCCCTTTCCCTCTCATAGTCTGTCTGTCTGTCTCCCTTTCCCTCTCATAGTCTGTCTGTCTGTCTCCCTTTCCCTCTCATAGTCTGTCTGTCTGTCTGTCTCCCTTTCCCTCTCATAGTCTGTCTGTCTGTCTGTCTTGTCTGTCTGTCTGTCTGTATCTGTCTATCTGTCTGTCTCTCTCCCTTTCCCTCTCATTGTCTGTCTGTCTGTCTCCCTTTCCCTCTCATAGTCTCTGTCTGTCTGTCTGTCTGTCTGTCTGTCTGTCTGTCTGTCTGTCTGTCTGTCTGTCTGTCTGTCTGTCTGTCTGTCTGTCTGTCTGTCTGTCTGTCTGTCTGTCTGTCTGTCTGTCTGTCTGTCTGTCTGTCTGTCTCCCTTTCCCTCTCTCGCTCTCTGTGGGCTCTGACAGGCAGCGCTGTCCCCTTCCTGCCTCTCTCTCTCTCTCTCTCTGTGGGCTCTGACAGGCAGCGCTGTGCCCTTCCTGCCTCTCTCTCTCTCTCTCTCTCTCTCTCTCTCTCTCTCTCTCTCTCTCTGTGGGCTCTGATAGGCAGCGCTGTGCCCTTCCTGCCCCTCTCTCTCTCTCTCTCTCTCTCTCTCTGTGGGCTCTGACAGGCAGCGAAGTGCCCTTCCTGCCTCTCTCTCTCTCTCTCTCTGTGGGCTCTGACAGGCAGAGCTGTGCCCTTCCTGCCTCTCTCTCTCTCTGTGGGCTCTGACAGGCAGCGATGTGCCCTTCCTGCCTCTCTCTCTCTCTCTCTCTCTCTGTGGGCTCTGACAGGCAGCGATGTGCCCTTCCTGCCTCTCTCTCTCTCTCTCTCTCTCTGTGGACTCTGACAGGCAGCGCTGTCCCCTTCCTGCCTCTTTCTCTATGGGCTCTGACAGGCAGCGCTGTGCCATTCCTGCTTTTCTCTCTCTCTCTCTCTCTCTCTCTCTCTCTCTCTCTCTCTCTCTCTCTCTCTCTCTCTGTGGGCTCTGACAGGCAGCGCTGTGCCCTTCCTGCCTCTCTCTCTCTCTCTCTCTCTCTCTCTCTCTTGCTCTCGCTCTCTCTCTTGCTCTCGCTCTCTCTCTCTCTGTGGGCTCTGACAGGCAGCGATGTGTCCTTCCTGCCCCTCTCTCTCTCTCTCTCTCTCTCTCTCTCTCTCTCTCTCTCTCTCTCTCTCTCTCTCTCTCTCTCTCTCTCTCTCTCTCTCTCTCTCTCTCTCTCTCTCTCTGTGGGCTCTGACAGGCAGCGATGTGTCCTTCCCCTGCCCCTCTCTCTCTCTCTCTCTCTCTCTCTCTCTCTCTCTCTCTCTCTCTCTCTCTCTCTCTCTCTCTCTCTGTGGGCTCTGACAGGCAGCGATGTGCCCTTCCTGCCTCTCTCTCTCTCTCTCTCTCTCTCTCTCTGTGGGCTCTGACAGGCAGCGATGTGCCCTTCCTGCCCCTCTCTCTCTCTCTCTCTCTCTCTCTCTCTGTGGGCTCTGACAGGCAGCGCTGTGCCCTTCCTCTCTCTCTCTCTCTCTCTCTCTCTCTCTCTCTCTCTGTGGGCTCTGACAGGCAGCGCTGTGCCCTTCCTGGCTCCCTGGCAGGACTTGCTGACCTTTGCTGCTCCTCACCACCTCTCATTAATCTCCCTGCAGACACTGTCTGCCCCATGCCCCCCGACGCCATGCCACGCCGCACTCCATGCAACCGATAACCTGGCACGGCTAACCCGATCCCCGCTGAGCAAAACACACATCAGCTCATAAGATAATGATTCAGAAGAGGGAGGAAGTCAGTGCAGTTCAGTCTCTCTGCAAAGACACGTCTCAGGGTCTGTCTGTCTCCCCGTGGGCTCTGTCAGTAGTAGTGGAGAGAGGTTCTGATCCACTATATAGTAATGTGAGATGTACATGAAGCCAGCCAGGGGGACAGTACCCTGTGGCGGTATCACTATGTGTCAATGCTATTTATATCTCGTCACAAGCCCTCTGTGTTAACTGTGTTGTTGAGCTCAGTTATCAGACTGACTGCCTGGGCAGGATTGGGGTCACTGGCCGCAGTAATAGTCTGATTGAGAATAATGTTCAAACAGTGAGTCTCTCACAGTGGTGGTGTAGCGAGCAGAGAGAGATGCTGGGGTCAACACTGCATCTAACTGAATGAAGAAAGCGAGTTCAATGTGATTACATGTGTTAGACGTCTGTAACAGTGGAGCACTGCTGACACTGATGAAGTCTGGCATGTAGCTGGCTGAATCAGTGGCCCTGCTTGTTGTTGTTTGTATTGAGAGAGGATGAAGTGGTGTTCTCAGAGAAATACAGCGTGATGATGGCATGGTTCTCCCAGCTCCACTCCTACTCCCACACCAGTACTCTTCTCTAAATGTGAACAGTAAATCACCCAGCCGTCTGGGACATGTTACGTGTCTCTCCAAGAGGCTCATGTGGCTCTCTTGTGCTATTCTATGTGAACAGGAGATGTATAGGGATTTCTATAGCAATAACATATGTTATTCAACATTCAGAACTGTTGCCACGCTATTGGTCCCTGCCCAGGTCATTGCTTTAAGTGGAAAACAGGCTAGGTTCTGAAACACACTTTAATGGATCATCTGTATCTAGCATCTAGATCAGGGATTAGCAACTGGTGAACCGCAGCCCCCTTTTGTAGGTCCAGGGACCATAAAAAAAATATATATATATTTTTTCTACTCAGTCGGGGTCTCAACATACTGTTTAGAATTATAATAATAGAATACACAAGGTGCAATTTTGAAAAGTGGTTGTGTATCACCAGTCACTCAATTTACCCACGGGTATGGATGTGGGTACGCAGACCCACAAGCCACTGCGGCCCCTGAAGATGAGTTCCGTTTTTTTGTGGCCCCCACCCCCATCTAAGTTGCCCATCCTCGATCTAGATCATGGCTGGCTTGTTTATTTTGCTAGTTTTCAGCCTTTGGGGCGGCAGGTTAGTCAGCCTAGTGGTGAGAGTGTTGGGCCAGTAACCGAAAGGTTGCTGGATCAAAACTCTGAGCTGACAAATTAAAAATCTGTTGTTCTGCACCTGAACAAGGCAGCTAACTCACTATTCCCTGGTAGGCTGTCATTGTAAATAAGAATTTGTTCTTAACTGACTTGATTAGTTCAATAAAATAAAATGTTGGAATTGGATAAATATTCTGTTCATAGAAAACCCTCTCAATTCCTTCCACATCTCTTTTTCTGGTTCAGTTTGTATAAACAACCTGTTATGACCGTTTTTAGCAGTGGCTCAATTAGGACTTGACGATATGGCAACAATATAATGTCATTGTCATTTTGGACGGTATAGCGGTATTTGACGGTATTTTATGCTTCTGAATAATACAAGTTCTAATTAAGCTTTTTTGAGTAGTGCATGACTGTAAGATGGCAACAGATGAATTCTGAGTGGTTTTAATTGGCTTCCTCCATTCGGACGATTTTTATCCTCAACCAAACGAGGACAAAACTGACAGTGAAGTAGTCCAATTTGTAGAACCTTTCATTTATTTAGAACTATATCAACATATCGCTGTAGACGGTATTGTAAAAAAATAAATCCATACTGGTATACCTTAATACATGACATATCCCCCAGCCCTATGCCCAATGTGTCACCCTCCCTGTGACTCATTGAGGAATCAACAATGTTGGACAGCAACCATACCCAACATAACTCGTCTTTTTTCCCGGAAATACTTACAAGCTCAACTTTTTTTCTATGAAGGAGGAGGGCTTTCAATGTGTGCACATTGCTAGGGTATTGAAACACCAAAATAAACAGTGGAGCACATTAGGATGCGGTTGCTTCAATGCATGCAGCGATTAGGGACTGAGCAAGGTGAGGGATGTTCAGTTCCAAGATTGTTCTGTTCTCTCCTGGGGAGAGCTGTGTAGAGGATAGGGGACACTAACAGGATTTTGAAGAATTGTTGAAGCTATTGATGACATTCTGTCTGGGCTAGAGGCTGTGTGTTCGTCTGACATTCTGTCTGGGCTAGAAGCTGTGTGTTCGTCTGACATTCTGTGTGGGCTAGAGGCTGTGTGTTCGTCTGACATTCTGTCTGGGCTAGAGGCTGTGTGTTCGTCTGACATTCTGTCTGGACTAGAGGCTGTGTGTTCGTCTGACATTCTGTCTGGGCTAGAAGCTGTGTGTTCGTCTGACATTCTGTCTGGGCTAGAAGCTGTGTGTTCGTCTGACATTCTGTCTGGGCTAGAAGCTGTGTGTTCGTCTGACATTCTGTCTGGACTAGAAGCTGTGTGTTCGTCTGACATTCTGTCTGGACTAGAAGCTGTGTGTTCGTCTGACATTCTGTCTGGACTAGAGGCTGTGTGTTCGTCTGACATTCTGTCTGGGCTAGAAGCTGTGTGTTTGTCTGACATTCTGTCTGGACTAGAGGCTGTGTGTTCGTCTGACATTCTGTCTGGACTAGAGGCTGTGTGTTCGTCTGACATTCTGTCTGTGTACTGAGTCAGAGGGCAGTGTCTTATTTCATCCAGGGTCTGAAACATGAGCCTGCTGTACATCACAACTATGTGTCCCAGGAGAATATTCATAGTCCTAAACATGGTGGCTGTAATGATCCCCTAGTAACGTCACAGTCACATTAGAGGAAGGGAAGGGATAGTGCTTGTCGTGAGATGGGATTCCCATACGTACAGTGCACAGGGCTATGACTCTATTATAGTATGCTATACAATGAGTGTACAACACATTGGGAACACCTTCCTAATAGTGAGTTTCACTAGCATTTTGCCCTCAGAACAGCCTCAATTCAACAGAGCATGGACTCCACAAGGTGTCGAAAGAGTTCCACAACAATGCTGGCTCACAGTTGTCAAGTTGGCTGGATGTCCTATGGGTGGTGGATCATTCTTGATACATGTGGGAAACTGTTGAGCATGAAAAATCCGGCAGCGTTGCAGTTCTTGACATTCTCAAACCGGTGCACCTGGCACCTACTACCATACCCCATTCGAAGGCACTTAAATATTTTGTCTTGCTCATTCACCCTCTGAATGGCACACATACACAATCCATGACACAATTTTCTCAAGGCTTAAAAATCCTTCTTTAACCTGTTTCCTCCCCTTTATCTACACTGATTGAAGAGGATTTAAGAAGTGGCATCAATAAGGGATCATAGCTTTCACCTGGTCAGTCTATGTCATGGAAAGAGCCATTGTTCCTAATGTTTTGTACACTCAGTATATAAATCAGTGTCTCAAGCTGGTGCTGTGAAGTTCCGAGGAGAGTATAAAGCCTGACGCCATACAGACAGGGCTCCTGACATTAGCCATTAGACTGACTCCGGTCCTATTGTTACAACCCACTCCAGCCAAGGTATTTGCTAGTGTCACGCCCTGAGCCGTTTCACCTGTTCCTGTTATTGTCTCCACCCCCTCCAGGTGTTGCTTATTTTCCCCAGTGTATTTATCCCTGTGTTTCCTGTCTCTCTGTGCCAGTTCATCTTGTATGTTTGTTTCCAAGTCAACCAGCATTTTTCCTGTTCTCCTGCTTTTTGCATTCACCTTTTTCTAGTCCTGGTTTTGACCCTTGCCTGTTTCTTGACTCTGTACCCGCCTGCCTGACCATTCTGCCTGCCTTGACCAAGAGCCTGCCTGCCACTCTGTACCTCCTGGACTCTGATCAGGTTTTAACCTTTTGCCTGTCCACAACCATTCTCTTGCTTACTCCTTTTGGATTAATAAACATTGTAAGACTCCAACCATCTGCCTCCTGTGTCTGCATCTGGGTCTCGTCTTGTGCCTTGATAGCTAGCCTTGATTACGACTGGCTGCTGCAGCTGTGTCCTTGTGCTGTTGATGGCCATGCCGCCTCGCCAATCTGTGTCCTTGTGCTGTTGATGGCCATGCCGCCTCGCCAATCTGTGTCCTTGTGCTGTTGATGGCCATGCCGCCTCGCCAATCTGTGTCCTTGTGCTGTTGATGGCCATGCCGCCTCGCCAATCTGTGTCCTTGTGCTGTTGATGGCCATGCCGCCTCGCCAATCTGTGTCCTTGTGCTGTTGATGACCATGCCGCCTCGCCAATCTGTGTCCTTGTGCTGTTGATGGCCATGCCGCCTCGCCAATCTGTGTCCTTGTGCTGTTGATGGCCATGCCACCTCGCCAATCAGTGTCCTTGTGCTGTTGATGGCCATGCCGCCTCGCCATTCTGTGTCCTTGCTTCTCTGTTTCTCTCCACTACGCTGCTCTGAGACATCTCTATTAAATCCTGTTGGTGCATACACAGCTTTATTATTCTGATTTAATACAACAATGCCTTCGAATATCCATTCTGCTTCCTTCACTTTTTATTTATGCCACTTCGCCAACCAGTCTACTCCCCCTCGCCCCCCCCCCCGCCTGGCTCGACGCATGGCCCGGCAGGCAGAAAGGAAGGCAGCACAATGGATATTAAATCAGATTTATCGTCAGGCTATAGAATGGTGACCCACGGTTCTGTCTGTCTGCCGGGGAAGGGGGAGCCCTCCGCTCCCCTCCCAGGGTGACAATACAGCCCCTGCACAATTGATGGCCCCTCAATTTGATCCCTGGAATTGGTTACATTCCTTTCGGATTGACACCGGGGCGAAATGGAATTAGGGACAGCGGGGCGAAATGTGCTTCGGTGGAATAAATGTGGAGAGCGAGGCTGAATGCTTATAGGAGCACATGAACACTTTAGCTCAACCATTCCTACTTGTCACACTGTCAGTTTAATGTGAATTTTGAAAGGGTGTTTAAGAGAATGATGTGGGTGGAGGGAGGTGGGAGGACAGAGATGGAGAGCGAGAGAACGGTAGATTGAATTGCGTTGGGCTTACATCTGATTCAGCCTGTCTAGGTTCATAATCTACATTGAGAAGACAACCTTGAGGTCATATATTCAGGTAATTTTATACTTTGTAATTAAGTAAAACAATAAATATTGAGATATTTAGACCACTCATTCTCTGGGTACAAAAGCAGTAGGCTACAGTATCTCCTGTTGCTGAGAGAGAGGCCAGAAAAGGGGGGAGTGAGAAATGCTGAGGTAGATGGAGAGATGGATCAGGATGACAGAAAGTGGTCTTCGAGTTGTGGTATGTTCTGTGCTGCTGCCTGCTTGGGTTGTCTAATGACAGTATAATCACCATATTGTCAGTGTTTCCCCGAGGATTTTCTTCAGCAGTGGTGGCCAGGGTAGTGGGTGGAAGGGGGGTTCATTGGCCACGGCTACTGAATGAATTTAGGGGAAACACAAACAAACAATGTTGGCATTGTTGATCATCAGAGCTTCATCAGATCTTCCTCTGTCCCTGTGCTCCACATCATTAAACGACTGGTAGGGGAAGCTTTTGGATGAGGTATTACTCCCTGCATTACCCCGTATCGATACAACACAGGCCTATGTGGATGGTCTCAGCAGACACTGTGATCAAAGGGTGACTGCCCTTCCTGATTGGGCCTCGTTTTGAAGATTGCTCATGAAGAAATGCTAGCGGCCATGACTGAAGCCAAACAAGAGTTGTCTTGGGGGTGTGGTTTGATGTGGGTGTGTTCACATATCATACCCTGGCAGGTACTGTTGTTTTTCCCTCCTGAGTCACCGTAGCAATAACATAGCCACTTCTTCAAAATTGTCACTTCCTTAAAATAGACAGAATTACTCTGGGATAAATCAAGAAATCTGTCATTTATTTGAGATGTTTTTTTGCCGATTTAGGTCTTCGTTGTGCAATTTCACATCTAGGTAAGGTGTTTGGTGCATTATCACTCGAGTAAAGAAATGTGCATGAAAAACTAGTCATTGCACTGCACACAGTCTATCGAGTCTGGAAAGTCTGGCTGCTCACTCAGGACGGATTTCTGAGAACAATATCATGTCTACAACGTCATCACCTGCATGCTGTCAAACTATCGTAAATAAAGAAAAGCTACATGCTGTTTATCAGTGCCCAAAATCACTTGATAAAGTAGCTAGCTAAGTTACAACTCTGTGTTTGTCAATGAAGCTAGAAATTAGTAGCTATCAGGCACATTGAGCAGCCAGACCACAATCAGCTTATCAAGTCACTGGCGAATGACGACCTGTGATTCGGTGCCGTTTAGTTTTTCACAACTTTCTCAGTATCCGTCTGGCAGTGTTACATAGGGAATCATTTTACAAAATAGGTCGGCGAGACACAAGATACGAGGGAATGGGTTTTGAAAGTTGGGATACAAGTGCGGTCGGATCGTCTCAATTCTCATTTTGCCCCAAAAAGTGCAGACTCAAGTGATTGACACTATCAAACACATCAGCAAGTGGCCAAGAGTTATTTCAACATGACATTGGCGACATGTTGTCTTACTGTATGTTAACAAGTCCTGAGGCGCTGTGTAATGAGCAGGTCTCACTGTCTATGATTGCATAGAGCTCGCGCTTCTGATAGAGCGCAATCAGCTGCTTCTCTCGTATTAGTGGGCGCTGGGCAAGAGGGCGTGATCATAAACCCAACCCCTTGTAAGTGACAAACTCACTTCCAGAATTCAGTCTTAGACCAGACTGACTTTATGACCAAAATGATCCTATTTACTCTTAGTAGTCCATTTTTTCACTAGATGCCACATAGGCCGTTTAAAACCAGACACGATCAGTAATTAAAATCTACTTTGTTATATTTAGAGCTAATTCCTTTATGGAAAATGATAAATTGTATCTATAAGTATGTGTGTAATCTAATTAAGGAGCATTAGGGTGAGTCAGGAGTTCTGAGGGACAGTCAGTCAGGTACATTACTTTAATGACAAAAGTCCTCAAGATTAGATTCTTGTTCATTACTTTTTTTAAACATGTTTTTTTTTTACCATATCTCATTTTACCATCTCATCAATTAGAAATATTGAGAAATCTATACTTTGGCATTTAATGACAAGACACTGCACACCATTATTGACAATACATATTTACATAGTTATTTCTTGAAATGGGCACCAACATTGTTATCCTGGATCATTCTCAGGTGTTGTTGTTTCTGCATGTTTGTTGATGGCAGATAAATGAACGACCTGCTGAAAACACATCTCCAGCTACTCTAACGAGACTGTGGTTTCCCACAAACACCCATCAACACCACCTTTTCTTCTATCTGTCTCGTTCTCAAAATGTCTCTCTCATTTTTCCTGGTAGCTGGTGTTGTCAGGATGGTAGGCAGTGCGCAGCGGGTGATTATGGATGTGTGTGCAGTGATGTAGCTAGCAGCCTGCAGGAGCTCAGTCATGGTCAGATCTCTGGAGGGGGTCCACAGAGAGGGGAGAGGCATCCCTGTACTGTCCTGCAGTTTGCCTGTCTGGGTCATCATCCTTCAACCTGCAGCCTCAGCGCGGCACACCTTGTTAGTATTCAGCTCCCACAGCCAGCACAGAGCTTCATCTGCTCTGCATTGCTGGGCTGTACAGGGCCAGGGCTGGCTGGGGCTGGCTGGGTGAAATATAGAGAAAAGATTCCCAATCCCATCCTCACTGTCACATCGCAGAGACATGATTCTGTCCTCTTCCATAAACGATCTCAGTCAGAGGTGTAACTTATATCACCGTTCTATTTCCTGTTGTGTAAGAGTGGATTTGTAGATCTTTGTACCGTTGTTTACTTGTGCCGTTGTTAATCCTGTACCGTTGTATAACTCAATGCCTTTATTTCCTAGTGCAGACAGGAAATGCCACGTATTCCTTTAACAATTTAGTAGAAAAGATGACAAGACATCCAATAAATTAGTCTTGCCTTTAGGCTCTGCTCCTTCTGGGTAGATTACCGCCAGAGCATCATGTTAAGATGATGATGATAATAATAATAATAATAATAATTACAGGCAGCGAGCTGTACCAATCTCCCTGCAGGAAAGCAACCCCGAACCAAACAGGTGGAGACTGGGGTGGTGGTGTGTACAGGATGCGGTTGCATTGTCCTTTCATGTAACCAACAGCAGCAGTGGTAGCAGAGAATGTGTGAGTTAAACTGATCAGATAAAATAGACCTCCATATTAAGGTTGTAATTGTTTGTAGAATCTGATTGGTGTAAAGTCAGCTGATCCACAGCTCAAGTGACATTCTGGTTTCCTGTCTGAGCCACCTGCGCATGATTTATATTCCACCCCTGTGATGGAAACCTTGTAATCTCCAAGTCTTCAGTTGATCTTTAACCTCTGCCTGTTGATAGGTGTAATATAGACAATCTAATAGAGATGTATGGTCTCTCTCTGTGGATATTGTATCTCTGATTAGTATTGATCTGAGGAGGAGCCATACCTCTTCTCTCATAGATGGGGTCTTCCAATATCTGCTCTTCTTTTCTCTGCCTCACAGAGACAGCCATTTGAATGGCTTGAAACTCAGATTTTAAATGGAGTTTTAATAACAATAAGTGTATATGAATTGGACACTTAGTCTCTCTTTTTAAAAGTGCATTGTGAAGAGTTTAATTCCAAAACGCTATATATCAATTTTCAGAATTAGGTTTTATTATTTAAAGAAATGATTAGAGATGTGTGTGTGTTTTTCCACTGTCTAATCATGGCATGAGGTTGTTCAATGACAGACATGTATCTGTTTAAAATCTATCACTTGATGGTTTCATTTCAGAGCGACAAATAAATATGTCTTTTGGCAAAATGCTATATATCCGCCTCTCAGAGAAATAAGTAGTACTGCTAGATTTTACACAGTCAAATATAACGAATAACTACATTTTAATAAAGAACTGTACAAATTATACACGTCTGACAAATATTTAAAATCAAATAAAATAATAATTAAATACAATGATATGAGATCTGTATGTAAAATGTTTACATTTGTCATTTGAGTCATTTAGCAGATGGTCTTATCCAGAGCGACTCACAGTAAGTGCATTCATCTTAAGATAGCTTGGTGAGACAAACATATATCACAATCAATTATACAGGATACCAACATTGCATTCCAGCTGAGCAATGGATGTATAGCGTTATGCAAAAAAATAAAAAATAATCATACATCTAAAATCTATTAATAAAAAAAAGCAATCATGTCTGATGAAAAAACACATATGAAAAATTGGTGAATATAGCATTTTGGAAATAAACTTTTCATATATAATTGTCCCCCACAATGATATCGGGGAGGGGACTGTGGATCTGTCTCCGTCTGTTCGTTTTTATATGTAATACGTTTTCACACGTAATATCTCAGATAGCACTGGCCTGATTTTGATGAATCTAGGGGAATGATGGTCTTGCCATAGAGATTTACAAAATTACACTGATTAGCCAGATGGTGGCGCTATAACCAGAGATTGACAATGCAAATTTTAAAAAGTCACACCCCTCACCCCGTTTGACCTAAAGTTATGACATCTGGTACATAGGTCCCTCTCCTCACAAGAAACACATTTATCTCAGGGACCCATAAGGTCCGCCATGATGGAATTTCCATAATTTTGATTTTTTATCTTTTTCTATGTATTACTCTTCTCATATGTATATACTGTATTCTATACTATTCTACTGTATCTTAGTCTATGTATTACTCTTCTCATATGTATATACTGTATTCTATACTATTCTACTGTATCTTAGTCTATGCATTACTCTTCTCATATGTATATACTGTATTCTATACTATTCTACTGTATCTTAGTCTATGCATTACTCATCTCATATGTATATACTGTATTCTATACTATTCTACTGTATCTTAGTCTATGCATTACTCATCTCATATGTATATACTGTATTCTATACTATTCTACTGTATCTTAGTCTATGTATTACTCATCTCATATGTATATACTGTATTCTATACTATTCTACTGTGTCTTAGTCTATGTATTACTCTTCTCATATGTATATACTGTATTCTATACTATTCTACTGTATCTTAGTCTATGCATTACTCATCTCATATGTATATACTGTATTCTATACTATTCTACTGTATCTTACTCTATGCATTACTCATCTCATATGTATATACTGTATTCTATACTATTCTACTCTTAGTCTATGCCGCTCTGACATTGCTCATCCATATATTTATATATTCTTCATTCAATTCCTTTACTTAGACTGTGTGTATTGGGTAAATGTTGTGAAATTGTTAGATATTATTTGTTAGATATTACTGCACCGTTGGAGATAGAAATACAAGCATTTCACTGCACCCACAATAACATCTGCTAAAACACGTGCATGTGACCAATTACATTTGATTTGATTTGAAATGCAAGCACTGTCAAGATTCAACATATGTGAGAGCATTCATATTGGCCTCTTATTGACTGAGTGCTGAAAATATATAACATTATAGGACATTCTTTGCGGATATTGTTCTACTTTTTCGAATGTTGCACTTTACTGGTCCATCTTCAGCTGCCCGTTATTGCATGGCGAAGTAGGCCTGTGATTTTCCCCGTGGACAGCAAATGGCAGAACATTATAGGTATTACAGAAAGGAACTTTCAGGGGAGTTTAACAAGCTCAGGCCAGGTTTATATCATGATTGATTTTCTGCTCTGAGCTTTTTTTTTTTTTATCAATCCATTAAAGTGGAGCCTGCAGTGTGGCAGTGGTCCAGACACCAACATTAACATCCCATCTCTGGGCTGGAGATGTGGGGAAGGTCAGGGGGAGAGGGTTGCTAGGGGAAATCCACGACTACTGGCCTGGCCTGCAACTATAGATCTGGAACTGATCAACAGGATGTACAGGTAATCACATCAAATCAGATTTATTGGTCCTTCGTTGCAAAGTCAATAAAGATGTTTTTAAACTCAGAAGTTACCATTAAAGCAAACATTCATATACTTATCATTAAAACAGTGCGCACTAAGGCTTTAAAAAAATATATAGCTTTTGATCCGAGGTGTAAATATAATACACAACTGTAAATACAACCTAGGCTATATATTATATATATATATATATATATTTGTTCTGGAAATATTTGAGATGCTCAAGTCAGTCAGAAAGATTCATGTTGGGGACAGATCTAGTTGGAAGGGTTTTCTATTGGAAAGTGAATGTTTTGTCATGTTGTCAGTGGAACAGCGAAATAACTCTTATCACTCTGTAGCTACACAGCAATAGTACATATTATAGCCTGGGTTCTGTACAGAATGAGTCAACAACTATTATCAATGTCCCAGACTCACTTAAATATTACATCGCTCAACAGTCTAAATCTTATCCATAATTGTCTCACAGTGTGTCCCAAGTGACATCCTATTCCCCAAATAATGCACTACTTTTAAGCAGAGTCCCATTGGCCCTGGTCAAAAGCAGTGCTCTAAATAGGCAATAGGGGGCCATTTGGGAAGTAGCCAGAATCTTCTCCTGCTTGTGACTTGATTAAAGGTTATATCCAGAGCAGCAACAGCTGTTTGTGTTGAGGGAGAGTCTTATGTTAAATCTGCCTCAGACAGTGTGAGAAGTGAACAAGTCATTTAGCAGCAATGATCTTGTCTACCAAATTTCTCAATCCTCTGGTATGTGAACCTAGCTTTACTGTGCTGCCCGTGTCTTCATTTCCCCTGAAATCCTCTCTGAGAGGCAGTCCTGTGCTATTAAACAGCATCTGTGGCTTGGAACCTGAGGACACACACTGACCTCCTCTTCTCTCCATTAGTTCTGTGTGTTCTTGTGTGTGTAAGTGCCTGTATGTTTGTGTGTGTGTGTTTGTGTGTGTGTGAGAGAGAGAGAGAGAGAGAGAGAGAGAGAGAGAGAGAGAGAGAGAGAGAGAGAGAGAGAGAGAGAGAGGGACAGAGAGACAGAGAGAGACAGAGAGAGACAGAGAGAGAGAGAGAGAGAGAGAGAGAAAGTGCGCTTGTGAGGGAGTGAGTAAACATCATTGGATGTGAGTTAGGGCAGAATCGATGGTTCCAGGGTCACGACTTTACCTGTCACTGCTTTGTGAGCAGCCTCAGTGTGTGTCTGTGTGTGTGTCTGTGTCTGTGTCTGTGCCCGTGTCTGTGTCTGTGCCTGTGTGTGTGTCTGTGCCTGTGCCTGTGTGTGTGTGTGTGTGTGTGTGTGTGCCTGTGTGTGTGTGTGCCTGTGTGTGTGTGTGTGCATGTGTGTGTGTGTGTGTGTGTGTGCCTGTGTGTGCCTGTGTGTGCCTGTGTGTGCCTGTGTGTGCCTGTGTGTGTGTGTGTGTGCCTGTGTGTGCCTGTGTGTGTGCCTGTGTGTGTGTGTGCCTGTGTCTGTGTGTGTGTGTGTGTGTGTGTATCTCTTCTAGTCGTTGCAGAGTGCAGTATTATGCGACAGGGCTGCATTGGAACATCATGCTTTAATTCTATGACGATGTACAGTAGCACTGCACTCCCAGGCAGATATAGATCAAATCAAATGGTATTAGTCACATGTGCCGAATACAACAGCTGAAGACCTTACAGTGAAATGCTTACTTACAAGCCCTTAACCAACAATGCTTTAAGCTATAATGCTTTAAAATAAGTGCTAAGTAAAAATAGATAAATAGAAAATTAAAGTAACAAATAATTCAACAGCAGCAGTAAAATAACAAGTGAGGCTTTATACAGGGGCTACCAGAACAGAGTCAATGTGGAGCCTATATACAGGGGCTACTGGTACAGAGTCAATCTGGAGCCTATATACAGGAGGCTACTGGTACAGAGTCAATGTGGAGGCTTTATACAGGAGGCTACTGGTACAGAGTCAATGTGGAGCCTTTATACAGGAGGCTACTGGTACAGAGTCAATGTGGAGCCTATATACAGGGGCTACTGGTACAGAGTCAATGTGGAGGCTATATACAGGGGCTACTGGTACAGAGTCAATGTGGAGGCTATATACAGGGGCTACCGGAACAGAGTCAATACAGGGGTGGAGGGGCTACCGGAACAGAGTCAATGTGGGCTATAGGGGCTACCAGAACAGAGTCAATGTGGAGCTACCGGAACAGAGTCGGAACAGAGTCAATGTGGAGGCTATATACAGGGGCTACCGGAACAGAGTCAATGTGGAGGCTATATACAGGGGCTACCAGAACAGAGTCAATGTGGAGCCTATATACAGGGAGTACCGGAACAGAGTCAATGTGGAGGCTATATACAGGGGCTACTGGTACAGAGTCAATGTGGAGCCTATATACAGGGAGTACCGGAACAGAGTCAATGTGGAGGCTATATACAGGGGGTACCGGAACAGAGTCAATGTGGAGGCTATATACAGGGGCTACCGGAACAGAGTCAATGTGGAGGCTATATACAGGGGCTACGGAACAGAGTCAATGTGGAGGCTATATACCGGAACACTAGGAACAGAGTCAATGTGGAGCTATATACAGGGGCTACCGGAACAGAGTCAATGTGGAGGCTATATTTATAGTCAATGTGGGCTACCGGAACAGAGTCAATGTGGAGGCTATATACAACGAACAGAGTCAATGTGGAGCCTATATACAGGGGGTACCGGAACAGAGTCAATGTGGAGGCTATATACAGGGGCTACCGGAACAGAGTCAATGTGGAGCCTATATACAGGGGCTACCGGAACAGAGTCAATGTGGAGGCTATATGTACCGGAACAGAGTCAATGTGGGCTATATACAGGGGCTACCGGAACAGAGTCAATGTGGAGGCTATATACAGGGGCTACCGGAACAGAGTCAATGTGGAGGCCTATATACAGGGGCTACCGGAACAGAGTCAATGTGGAGGCTATATACAGGGGGGAACAGAGTACCGGAACAGAGTCACATGAACAGAGTCAATGTGGGCTATATAGGGGGTACCGGAACAGATAATGTGGGGCTATATACAGAGTCGGAACAGAGTCAATGTGGAGGCTATATACTGGTGGTACCAGGGAACAGAGTTAATGTGGAGTGGGGGCGGAACAGAGTCAATGTGGAGGTTACAGGAGGACCGGAACAGAGTCAATTGGAGGTAATATGTACATGTAAGTGGAGTTAAATTGACTATGCATAGATTATAAACGGAGTAGCAGCAGCATAAAATAGGGGTCTGGGTAGCCTTTTGTTTTGCTGTTCAGGAGTCTCATGGCTTTTGGGCTAGAACCGGCCTTTTGGACCGAGACTTGGCACTCCGGTACCGGTTGCAGTGCGGTAGCAGAGAGAGCAGTCTATGACTAGGGTGGCTGGAATCTTTGACAATTTTTAGGGACTTCCTCTGACACTGCCTGATATAGAGGTTCTGGATGGCAGGGAGCTTGACCCCAGTGATGTACTGGGCCGTATGCACCACCCTCTGCAGTGCCTTGAGGTCGGAGGCCGAACAGTTGCCTTACTAGGCAGTGATCGAGAGCAACCAGTCAGATTGCTCTCGATGGTGCAGCTTTAGAAACTTCTGAGGATCCGAGGACCAATGCCAAATCTTTTCAGTCTCTTGAGGGGGAATAGGCTTTGTCGTGCCCTCTTCACGACTGTCTTGGTGTGTTTGGACCATGACAGTTTGTTCCAGGTGGGAAAGGTTAGTGTTGAGTGCAATAGACGAGTGCATCATCTGTGGATGACCTCCAGACCACAGTAACTTCACCACCAGGGACATACACTATACAGCAGCCATGTGAAGGACACATTCACACATTCCTAGGCAAGCCAGGCACTACGTACTGTAGATCTATTGTTGCTAGCCAATTAGAGAAAAGCTTTTGAACGAAGAACTCTCCTCTTGATCCAATACTGAGAGCTCCACTGCTACAGTATCTGTAGGGGAGGATCCAATGAGTAAGCATATTTACCCTCCACATTAGTTTAGAGTCATTAGAACCCAGGAGTCAGGACTAGGATTTCAAAATTCCAACTAGGATTTCTGGAAAACCAGGGAATTTATTGGTAGTTCCCGGAATTGTGCAACCCTAGTCAGAACCTCATAGGTTATGCTCTACTGAGCAGAACTTTTTTCAGAAGTGTTTAGCATCCGCATTTGTTCATTGTTAATGATTTGTTCTCAACTTTTATCTCTTGCAATAGATTATCATCTAATTAAGATGGCATACAATCACCCTGAAATGTAATGAGTGGGACATCATTAGCGTCTAACAAATGGCTGCTGTAATTCCCTGTATCGCTCTATGAGAAATAGTCACTCTGAAATCACTGCACTTTCTCTATCGATTGATACTGGAGCCACTCAACAGTCGCACAAGAATGAAATAGCAGGAGATATTGCTCAGCATATTTATATGTACACTATTATTCATTCACAGGGTGATAAACCAAGACGGCTGTTTCTTCTAGAGAATAACCTATGCGTTTGGCAGTGTAGCTGTGTGCACACAGCAGCAAAACAGCATGGAACATGATTCCCACTTTACAATGTACTTTTGACCTAATGAGATTGAATGTATCGCAGCATTTGGAAATGTACCTTCCAACATCGTGAAATCAGGTTACTGGCTTCCACTGAAGTTCCATCAATGAATCAAATTTCAGGAAATCATGAATTTCTAAATGCATGTTTTTTTCTGTTCGGGTGGAATTGTAAGGCTTGATGCCTTTGAACTTCTTCCACTTATACAGATAGCTTCCATAACAAATATTGAACATGTAGGTTAGTTCCCATTTGGCTATTTATAAGCTTGTTTTATTTGGGTTGGATTGCCCATATCACATGCTATAAAATGTGTTAGCAAAGACTATTTCCTGTAGAAGTTCCTGTCTATGATTACAGATGATAAATACCGTGTTGGAAAGTTATAGTGAGTCTGATGGTGACTGAAAACAAAACAATGCTTACCTCTTCCAGTATAATATCGTTGTAATGCAACAGAGGCTTATTATATTTACCAGGTTTTGTTGGAATTCTCTACTTTGGGAACAGAAATGTAGAGTCCTGTTTTGTAGAGTAATATTCGGGATCTCTGGAGGTTTTCAAACCAACTTTTCTCTGGTAACCTTTGAATTGCTCTCTGTGTGTTTATGGGTGTGAACAAAGGACATGCTGTCGATATGTGGGGAAAAAGAGCGGCATCTTGGATAAATATTGACTCAGACAAAATGGATTCTCTTCTTTGTGGATTGTAAAAAAGACAAACGCAAAGAGTCTTACACCCAGTTCCCACTGCCACTTACCTCCATGTCTGGAAACATAGCAGAATCAACAGTTACAATCTGGTAGACAGGGGAGGTTGGTGGCACCTTAATGGCTTCTACATCTGCATTGCTTGCTGTTTGGGGTTTTAGGTTTCTGTACAGCACTTTGTGACATCGGCTGATGTAAAAAAAAAAGGGCTTTATAAATAAAATTGATTTATTGATTGATTGATTGATTGAACGGGCATGTGGTAATGACTGGAGCAGAATGAGTGGAATGGTATTAAATACAGTTGAAGTCGGAAGTTTACATACACCTTAGTCAACTACATCTAAACTCAGTTTTTCATCATTCCTGACATTTAATCCTAGTAAAAATTCCCTGTTTTAGATCAGTTAGGATCACTACTTTATTTTAAGAATATGAAATGTCAGAATAATAGTAGAGAGTGATTTATTTCATCACATTCCCAGTGTGTCAGAAGTTTACATACACTCAATTAGTATTTGCCTTTAAATTGTTTAACTTGGGTCAAACTTTTCGGGTAGCTTTCTACAAGCTTCCCAAAATAAGGTGGGTGAATTTTGGCCCATTCCTCCTGACAGAGCTGGTGTAACTGAGTCAGGTTTGTAGACCTCCTTGCTCGCACACGCTTTTTCAGTTCTGTCCACAAATGTTCTATAGGATTGAGGTCAGGGCTTTGTGATGACCACTCCAATACCTTGACTTTGTTGTCCGTAAGCCATTTTTTCACAACTTTGGAAGTATTCTTTGGGTCATTGTCTGTTTGGAAGACCCATTTGAGACCAAGCTTTAACTGACTGATGTCTTGAGATGTTTCTTCAATATATCCACATAATTTGCCATCCTCATGTTGACATCTATTTGTGAAGTGCACAATCTTTTTGTTTTATCAGACCAGAGAACATTTCTCCAAAATGTACGATCTTTGACCCCATGTGCAGTTGCAAAGTCTGGCTTTTTTTATGCCAGGTTTGGAGCAGTGGCTTCTTCCTTGCTGAGCGGCCTTTCAAGTTGTCGATATAGGACTTGTTTTACTGTGGATATAGATACTTTTGTATCTGTTTCCTCCAGCATCTTCACAAGGTCCTTTTCTGTTGTTCTGGGATTGATTTGCACTTTTTGCACCAAAGTACATTCATCTCTAGGAGACAGAGCGCTTCTCCTTCCTGAGCGGTGTGACGGCTGCGTAGTCCCATGGTGTTTATACTTGCATACTATTGTTTGTACAGATGAACTTGTACATTCAGGCGTTTGAAAATTGCTCCCAAGGATGAGCCAGACTTGTGGAGGTCTACATTTTTTTCTGAGGTCTTGGCTGATTTATTTTGATTTTCCCATGATGTCAAGCAAAGAGGCACTGAGTTTGAAGGTAGGTCTTGAAACACATTCACAGGTACAGCTCCAATTGACTCAAATTATGTCAATCAGAAGCTTCTAAAGCCATGACATCATTTTCTGGAATTTTCCAAGCTGTTTAAAGGCACAGTCAACTTAGTGTATGTAAACTTCTGACCCACTGGAATTGTGATACAGTGAATTATAAGTAAAATAATCTGTCTGTAAACAATTTTTGGGAAAATGACTTGTGTCATGTACAAATCAGAAAGTTCTACTAAAGAGGTAGTAGAGAGTCCCATAGGGCGGATCACAATTGGTCCAGCGTTGTCTGGGTTAGGGGAGTGTTTGGCCGTGGTAGGCCATCATTGTAAATAAGAATTTGTTCTTAACTGACTTTGTTTAGTTAAATCAAGGTTAAATACAAAATAAATGGTTTGATGGCATTCCATTTGCTCCAGCCAATTTTATGAGCCCTTCTCTCCTCTGCTGTGAGAGGAATATGAACACGTGGCTCTCACAATTACTGCTGCACAGTAGGAGAGAGAAAGAGAGCGAGAGAAAGTGAGATCAAAGGTAAATCAAAACATCTAAAGAGACACTCATTTACATACTGCATAAGGTCTTTTGGAGTGTCAGTTTGGTTCCTGTACCGATGGCTTAATCATGCTACAGTATAGGCATTGTTGACCCTCAGGATAGTCCCCTGGTACACGCAAGCACGTAGAACACACAGGAAGAGGGGAAGATTCACAAAGCCTTACATGACTGGATGGAGGAGTAGAACTCAAGACTAGCAATACAGTACAGTTCACATATACTAGGAGGAAAGGGAACACTCTTAGAAAAAAGGGTTCCAAAAGGGTTCTTCTGGGGTCCCACAGGGATCCAAAAAGGGTTCTCCTATGTGGAAAGGGTTTTTACATAGAACCCAAAAGGGTTCTACCTGGAACCAAAAGGGTTCTATGGGGACAGGCGAACCCTTTCAAGGTTCTAAATAGCACCTTTTTTTCTAATAGTGTATTTAAAGAAAGTCTACCAAAGTCTACCACCATCCAAGACAAAACACCTTCAGAATAATTCTCCGTATCACAAGCAATCCAGGCAGAGAGAAGTGCTTATAGGACAGAGGAAAGAGCCAGAGAGGCTATTGGCACCGTTGCCCTTTCCACTGATGAATGGGAGTCAGTCAGAAGTGAGATCAGACGATGAGACAAACAGATAAACCTGGAAGGAGAATACAGAAACAGAGACTGATCCTTTATTCCTAATCACAGTGCCCCTGTGACCACCCCAACCAATACCACCTCCAGCATCACAATAGGAGCAGACAGTAGGGTGAGCGATAGGAGGGCCTCCTGCCTCCGGGGCCATAGAGGCTGGCCACCTTATCTCCTCTATCAAACACCTCAGCACATCTCCCCTGAAGGCCTCTGATACGCTTGTGTCTGGAAACAGCCTCCTCATTGTAACTATTCAACCCTCGATTGTTTAGCAATTTGTGCCCAATGAGACAGAACCATGATACCATCTCCAGTCTAGTGTGATCGGATTGACAGTAATTGAAAAGGGACACTCCCACAAACAGGCTCTGTTGTTTGCTGGGTTTACAAATCAACTTTTTGGTCACAGGATTTTCATTCATCATGGTCACAATGACAGTCCCATCACCTAAACTTTGTTTGTTTACATTTACGTCCTCAACCTTCAGAGTAAGAGTTAAATGAGTGTAAGGTAAAGGCTAGATTCTGTTGATTTAAAATTCGATGACATTTTTCCTGCTCGGAGAACTGAAATGTGCTTGGAGAGCCGACATCGACAGGCTGCCACCCGTAGAGAGATTGTTACCAGGGAGAAGTGGCACTGACTTGGCCATGTCTTTTGACTATACCTCTCTGTTGAGGTTACAGGTAGAGTTAGAGTCGTCTGGCAGTATCGCACTTTTTAGAACCTCAGTCTGACTCAAATGCCAAATCACTCACCTCTGCTCATTAGGCAGCAGAGGACAATGTCAACACTACTGTATATTCTCTGGTAAAACGGCTAGGCACTAGGGCACTTCCATGGTAACAGAGCGATCCTGAGACTCAGATTTCTCTCTTTGAAATGTATGTCAATCACAAAACAATGATTGCAAAGTTAAACAAACCATACAAATAGTGCTTCATTTGTATACCGGGAGGTGCCGGAACAAAAAGTGAGCATGAGAGTTGTGTGACCTGGGGAGTTCTGAGGTAGCGGGGTGCATGAGAAGAAAAATAAATCACCTTTATAATAAAGCAGTACATGCATATCATGGCATTTGCGTAGTGGCATAGAGCAGTAGAGTAGAGGCACACATGGGGAACATCTTCAGTAGCCAGGGATCCCGGAAGAATGTTGTGGCCTTTAATAAACACATTTCAGACAATTCTACGTAATTTTACATGACTGGAGACTTTGGCAGAATCCCTTTTAATACCACACAAATTATCCAAATGGCAGGCTACTTTGACACAGACAATCAATAAAATGAGATCAATAAAAAAATGACCTTGTCTTGAATACATCAATAGCCTAGGCCTAGGTGTGTGGAGACATATCGTATTGTACAATATGAGGAGGAAACTATAGTCCTAAAAATGCTTTCCAGTTTCACTGATTCACCCAATGATGTGCAGCTCACTCGCCGGTGATGGCAAATGTGTTCATGACAAAGGCCTATCTCTCTCTTGTTTTACTTTGTAAAACTATATTTGGAAGTTAATCAAATATTTTGGTAGCCTACAGCATGCGGATTAGAGTCCTCTGTTTTCAGCGGGAGCTTTCCAACCTGGGTTTTCCCGCGATTTGAAATACTGTGAAAGGCCTGTATTGTCTGCATGTTGTTCACTGACAGATTTGCGATCCCCACTGTAGGCTATGCCTTAATATTAGGCTACATACAATCCACATCTAGGCTTTAAAAAAAGAAGAAGCTATTGATCCTCTGTCACTAAATGATAAGGCTTCTCATGGTGTAATAGGATATTCTGAATTATTTCATTTATTTCTGAACAATCAGCATTAATTCTATAACTTTGGCAAATGTATTTCAATTTATAGGGGAGCTGCAGCCCCTCCAGAACACTTTGCACGGCAGTGATTCTATAAGGAAATAAATGATGAAGTGCAGTGCTGTAGAGATGAGTGTTGCAGACTCATGTCTATCAGAGCAGAGAGAGGGAGAGAGAACATATACATTGAATCTCATTCTAGTTCTGTGAGAGATACAGGCATGCTTCTCACACAGCCTGTTGGTTGTTGGTCTCAGACAGGTTACAATGTTGTGCAAACCATAAGCCCTGGCCGGCCAAACCCGAATAAACTCTTAGAATATCAGGCCTGGGGGCTCAAATTAAGCACTGCATAAAACTATATGCACAAGGACTACTTTTAACAATTTCCACAGAACATTTTACAAAAACACATTTACTTGAAGAACAGTGCAGATGCAAAGTTTGGTAACAGAATGACGGTTTGTGCCGTCATTCTGTTACAAAACTTCGCATCTGCAAGTTCTGCTCTTCAAGTAAATGTATTTTTTGGGGGGGATTGTTAAAGGTCCAATTAAGTACCTTACTGTGATTGTTTTCAATTAAAATGGTCAAAAATGAACAAAAATAGCTTCTTAGCAAAGAGCAATTTCTCAAGCAAGAATTTAACGAGGACTGTGGTCTAAGTGGGGAAGGGAAAACTAAAAACTAGCTGTTATTGGCAGAGAGGTTTGGAACTCTCTTTCTTATTGGTCTATTGATGAATTTACCGCCTGGTGATGTCAACAGGCAGGGCAAAACTCCATCCCACAAAAACAGGCTGAGATTTCAGGAGGTCTTTTCAAACTTTTTCCCGACCTCATATTGTAGAAATATACACTGCTCAAAAATATAAAGGGAACACTAAAATAACACATCCTAGATCTGAATGAATGAAATACTCGTATTAAATACTTTTTTCTTTACATAGTTGAATTTGCTGACAACAAAATCACATAAAAATTATCAATGGAAATCAAATTTATCAACCCATGGAGGTCTGGTTTTGGAGTCACACTCAAAATTAAAGTGGAAAACCACACTACAGGCTGATCCAACTTGATGTAATGTCCTTAAAACAAGTCAAAATGAGGCTCAGTAGTGTGTGTGTTCTCCACGTGCCTGAATGACCTCCCGTCATGCCTGGGCATGCTCCTGATGAGGTGGCGGATGGTCTCCTGAGGGATCTCCTCCCAGACCTGGACTAAAGCATCCGCCAACTCCTGGACAGTCTGTGGTGCAACGTGGCGTTGGTGGATGGAGCGAGACATGATGTCCCAGATGTGCTCAATTGGATTCATGTCTGGGGAATGGGTGGACCAGTCCATAGCATCAATGCCTTCCTCTTGCAGGAACTGCTGACACACTCCAGCCACATGAGGTCGAGCATTGTCTTGCATTAGGTGGAACCCAGGGCCAACCACAACAGCATATGGTCTCACAAGGGGTCTGAGGATCTCATCTCGGTACCTAATGGCAATCAGGCTACCTCTGGCGAGCACATGGAGGGCTGTGCGGCCCCCAAAGAAAGGCCACCCCAAACCATGACTGACCCACCGCCAAACCGCTCATGCTGGAGGATGTTCCAGGCAGCCAAACATTCTCCACGGCATCTCCAGACTGTCACGTCTGTCACATGTGCTCAATGTGAACCTGCTTTCATGTGTGAAGAGCACAGCGCGCCAGTGGCAAATTTGCCAATCTTGGTGTTCTCTGGCAAATGCCAAACATCCTGCACGGTGTTGGGCTGTAAGCACAACCCCCACCTGTGGACGTCGGGCCCTCATACCACCCTCATGGAGTCTGTTTCTGACCGTTTGAGCAGACACATGCACATTTGTGGCCTGCTGGAGGTATTTTGCAGGGCTCTGGCAGTGCTCCTTCTGCTCCTACTTGCACAAAGGCGGAGGTAGCGGTCCTGCTGCTGGGTTGTTGCCCTCCTACGGCCTCCTCCACGTCTCCTGATGTACTGGCCTGTCTCCTGGTAGCGCCTCCATGCTCTGGACACTATGCTGACAGACACAGCAAACCATCTTGCCACATCTCGCATTGATGTGCCATCCTGGATGAGCTGCACTACCTGAGTCACTTGTGTGGGTTGTAGACTCCATCTCATGCTACCACTAGAGTGAAAGCACCGCCAGCATTCAAAAGTGACCAAAACATCAGCCAGGAAGCATAGGAACTGAGAAGTGGTCTGTGGTCCCCACCTGCAGAACCACTCCTTCATTGGGGGTGTCTTGCTAAATGCCTATAATTTCCACCTGTTGTCTATTCCATTTGCACAACAGCATGTGACATTTATTGTCAATCAGTTGCTTCCAAAGTGGACAGTTTGATTTTACAGAAGTGTGATTGACTTGGAGTTACATTGTGTTGTTTAATTGTTCCCTTTATTTTTTGAGGTAGTGTATCTACAACACAGGAAAATCTCATTTTTCACCACACTGGGCCTTCAAAGTACTCCTTGTGCATAGAGTTATTTGGTTTGTTTAACATAGTTTCGTCTCATCGCCACTCATGTCCCTCAGTTTCAGTCAGAACAAAACCCATCTCACAACCTCTACATAGGTTGAAGTGAACTGGCATTGTTCAGTACATGGCATACAAAGACCTCTTCTCTACCTTTAAGTTCAGAGTCAAGCATCTCAGTGCAGAAAGGCTGCAGAGACGAGGCACCCCTCATGATTCAAACGAATTCCACTGAATATTGTGAGTGAGGAACAACCAAGCTCCCTACCTCTCATGGAGGAGTCAACAGGTCATGGACCCCTGTGGTACACAAAAGATGACAGAATAACCTCTCTGCATTTTACAAGGCCTTCTAAATGTTTCATACACTGGACATGGAATTGTGCCTTCGATAAATGCTAGAGCTGGTGAATTGTGGGCTACTTGTGGGAGTTGCTCTCTCTACCTTCGCCCTCCTTCGTTGCCCTCCTCTATTCCCCGGGTGTGTGTTTACTGCTTGCAGTGGAGTCCTCATTCACAGGCCCAGCAGGTGTGGAGCTGCGTCCAATCTCCAGATGGTTTAGAGACACAGGTGCTCCAGCTGGCTGGCCAGTTTCAGGTGTTTTAGCCCCAGCCAGATTGATTCTCTTCGGTCTGGGCGGTAGTATAGAGGCCAGGCATGGGTCCATCCTGGCTAGATGGCTCGCTGGCTGGATAGCTGGCTGGCTGGCTGGCTGGCTGGCTAGATGACTGGTTGGCTGGATAGCTGGCTGGCTGGATAGCTGACTGGCTGGCTGGCTAGATGGCTGGCTGTCTGGATAGCTGATTGGATGGCTGGTTGGCTGGCTAGCCAAACACAGAGGGATATATCTGGGCTGGTCAGTCCAGCAGGGAGGGAGCATACTGCTGGCAGGGAAAAAAGAAGAGAGGATAGCTGGCCACAGATCAAACAGAGATGTCAACATGCATGAGGAAGAATTGCAAACACATGCTGAACACAGAAATAACTTCTCCCTTGGACTCACAGAGATGCACACAGGCACCCACACATGACCACCTGCCCGAACGCCCGCACGTACACTCTCTATGCTCTCTTACACATACCCTACGGTACAAACCCACATACCTAGTCACTAGTCACGCAAGAGACCAGGTGCTTTCTTCCTCTGTCTAATATCAGCTTTCCTGAGAATTCATATTGCCGTATTGATTTCCTCCAGAGGTGACATTTACAGCTGGCTCTGCCAAGTGGCTCTACTCTGCTCACCGCCTCCGGCCCTCATCAATGGAGTCACTCCTTTAATCACACTGCTGCCCTGTCACACCCGCTGGACACCTACAATAATGGGACTGCCACTCTGCAGCCCAGCCACTCATTCAGCCGAATGGAACAGGCCAACCCTACCTGATCATTACCAGCAGTGGGGCTGTCACTCTGTTGACCACTCATATAATGGGACCAGCCATCCCAGCTGTCATTAGTGGGGTCACACTCTAGCTACATACTACTGTAACTATTTGTTCTGCCATTGTGGTGATCCTCGTTCCCTTCACGCCTAATGTAACATTCCATGTGATCAATGGAAAAGGCGTTGGGCTAGTAATCGAAAGGTCGCTGGTTTGAATCCCGAGTTGACAAAAATCTATTGATGTGCCCTTGAGCAAGGCACACTCTTAGAAAAAAGGGTTCTGTCCCCATAGGAGATCCCTTTTTGGTTCCAGGTATAGCACCTTTTTTTCAAAGAGTGCACTTAACCCTAATTTCTCCTGTAAGTCACTCTGAATAAAATGTGTAAATGTAAAAGCAGAATGCATAGATTTTATTTCCTTGCTGCACAAATACAACTCACAAAATAAGTGTTTATCAATAGGTTGCAGTGTTTACTTTTTCACTGCAAAAAATCCATAGGACACAAAGGACCTCTTCCTCATCTGAGTGTGGTCCCTGTAATTGATTGTATAGAATATGGCACTATACTACGCTAACAGAGAGCGCAGTCTTTCTCTATTCTACAGCTCTGTTCTCTGGGACCAGGGAGGGATGCTGTGTAGTGTGCGCTCTCATAAAGATTTACTGTATTACTTGTCTTTCAGTGCCAGCTGTACACTCAGATAGTCGTCCTTACAGGAGGGCGATGTAATGCATTCAATGAAGGCCTTGTATACATGTGATTTATTGGCTTGCCCCAACACTTAAATGTTACACCCCTGCCCTAGCTGCAACTATGCCCAGGCATTTATGATGTTGTAGAACACTAATATACTGTACTGTAGGCCTTACAGTAGGTTCATGTTGCACAGTAACAGTGTATTTTGTGATGTACTGGAGATGAATTGAATTCCCTTTTGCATCTGTGGGTTCTGGGTAATCCCCGGATCAGACTGAACCTTGGAAACTATCTGGAGTGAGTGAGTTTCTCTCTCTACATGTACTGTACATCCATTTCGAAATATTGCTGCGTTTTCATTTTGCGGCATTAGTGATGAGTGAATATGCATGAAATCTGTGCTTGCCCCTGATAAAAGTGTCAACTCAGAGAATGGTGGCTGTTCGTGTCACCATCAGTGGCTCTTCTAATCCTGTCTCAGTGTGAGCGGGCCTCATATTGATAGAGAGCATCACATGTCACATTAGGCTTATTACCAGCAGGAGTTATTGAGGGTAGACATGGATGAGGCTTGAAGCTCTCCAACTTACCCCGCCGCTCCCCCTCTAACAAATAACAAACTAACAAAACACATCCCTAATGATTTGTTGTTTAAGCCCATTATATGACTATTTCCACTGAGGCCTCAAAAAGCACACAAGCAAGGATATGATATTATTACATTATGTAAAACATTTGTATGCTCTCTCCACTTGTTTTCTCTCTACTGTTCTACCCTTTCCGTCCAATCACTCTCCTTCTCTCCAGGGGTAAAAATAGATTGAATTTCTTCCCGGTGTGGGACCACCTGTGTGTGCATTCACCCCAAACATCTAGCAACACTGGCCCTGTACATTCTGCCGCCCTATCCCCAGTAATCTAGATTAGTGTACACTAGGGCTGGGCGGTATACCGTGTTCTGCGATATACCGGTATTTATGCACGGACCAGTTTGGGTTTTTACTTTACCTTCTATAACGGTATTTTAATTTTTGGTTTGTTAAATGTGATACTCAGTGTGTAACGTCCATTTTTATAGTTTACTTCGCTACTTGAATCTCTCTCTCCACACAGACCGAGCCCCGGCTCCTGTCACTCAAGGAGCAAATTTGTTGTTCCTCGACCATGAGACACTTTCATACAGTCTGCATGGTCAATGCAATGTTGATGACAATGATGCAGTTGTTACTTTGCTGCATTGATCAATATAAATCTACTAGCATTCTATAAGTACACTATTAGCTTGTGTTTCTAACATCAGCAAACAGCTAGTTTGTCTTGTCTTAGCAAGTTGTTCCTAAATCTTGTTAGCTAGCTAGCTAATAAATGTACTCAGTAAGAGCAAGCGTAATTACCTATACAGCCTGATAATACCAGTGATGGTGTAGACCTGAATCAGCATGTTGTTTGTGCAACAGTATCATCTAAATTAAAGAGGGATACGCAAAGCAAGAATATGTTAGCTACATGAAGTAGCTAAGAGAAAACATTCAATGTAGCCAAAGATTATAGGGTCCCCAAGGAAACACCTTTCAACACTTTAGTTCCTACCCTGTCACAATAACTCCTCCCTGGCATTTTCATTAGTAGTCATGTCAAACAACACTGTATTGAAAGTGCCCACTATTATATTCTAACAATATAATGAGAATAGACATTCTATTTCCATGATTCCAACAGTTAACCCAAGTGTTTTGCTCTAAATCCCAAGTCAAATTGCAACATTTGGTTAAAAATAAGGCCCAGATTGCTTGCCCATATGGTGCAGCCCTACGTGTCAATCTGGAAATGATCTCAGATGCAGAAATTGATGAAAATTATGACTTTTGGGGGGTTGAAGTTGAATTGAACCGTATAAAACAATCAGAATGGAGAGAGACCCATTGAAATCACTGAGAATATGTGTGTTGCCACCCTAAGGTCACACACTACTCATAAAGCAAAAAAAAAACATAAAATACTGTCAAATACTTCATACAGTCAGTTTTTTTTTTAAATACCGTGATAAAATATTTTGGCCATATCGCCCAACCAGGCCGTCGGCAGAACAGAACATAATAGCAGCCCAATTCATATGCCTATGCTACAAATTAAACACAATTTTTTACACATCTGGTTAGTAGGCTATATAATCAGTTAATATCAATAACATATCCTATTATCCGAAAATAACAATATTTTCAATCTGATTACACATAAAATTGCCAATGCCTCTTAAATTATTATTATTATTATTTTTTAAAGCTTCCAATAAAGAGAACATGACGGTCTGAAAAAGTATCAAAAGAAAGGTGAATAATCAAAATAGAAATTTCTCCAATGCCAAACCAGTGTCTTGTTTGCAATGAAACGGTTGCTGTTCGTGAATAATGAAATATTAGTCCTCCTTATGAATCTAAGCATGACACTTTCAAAAGTTACCTTTCAGTCTAGACAGAGGCTGAATGATGCAGACAAATTTAAGCTTCAACTGCTGGCTATTCACCCGTTGCTTAACCCAACAACAGAAGTATTTCCCTAAAGTTGGATAATTTAAACTAATTCTTTATTTCAACTTTATTTAACCAGGTAGGCCAGTTGAGAACAAGTTCTCATTTACAACTGGTGCCTGGCCAAGATAAAGCAAAGCAGTGCGACACAAACAACAACACATAGTTACACATGGAATAAACAAACATACAGTCAATAACACAATAGAAAATAGTCTATATACAGTGTGTGCAAATGGCGTGAGGAAGTAAGGCAATACATAGGCCATAGTAGCGAAGTAATTACAATTTAGCAAATTAACACTGGAGTGATAGATGATGATGTGCAAGTAGAAATACTGGTGTGCAAAAAGAGCAAAAAAGTAAATAAAAACAATATGGGGATGAGGTAGGTAGATTGGATGGGCTATTTACAGATGGGCTGTGTACAGCTGCAGCGAATCTTAAGCTGCTCAGATAGCTGATGTTTAAGTTAATGAGGAAGATATAAGTCTCCAACTTCAGCAATTTTTGCAATTCGTTCAAGTCATTGGCAGCAGATAACTGGAAGGAAAGGCGCCCAAAGTAGGTGTTGGCTTTGGGGATGATCCGTGAGATATACCTTCTGGAGCGCGTGCTACGGGTGGGTGTTGTTATCGTGACCAGTGAGCTGAGATAAGGCGGAGCAGAAAAATAAAAGCTCAATTAATAGGGATAGCAGAGTACATTCTTCATCTCCTCGAATATTGAAGGTCGCAGCTCAGCCTCAGACAGTCATAGAGATGAATCAATATATCCTCATTGTTATAGAGCGCTTTATATTATCTGGATACCTTTTATTTATTTATTTTAAAATATAAAGCTAACAATAGGTATAATTTTTCTCCTTTTCTTTAAAAAAGGTTATGACATACCCTCATTCAATTGGAGCTCCGGTTTTAACCAAACACACCAAGCCCCTCAGACTATACGGATTTCATGGTGACAAATCTATGGATAGCATAATTGTGTCTGTCATACAGGAAGGCAAAGCCTTTCTGTTGTTAGTGAAGTCGAATTAAAATAAATTGCTTAAATGAATGTCTTTCAGCACCATTTGCTGTCCACCTCTGTTTGATTATGCCGCAGCTGCTCCAAAGCTGATGTCACTTTCTCCTGCTTCGCTCTCCTCATTTTGTATTTTTTATTTAATATTGAAGATATATTGTGGCTTCAATCAATGTAATTGTCTGCATAATTTCCAAGCCCTCAAATATATATATTTTTGTAAATACAGTATATATATGGGCTACAGAACAATGTCATGGGGTACTACTCTTTCTATCGTAGGCTACTGTACATAATTTATGGTAAATTCATTTGATGGGGTGTTGGTAGAGCGCTGCAGCTCTGCGTTTCTGCAACAGTACCCTGGAGAGGCACGCTGGGCCTGGACAAGCTAAATATTTTACTGCTCATCATAGGGCGGCATCAGTGCTCACCTATATATCCCAAATGCCACTGAGTGAGTTATCATTGTTTGTGGCAGAATAATGTGAGGTATGTTTTGTTGTTGGTGTGTCTTGGGCAGTTTAGCTTGGGAAATTCCGCCCTCGTCAAACTGCCCCAAATATTGTCAAAGACTCCAGTCACCCAAGTCATAGACTTTTTCTCTGCTATGGCACGGCAAGCAGTACCGGAGTTCCAAGTCTAGGTCCAAAAGGCTCCTTAACAGCTTCTACCCCCAATCCATGAGACTGCTGAACAATTAATCAAATGGCCACCTGGACTATTGGCATTGACACCCTTCACCATTGTTTCTACACTGCTGCTAGTCGCTGTTTATTATCTATGCAGTCACTTTACCCCTACCTACATGTACAAATGACCTCGACTAACCTGTACCCTGCACATTGACTTGGTATAGGTAAACCCTGTATATAGCCTCATTATTATAGCCTCACTCGGGTTCCCGAGTGGCACATCAGTCTAAAGCACCGCTTCTCAGTGCTAGAGGGGTCACTACAGACCATGGTTAGATTCCAGGCTGTATCACAACCGGCCGTGATTGGGAGTCCCATAGGGCGGCTCACAATTGGCCCAGCGTCGTCCTGGTTAGGGTTTGGCCCAGGGTAGGCCGTCATTGTAAATAATAATTTGTTCTTAACTGACTTGCCTAGTTAAATAAAAACATTGTTCTTCTATTGTGTAACTTTTTTGTATATATACAGTGCCTTGCGAAAGTATTCGCCCCCCTTGAACTTTGCGACCTTTTCCCACATGTCAGGCTTCAAACATAAAGATATAAAAAAAAATTGTGAAGAATCAACAACAAGTGGGACACAATCATGAAGTGGAACGACATTTATTGGGCGTGCAAAATTATTCAGCCCCTTTACTTTCAGTGCAGCAAACTCTCTCCAGAAGTTCAGTGAGGATCTCTGAATGATCCAATGTTGACCTAAATGACTAATGATGATAAATACAATCCACCTGTGTGTAATCAAGTCTCCGTATAAATGCACCTGCACTGTGATAGTCTCCGTTAAAAGCGCAGAGAGCATCATGAAGAACAAGGAACACACCAGGCAGGTCCGAGATACTGTTGTGAAGAAGTTTAAAGCTGGATTTGGATACAAAAAGATTTCCCAAGCTTTAAACATCCCAAGGAGCACTGTGCAAGCGATAATATTGAAATGGAAGGAGTATCAGACCACTGCAAATCTACCAAGACCTGGCCGTCCCTCTAAACTTTCAGCTCATACAAGGAGAAGACTGATCAGAGATGCAGCCAAGAGGCCCATGATCACTCTGGATGAACTGCAGAGATCTACAGCTGAGGTGGGAGACTCTGTCCATAGGACAACAATCAGTCGTATATTGCACAAATCTGGCCTTTATGGAAGAGTGGCAATAAGAAAGCCATTTCTTAAAGATATCCATAAAAAGTGTTGTTTAAAGTTTGCCACAAGCCACCTGGGAGACACACCAAACATGTGGAAGAAGGTGCTCTGGTCAGATGAAACCAAAATTGAACTTTTTGGCAACAATGCAAAACGTTATGTTTGGCGTAAAAGCAACACAGCTCATGACCCTGAACACACCATCCTCACTGTCAAACATGGTGGTGACAGCATCATGGTTTGGGCCTACTTTTCTTCAGCAGGGACAGGGAAGATGGTTAAAATTTATGGGAAGATGGATGGAGCCAAATATAGGACCATTCTGGAAGAAAACCTGATGGAGTCTGCAAAAGACCTGAGACTGGGACAGAGATTTGTCTTCCAACAAGACAATGATCCAAAACATAAAGCAAACTCTACAATGGAATGGTTCAAAAATAAACATATCCAGGTGTTAGAATGGCCAAGTCAAAGTCCAGACCTGAATCCAATCGAGAATCTGTGGAAAGAACTGAAAACTGCTGTTCACAAATGCTCTCCATCCAACCTCACTGAGCTCGAGCTGTTTTGCAAGGAGGAATGGGAAAAAAATTCAGTCTCTCGATGTGCAAAACTGATAGAGACATACTCCAAGCGACTTATAGCTGTAATCGCAGCATAAGGTGGCGCTACAAAGTATTAACTTAAGGGGGCTGAATAATTTTGCATGCCCAATTTTTCAGTTTTTAATTTGTTAAAAAAGTTTGAAATATCCAATAAATGTCCCACTTGTTGTTGATTCTTCACAAAAAAATACAGTTTTATATCTTTATGTTTGAAGCCTGAAATGTGGCAAAAGGTCGCAAAGTTCAAGGGGGCCGAATACTTTCGCAAGGCACTGTATATATTTTTTGACTTTAGTTTATTTAAACGTGTCATTTATCTTAAAATGAATTACCTTTTATTGTGACATAAATACAACCAGTCATGATGTTTTCATCTGATTGTCAAACAGTCACTTCAAAGGGCTCCTTTACTAGACTACCTGCATGTTCAACCTCTCACAACATATTTCCATCCTCCAAACAGTGGTGAATGGAAGAGACATCTGTTACACAAAACACCAAAAAGTGTAAAGGCATTTGGTGATTGTCAGTAGGCCCGAAGGAATGCCTCCACTGCTGTCCTCGCGCGTCTCGGTTTGGACCTTGTCAAAATGTCGGTGTTTTCATCAAACCACATCGCATTTTGGAGCATAGGCTATACCACCCGTTTTCATGCCCAATTAATTATTTTTCTTGTTTCTGACTTGCGGTAATGATAAATAATGGTCTAATAGCCTACAGTTTTTTAGACATTTTGTTATAATTATTGTAATTGGCTCATGTTTTACCGGGACGGCGTACCCCCACTATTTATGGATGCCGTACCAGACCGCCTTTCTTTCACCTTGCTTCTCTCACTCTGTTAGTCGCCATGTAAAAGAAAGACCCTTTCAGTGATGTAGCTTGGAAATAATATTTTGTATGTTGACATCATGTTGTGTTTGTTCACCAAAGATCCTTTGTTGAGTGTCCAGTAATCCTTCCATGTTGTGTTCTGCTGTGTAGAAGTCCTGCTGAGCCAATCACAGCAAAACAATGTTGTCTTCACACAGACATAAAAAGCATGATATGGAAGATGAAATGTGAACAAATCAATTATTTTCTCCACTGCCCGTGCCAGGAGACAACTCACTGTAGGCCCATGGGATGTGTATGTGGTGACAGATTCAGTGTGTGATTGTTAGGCTTGGGTGGTATCCAGGTTGTCATACCCAGGGTTCGTACAAGGTGCTTAAAGTACTTGAATTTGGCACTCTGATATTCAAGTACTAGAATACCTTCAAAACCAGACATTTTCTCAAGTCGGTACTTGAAAGTACTTGAAATAAAATGAGAGGAGATCAGAAAATGATCAAATATGTTAAAATGAAAAATATTAGAAAAATGGTTTGGTCCTCCAAATTAATTTCTCTGGTTGCCAGGCGAGCTCACCAATTCCACCGACACTGCCACTCAGCCAGGCAGGTACAGAACTGTCTGATTAGGCGCCGCCAAACTTCACATCGATAACTAAAAGGCGGGGCAAATGTAGATTCAAACATGCCTGACAGGATATTGATGTTTTGAACGGGTTTTGCCAGTCCCAACCAGGGATGTAACAGAGTGTAAACATTTAAACATTTTTATTTGTAAAACAGCGTTAATTCACCTTTTTATTTATTCAATTATCGTTTGGCCACTTTTTATTACGTTCTCAGCATCAATCAACGCTCAGAAGGCTTCTTGATCTGAGTTCTAATCGCACCTACTTCTGCAAACAAGTGAAATCATGAGTGATTCATGTATTTTTTTTTTATCTTTATTTAACCAGGCAAGTCAGTTAAGAACACATTCTTATTTTCAATGACAGCCTGGGAACAATGGGTTAACTGCCTGTTCAGGGGCAGAACAACAGATTTGTACCTTGTCAGCTTGGGGGTTTGAACTCGCAACCTTCCGGTTACTAGTCCAACACTCTAACCACTACCCTGCCGTATGCTCATTATTGTTCACCTGCTCCCCCGGATTGACCTTGTTAGCAACACCACAGATAGAACAATGAGGCAGATATTTCACAGGAAGTATAAATGTGAAGCATCCGGTTGCCGTTTCTACTCACTACCAAACATAGAGGTGAAAGGAAGCCCAGTGGCTGGCAGTGGGAGAAGATGGAGCGAGATTCTACTAATTTTCTCATTAATGAAATATTTTATCTCAATGGAGTTTTCTGTTTCCAAAACTAAAATCTGCTATATCAGAGTGGACTATGTTTTGTAGACTTGACTCTTTTCCAAAGTTGAAAAAAAGAGCATTTTTTAGAAGGAGTGCGAATTGACTTATTGCACATGTGGACTTCATGTGCAAATACATACTAGAATGTGCCGATAGGCTCTCGCTTGCTCGTGCTTGGCTCTGCCCTCCTCCTTGCTTGTTCTGCTCTCTAGGATTAATTTGCTCCCATTGGAAATGACAGGCTGTGGTCTATCTTGGGGTAGTTATAAAAATCTTTGGCAGCACATTCATTCACCACTCTGTCCAACGGGAAACTCTGTTTACGACATAGGCAGAGAGGTGAAACAAACTACCTCATCCCAGACCTACAGTGGCAAGTAGCAGAGAGACGCCGCTGACAGTGGGAATTATTGTAAAAACCCTTGATTCCTGCCGTGTCAACAGACATCCCCAAACAAACCCCCCCGACTCTCGGAGGATGAGTGTACAACTTCTAAATAGTCGCTGATATTTCAGTCAGGTGTCTAGCTAGCTAGGTAGCTCAAGGGCTCTTGCTATTAGCCAGGTAGCTAGCTATAACTAGCTGGCTACAAGGAAGAAGTTAGAAGCTAACGTTTAACGTAGCCCGACCTCTGTAGGAGCAGTTGACTGAAATTAAGCTAGCTATAATCAAAATATGGGCTACTATATGTTCTCCTAACAAAATACCTTTTCTATATAGAGAGTAATGAGACAGACAGTGGAGACACATTACACAGAGAATAGAGGCAGCATTGAAGCAAGCAGGTAGGGAGGTTAGTAGTACAGTGGTTCCCAAACTTGGGGTCGGGGACCCATGTGGGGTCCCCTAACATGTAAATAGGGTTCCCTGAGAGAGTCTTTAATCTTATCAAAAACATTCTTAACTTGTTTCTCTTAAAATGGTGGCTGCTTTGCGTGATGTATTGTTGTCTCTACCTTTGTGCTGTGTTGTCAGGTGTTGCTGCCTTGCTATGTTGTTGTCTTAGAACTCTCTTTATCTAGTGTTGTGTTGTCTCTCTTGTCGTGATGTGTGTTCTGTCATATATATATATATATAATCCCCGTCCCCGCAGGAGGCCTTTTGGTAGGCCGTTATGGTTAATAAAATTTGTTCTTAACAGACTTGCCTAGTTAAATACTGGTTAAATAAAATAAATAAACAATTCTTGCTTGTACCCTTGTTTGTACCCTGTTTTGTGCTGCTACCATGTTGTGCTGCTGCCATGTTGTGTTGCTACCATGTTGTTGTCATGTTGTGTTACTACCATGCTGTGTTGTCATGTGTTGCTGACATGCTATGTTGTTGTCTTACAGTAGGTCTCTCTTTATGTAGTGTTGTGGTGTCTCTCTTTATGGAGTGTTGTGGTGTCTCTCTTTATGTAGTGTTGTAGTGTCTCTATGTAGTGTTGTTGTGTCTCTCTTTATGTAGTGTTGTGGTGTCTCTCTTTATGTAGTGTTGTGGTGTCTCTCTTAATGTAGTGTTGTGGTGTCTCTCTTTATGTAGTGTTGTGGTGTCTCTCTTTATGTAGTGTTGTAGTGTCTCTATGTAGTGTTTTTGTGTCTCTCTTTATGTAGTGTTGTGGTGTCTCTCTTTATGGAGTGTTGTGGTGTCTCTCTTTATGTAGTGTTGTGGTGTCTCTTTATGTAGTGTTGTCTCTCTTTATGGAGTGTTGTAGTGTCTCTATGTAGTGTTGTTGTGTCTCTCTTTATGTAGTGTTGTGGTGTCTCTCTTTATGTAGTGTTGTGGTGTCTCTCTTTATGTAGTGTTGTGGTGTCTCTATGTAGTGTTGTAGTGTCTCTATGTAGTGTTGTAGTGTCTCTCTTTATGTAGTGTTGTAGTGTCTCTATGTAGTGTTGTTGTGTCTCTCTTTATGTAGTGTTGTGGTGTCTCTCTTTAGGTAGTGTTGTGATGTCTCTCTTTATGTAGTGTTGTGATGTCTCTCTTTATGTAGTGTTGTGGTGTCTCTCTTTATGGAGTGTTGTGGTGTCTCTCTTTATGTAGTGTTGTGGTGTCTCTTGGTGTGATGTGTTTTGTCCTATATTTTTATTTCATTTATTTGTATTTTTAAATGTCAGCCCCCGTCCCTGCAGGAGGCCTTTTGCCCTTTTGGTAGGCCGTCTCTGTAAATACGAATTTGTTCTTAACAGACTTGACTCGTTAAATATTGGTTAAATAAAAAAATATTAAGGGCCTTTTACACTGTCAAATTTCACTTTCAAGTCATTATGTGTTGGGACAGTCTGTGGGACCTAAACTTTTGTGAAATATTAAGACAATTTAAATATGAAGACTATTAGGTACACTGAACAAAGATATGAACAACATGAAACAATTTCAAAGATTTTACTGAGTTACAATTCAAATAAGAAAATCAGTCAACATCATCAGTCCTGACTTACCACTCATGTATGTAGCAAATAAGTTGTTGTGAAACACTTATTATTGAATAGAACTGATAGGTATTTTTTTTCATGAGGTTGTGGCAATATACTGCCATATGTTGGCGACTAGAAACAATTGCATAATAGGAACTAATGCAAATTGAAAGGTCTTCAAAATAAACATTCGTGCTTGAAAAATTTGACTTGCCACTGTGTGTGTGAATCCTGCATACCTTCATACTGACCTTGTGCCGTTCCAGGATATTCGGTAATACCGGCACTGTACACAAGGGATGCTATTTTTAAACTAAAAAATGCTACTCACAGTTTGCTGCACACACACAACAAATATTAGACAGCAATGCTCTTGATCCAGGAGGGGATTCTCTGCTGTTATCATGAGAAGCTTGATTTTGCAGGAAGATAACCACTTTGATAACTAGCTACTAAATTAGCAATCCAAATGCAGAGCATTTAGAACATTTTAGACAGTTAACTTCATAGTTATAAGATGTCTAGCTGGCAAACATTTAGTTGTGAATTCCATACTGTAACTAGATCCCCTGGTGCTTGCTGCACTACAGTGAGTAACTCACAAGGCCCGGTCTCTCGTCGTTTTGTGCTTGTAAACAAACACCATGTAACAGGGGACTACCGGTAAGCTCTATGATAAAAAATGATGTGACAGCTGAAATGAAGAATGCAATCTGCTTTATCTCCTAACCTGTTGCACAAGTTGACTGCAGGTAAAAAAAAAAAATTTTTTTAAGTAGCTACAAATATTCAAATTTATGAATAAAAATTAAGAAATAGTTTCAACTGTATTGTTGGTATTGCAAAAACATGCCGTGTCTATTTGGAAATCCCCCGGTAACGTTATATACGGTATACCGCACAAGCCTAGTGATTATCCGCTAGGCTAAGGCAGACAGCAGGTGGTTTCCACAGACAGAATGTGAGCTCCACACTTGCAGCATGACACCTCCACATGAAGGAAGGCCTGCAAAATAACGATGTGTCCCGCTTTCTTCCATCTCACTTCAAACACACACAGACACACAGATTTACACACATATGGCTGCACATACACTCTCGAGATCTGTCAAACTCCTATTTCACATCTGCCTGCCCACTCTTATGTTCATGCATATTTTACATGTATTACTCTTTTATCCCATTCCCTAAGCCCACAGTACTTCCAAATCCACCCACTCCCACTTGCCCAGACACTCTAGGATGCACAAATAGTGCATTCGAACACGCACACACGTTCCAATACATTCCTCTCAGCATGGTCACCCTGTCATAAAATACTCTACAGTTTTTCTTTAGCTTTCATATTTGAATACTAATTGAACACAGAGAGAGCAGGGGGCCAGGTAGTTCTCCACTGCAGCAGTCAGATGTGTAGTGACGATATGACCATTCTTCCCGTCTTTCACTGGAACGGCCTTTAAAATGTCGCCGTCGTAATGCTCAGACGAGGCAATATGGCCACTGACTGTCTTCCAGCCTCCTAATGTTGTTGCCCTCCTGCTGTTCGAGATGTTCTAACTGTATGCGGTCTTCTTTCCCTTTAAGTTGCTTTGATATTGTTTATTTATCCCCTGCCGAGGTGGAGCGACAGTGACATTTTAAAGTGACAGTATAGGTTCTGCATGTCGCCAGGCCCTCGTCAGGCTCGGCTGTCCCATAAATGTGATTGAGTTCATGACTAACAAAGATTGTATCTATTCTGACAGTGGCCCCCAGATAGAATTGAATTAACAGTTTGACACCAGGAGGAAAGCACTTGTCCCTGGGGTATAGTGAATACTTAACAGAGACATTACATCTAATGGGCTCTGTACCGGAGGACCAGCCAAACCCATATCATCCCCAACATACTGTACCGTACACCTCATCTCCATATTACTGTCCTGCTAAATGGTTAGCTAATGGTTGACAACCAGACCAAAACTACTATAAGTGTTTATGATTGACCCCCACCTCTAATAAGGATTCGTTACCAACCATCAATACCAGACATAGTACAATCAGACATCAGCCTAAACGTTCTGCATAAAGTCCTGTGCATATTCCCCAGCTGTGTAAAGGCCGGGACGATACCAGTATTGCGATGCTCATTAGTATCGTGGCAAGGAAACAAAACACAAAGAGGATTTAACTTCTTGAGGAAAATCTCCCAAATGTTGCAAACAAACATCATTATATTGTCATCCAGTCACATGCATTTATTTTCCAAGCTATATCACACAATATTTTACATACAGCAGGTTTTTAAAGAACCAAAGAGTTTGGTCTGCTTCGTGTTTTCTCTTTTTCCATGGAATAAATATTGGTATCGTTACATCCCTACTGCTGTGCCATTACTGCACATTCTCCTAGCCACCCTGTGGTATCAGAAGACAGCATAATGATGACCTCTGGGATCCTCAGCTCCTGGATTAGCATATCTCCTCCCTTTTACATGATTATCAGGCTAATTTATTTTCATGAATCTCCTTTATGTCATCAACAAACGGCATCCTATCCCATAATTATCACATCCATATCCCTGACCTGATGATGAGTGAGACAAAGCATCTATCTGTTTCTCCACATGGCTGGCTACCTTGAGCACTTGAGCACTCTCTCTCTCTCTCTCTCTCTCTCTCTCTCTCTCTCTCTCTCTCTCTCTCTCTCTCTCTCTCCTCCAGCCGGCCATTACAGTTTTGAGAAATGTCTTAATTGCATTGAACTTTTAGTTCAATAACAACAGAGAGGACCCAGTGACTGGAGTAGTGGATAAAGATGTCTCTGAAGAGGCTGTATTGATTCTAAAAGACATTTTCCTCTCTTGTTATAAATGACATTTAAAATGGGATGATTTCTTTTCTGTTGCACAATAGGTTATGTAGGCTACTGCGACAGGTAGCCTAGTGATTAGAGCGTTGGGCCAGTAACTGAAAGGTAGGTGGTTTGAATACCCTAGCTGACAAGGTGAAAAATCTGTCGATGTGCCCTTGAGCAAGGTACTTAACCCTACTTTGCTCCAGGGGTGTCGTACTACTATGGCTGACCCTGTAAAACAATTTCACTGCACCTATCTGGTGTATGTGACAACACAAATACATAACCAATACCAATAATATGCCCATTATGAGAAGAAGTATGTAGTGAATTTTCTAAACTCTTAGTACACAACTCCAAACTGGTAACACTCATATTCAAAACCTTTTATTGTGCATTCGTTTTCTTTGAAGACTTCTTTCACGACACAACCATTGATCCAAAATATAAGGTTATTGTGAAATACCATAAAAACATTGGTTTAATCACCAAAACACCACACAGTGATATCTTCTCCCTTTACCAATTTAACAACCATTTAATCCAATTGCAAAAGAGTGCAAGATACATGTTTAAAAACTGCCCTTTGAATGCAATATGCTATAGTACTGTAAATTACAGTACATTGCACTGTTTTCACATTAGATAATGCACTTGCACTACATCTTTTACAATCATTGATGCAAAAAATAAACGTATTGTTCAGATATAATTACAACATAGGTGTACTGTTATCAAATGAAAAAAAGTGAAAGAAACATAATGTTTAGCAGGCAGTCTTGAGCATTTGGCCATAGGTTCTCATCGACATCGCTCTAAATGTCTTCATTGTTCATGCACCTGAGGAAAAACCTCTGGGTCAGCAGAAGCTGGTGGGAGGAGCTATAGGAGGACAGGTTCATTGTAACGACTGGAATGGCATCAATGGAATCGTACCAAACGCCATAGAAATAGAATCAATAGAACAGGCTTGGAAGCTCTAACCCTGGCAATTTGACTGGTAAACTCATAGATGTGGTAAAGAGGTCATTGGAACGCAGATCATGGGGGATAGAAGGACGCGGGATTGGTGCAAATACAACAAATCTGATCTAACAAAGTGGATATTTGTCAAATCCCTCATGATTGATTGATTAGAAAGCCACATGCTTCCCATCTGAAACAGTTCAGAACAGTTTGTGCAGATATTCTGACTACATTTTGTGAAATGTTTGTTTGTTTTGGTGTTCGACAAGGGTTTCTTCGGCTGTTCGTGAAACACATTTTTCGGGGGGGGGGGGAATTTCGGTAGCCGAAGTCAAATCAAATCAAGGTTTATTTGTCACGTGCGCCGAATACAACAGGTGTAGACCTTATAGTGAAATGCTTCCTTACAGGCTCTAACCAATAGTGCGGAGAAAAAAAAGTGTGTGTGTGTGTGTGTGTGTGTGTGTGTGTGTGTGTGTGTGTAGCAAGGCTATATACAGACAGCTGTTAGTCAGGCTTATTGAGGTAGTATGTACATGTAGGTATGGTTAAAGTGACTGCATATATGATGAACAGAGAGTAGCAGTAGAAAGAGGGGTTGGCGGGTGGTAGGACACGGCCCTTCGTCGGTGATTGATCAACTGTAGGGGTGACGCGAGTTTCTTCTTTTACTCGATTCAGCCCAAAACTCAGTGTTCATTCAACATGGCGACTGATAACTTCAAGCATCTATTGACCGAGGAGGTACAAAAGTACCTTCACCTCTACAATTCTATCCATGCATTATATAAAGACCAGCATGTAAAGACCAATTCAGGGAGGGACATTGTGGTGACGCTGGGGTCGGACCCAACCACTTTGTTGAAATTGTAGGTGTAGGGTTTGAGACAAATTTGTCAAGGCAAATAAAAGAACCCAGGGCCAGTGTGGAGATGCCGGCTTCCCTAGCTTGTTCGGCACGTGAAGCATGGGATGACTGAAAGTCATTTACCGTATTCACCAGAGGATTAGGGATTTGGTTGTATATTAGTCGAGTAGCCATGTTTTCTAACAATAAATAGCCAGCTAGCTAACCTAGAAGCATACTTGTGCAGAGAAAGCAAGCCGGCAAATTAAACTAGAGAGTGTTGCAACTTTTTGATCAAACATCATTTTGTTCAAGAAACAATATCATAAATCTCCCACATTCTTAACACCGAAGTCAATGTTTGGTAGCAAGGTCCAGCTAGCTAAAAAGTTGCAAATGTTTAAGCAGAGTTGAGTAGCTGCAGTAGGTCAAGCCTACTCAACTCTGCTCAAACATTTGCAACATTATAGTCTATAATGATGTTTGATATGATGTTCATTGATAGTTTGCGATGGTTTGGATGTGTACTATACAGTCCTCTACTTTTTTATTTTTCCATGCACAAACACCAGCGAATGGAAACAGCACCCGTTTTTGTTCTCTGTGCCCCAGCACTGCCTGTACACTGGCCCCCAGCACATCCTCTGCCCCCAGTACTGACTGGTAATTGGCCTCAAGCCCATCTCCCACACTGAGCTGCAGTGCAGAATTGGAAACAGTTCTCCATGCAGGACCTGGGAAGCTCTATCCTGGGCCCACCTCCAAGACCTACTACACTGGCTTGCTCTTCACCAATAACACAGAGCAGCAGCAGTAGTAGCAGGGGTTTGAGGAGGAGGGAGAAAAGAGATGTAGACAGCCCTTATCACATCACAAAGGCAATGCAAATGATTGAAGACCGATCTCAAGATTTGTTCCAAAATATTAATATTGTACATAAATATTTGTATCTACACTGACACTTACATTTTATTCCATAGACATTTTTGTTGTTTACATGTCTGTTCTTAGCAGAGACTGTTGTACTATGGTTCATAAATATTTATATTGTTCATAAATATTTGTATCTACGCTCTGACACTTTAATTTTATTCCATAGACACTTTTGTTGTTCACATGTCTGTTCTCAGCAGACACTTTTGTATTGTGGTTTGCTTACAGAGCCCAGAAGCAAAAATAAAGGTATATTTTTGTATGCTGCAAAAACTGGAATTCCGTCATCTAAATACAAGGTGTTTCAATGCATTCTATTTGAATATCAAGTGCTGACAATGTAAAGAGCTGTGTGCCACATACTACAGGTTTTCTTCTATTGTGTGGTGTAGTTCAATCTAATCTAAATTACTATAGACATCATAGAATCAGGTTTCATTTAATGAACAATATTAAAACTCTACATTTTAGTACAAAGTACTTTGTTAAAAGTGCACACATAAATAAATGTGAGTCTGTATGCATCCATTAAGGGGTGTGTGTGTGTGTGTATGTGTGAGCAGTCAAAACAAAGTCCTATTCTGCATGATTTGCTGGCCTTGGGTTGAGTTTTCCACTCCGAACCATGTCTTCCTGCCATGGCACACATCCAGGGGGGAAAGGAAGAAGTCCATGAGCTTGTTTCCTGTTTTCCCTTGTAAGCTGTGTCGCTCTGGCACGAGAGAGTCTCCCTGACTCTTGGAGATTGTTGTCCCCTGACACAACCCTCCTCCACTCTCCAGGTTGGTATTTTCCAGAAGGGAGGTACGTAATCTTGCTTTTGGCTGATGAACTTCATCTGTGGAGGAGGGGTAGTTGTGGAGGGCCACACATGCCTTCACAATGTCCTAAGCCTTTTCAGGCGTACACGTGATTGGACGACCAAGAATCCAAATGTTTGCAGCCATGATGCTGAATCCATTCTCTATGACTCTTCGACAACGAGAGTGGCGGTAGTTGTAGGTACGGCCAGGTTCATTGAGATGGACACCTTTGAATGATCCCCTGTAGGAAAGGCTACAAAGTCATACTTCAGGGCAAGCTAAAGGGTTTTGCAAAACCTCCGATACAATACTGCACACCGTGGATTAATCAATTCTGTAGCTGCTCGCTACAGCCTGCTGTGAATTTCCAGAGGTAAGAACCCAAAACGTCACGACAGTCTTTCATCAATTGGGGAACGCGGATTTGTTGGACCAGTATTGCATCCATTGTTCTTTCTCTGTGGAGTGGTCGCACTGACCATCTTATTTGTCTCCATATCTCGCCTATTGTATGTGTTACTTGGTATATCAAATCTAGTAGATCCTGGGCAATTTGCACAACCTCCATTTTCTCGCAAGTGTCTCTGTGTGCACTATTTATTTTTCGGCATGTTTTTTCCTTGTTTGGCGTCACTTCCTTGTTATGCCGTAGATGGCTATTCCCAGCTCATCGACCTCTACTGTCCCGGGGTAATGTTACCTCTTTCCCCCCCTTTTTGTAGTTTTCCAAGCGACCGTCTTCGAATAAAATAAAGTTGTATGTGTCACATGCTTCGTAAACAACAGGTGTAGAATAACAGTGAAATGCTTATTGTTAGTCTGTTGTTTACGATGTATGTGACACTGGCGCTGGCCGCCAACCAACCTGAAGCTGATGCCTTAACAGTTCCACAATGCGTTTACCAAAGGCCAATTTTTATATATTTGTCTGTTTTCGCTGGATTATCCCATTGACTCACAGCAAAGTCCATTTTCTTGTTTTCTGCTTGTTTTAGTCAATTACAAAACTACATTTCAGCAAAGTGCAATATGTCTAAAGATGACTTTTTAGCATTGTCTTCTGCCGTGTTTTAACTGCTACAAAAACAAAAACAAAAACGTAATATTGTAAGGCTTCCCTCATGCCCATTTTCATGATGGTGCGAGCAGCCACATGAGTGACAACGACACAAATAAGCAGACTATACAGCTACAAGTAGTGAGTGGTGTTACAAACAGACTATACTAAACAAGTTAAATGTCTTACCTGTGAGGAAATGTTCTGCACTCACATAGGTACATGTAGCCTACTTGGACACCGGGTCCCCACATCTCCCACGCCAAATAGCGTGAAGCCACAGGGCTCTTCTCGCAGGCTCTATTATCCTACGTGGTAGCATTGAAACCATGCAGTATTTTTTTTTTTTTTTACGTGTTATTTCTTACATTGGTACCCCAGGTAATCTTAGGTTTCATTACATACAGTCGGGATGAACTATTGGATATAAGAGCAACGTCAACTCACCGTCATTACGATCAGGAATACGACTTTCCCGAAGTGGATCCTGTGTTTGGTCCACCACCCAGGACAATGGATCGGATCCCAGCCGGCGAACCAAAACAATGACACCGTAAAAGGGGCAGACGCAGCGGTCTTCTGGTCAGGCTCCGGAGACGGACACATCGCGCACCACTCCCTAGCATACTACTCGCCAATGTCCAGTCTCTTGACAACAAGGTAGATGAAATCCAAGCAAGGGTAGCATTCCAGAGAAACATAAGAGACTGTAACGTTCTTTGCTTCACGGAAACATGGCTCACTCGAGACACGCTATCGGAGTCGGTACAGCTAGCTGGTTTCTTCACGCATCGCGCCGACAGAAACAAGCATCTTTCTGGTAAGAAGAAGGGCGGGGGGTATGCCTTATGATTAATGAGACATGGTGTGATCATAACAACATACAGGAACTCAAGTCCATCTGTTCACCTGACTTGGAATTCCTCACAATCAAATGTCGACCGCATTATCTACCAAGAGAATTTACTTCGATTATAATCACAGCCGCATATATTCCCCCCAAGCAGACACATCGATGGCCCTGAACAAACTTCATTTGACTCTAGGTAAACTGGAATTCACATATCCTGAGGCTGCATCATTGTAGCTGGGGATTTTAACAAGGCTAATCTGAAAACAAGACACCCTAAATTCTATCAGCATATCGATTGTGCAACCAGGGCTGGCAAAACCAGTTAGAATAACAAATATTGTTATTCTAACTTCCGCAACGCATATAAGGCCCTCCCCCGCCCTCCTTTCGGAAAAGCTGACCACGACTCCATTTTGTTCCTTCCAGCCTATAGACAGAAACTAAAACGGGAATCTCCCTTGCTCAGGTCTGTTCAACGCTGTTCCGACCAATCTGATTCCACGCTTCAAGATTGTGGATTGATGGCAGCATTCCTGCCCAAACTGAAAGCGCGAACCACAGCTTTTAATCATGTCAAGGTGACCGGAAACATGACCAAATATAAACCGTGTAACTAGGCAATCAAACAAGCTAAGCGTCAGTATAGAGACAAAGTAGAGTTGCAATTCAACGGCTCAGACACAAGAGGTATGTGGCAGGGTCTACAGTCAATCACGGATTACAAAAAGAAAACCAGCCCCGTCGCGGACCAGGATGTCTTGCTCCCAGACAGACTAAACAACTTCTTTGCTCACTTTGAGGACAATACAGTGCCATGGATACGGCTCGCTACCAAAACGCAGCCGACGTGAGTAAAACATTTAAACGTGTTAACCCTTGCAAGGCTGCAGGCCCAGACGGCATTCCCAGCCGCGTCCTCAGAGCATGCGCAGACCAGCTGGCTGGTGTGTTTACGGACATATTTAATCAATCCTTATCCCAGTCTGCTGTTCCCACATGCTTCAAGAGGCCCACCATTGTTCCTGTTCCCAAGAAAGCTAAGGTAACTGAGCTAAACGACTACTGCCCCGTAGCACTCACTTCCGTCATCATGAAGTGCTTTGAGAGACTAGTCAAGGACCATATCAACTCCACCCTACCTGACATCCTAGACCCACTCCAATTTGCTTACCGCCCCAATAGGTCCACAGACGACGCAATCGCAACCACACTGCACACTGCCTTAACCCATCTGGACAAGAGGAATACCTACGTGAGAATGCTGTTCATCGACTACAGCTCAGCATTTAACACCATAGTACCCTCCAAACTCATCATCAAGCTCGAGACCCTGGGTCTCCACCCCACCCTGTGCAACTGACTTTGACTACCACCACTGATTTCTGTACTCTAGCTATGTTAATCAGTTTAAACAAATGCATTTAGCAGTCACTTCTTCTAATCCTGAAATGTTATGCAGCGAAAACAGACAAATACAGTGCATTTGGAAAGTATTTAGACCCCTTCTATCTTTCCACATTTTGTTACTTTACAGCCTTATTCTAAAATGTATTAAATACTTTTTTTGCAAATCAATTTACACACAATAGCCCATAATGACAAAGCAAAAACTGTTTATTTTTTGTTTTTGTGCAAATGTATAAAACAATTAATATTAAAATATACATTTACATAAGTATTCAAACCCTTTACTCAGTACTTTGTTAAAGCACCTTTGGCAGCGATTACAGCCTTGAGTCTTCTTGGGTATGAAGCTACAAGCTTATCACACCTGTATTTGGGGAGTTTCTCCAATTCTTCTCTGCAGATCCTCTCAAGCGCTGTCAGATTGGATGGGGAGCGTCACTGCACAGCTTTTTTCTGAGATGTTTGATTGTGTTTCAAGTTCGGGCTCTGGCTGGGCCACTCAAGTACATTCAGAGGCTTGGAAGGTAAACCTACCCCTAGTCTGAGGTCCTGAATGCTCTGGAGTAGGCTTTCATCAAGGATCTCTCTGTTTGGTCAGTTCATCTTTCCCTCGATCCTGACTAGTCTCCCAGTCTTTGCCGCTGAAAAACGTCCCTGCAGCGTGATGGGATGATCCCAGGTTTCCACCAGAGGTGATGCTTGGCATTCAGACCAAAGAGTTCAATCTTGGTTTCATCAGACCAGAGAATCTTGAGTCCTTTAGGTGCCTTTTAGCACTGCAAGCGGGCTGCCTTTTACTGAGGAGTGGCTTCTGTCTGGCCACTCTACCATAAAGGCCTGATTGGTGGAGTGCTGGTTGTCCTTCCAGCCGGTTCTCCCATCTCCACAGAGGAACTCTGGAACTCTTACAGAGTGACCATTGGGTTCTTGGTCACCTCCCTAATAAAAGCCCTTCTCCCCCGATTGCTCAGTTTGGCCGGGCGGCCAGCTCTAGGAAGAGTCTTGGTGGTTGCAAACTTTTTCCATTTAAGATTTATGGAGACCACCGTGTTCTTGGGGACCTTCAATGCTGCAGACATTTTTTCAAACCCTTCTCCAGATCTGTGCCTCGACACAATACTGCTCTACGGAAAGATCCTTCAACCTCATGGCTTAGTTTTTGCTCTGACATGCACCGTCAATTGTGGGACCTTATATAGACATATGTGTGCTATTCCAAATCATGTCCAATCAATTGAATTTACCACAGGTGGACTCCAATCAAGTTGTAGAAACATCTCAAGGATGGTCAATGGAAACAGGATGGACCTGAGCTCGATTTTGACGCTCATAGCAAAGGATCTGAATACTTATGTCAGTAAGGTATTTCAGTTTATTATTTTGTATATATTTTCGCAAAAAAAAAGAACTATTTTCACTTTGTCATTACGGGTTATTGGTGTAGATTGATGAGGATTTTTTTTTAAATGTAATCCATTTTAGAATAGTGCTATAATGTAACAAAATAATAATAATAATTTCCAAATGCACTGCATGTCTGCTGCAGTGAGACAAGAGAGAACCATGAGAAAACAAGTTTTGATCAGTCATGGAAATAAGTGGTAAAAACTGGCTCCCTATGGAGTTGAAAAGAAGATGGAGAACAAGCTTGGTGAAGGAAAAATACTGGAGGTAGGTGCAGGTACAGGTAACTAATACAAAAATCATATTGCGATATTGTCAAAACGATACGATATACCATCAAAGGTAATATCCCGATACGTAACTGTATCGATTTTTGCCTCCATAACTATACATTAAGGTATTACTGAACTGGCCAATGCAATTTTAGTAAAGCAGTTTCATGATATAAAAAAGTAATGTGAGGAAGTAATATGAGCATTGCATTGTGAAATACATTTGCTTTATGCCACATGTATTGCCATGTGAAAAATTTATTTCTAGATGAAACACTAATTAAAGATACACTACGCAGAAATCACTCCGACAATTCCTGATTGTTTAAATTCTAATAGTTTGCCTAATTTTAGTTTGTGACAAAACAAGCAGTCATTGTGTAGAGTCATTGAACCATCTAAACCGCTGTGAAATATGTTTTTGAAGTTGGTGTACAATATCTAAAGTAAAAGACTCAAAAAATGAAACTTAAAAACGGGGAGCACAGAAATAGCGCCCATACTGTAGAACAGATCTACTGCATCATAGACTTGCTTCCAATGAGAATGAACGATATACTGTATAACTCACATTTCTATGTGAATTTAGTCGGGTAGCCCAAAAAGTTACATATTGTAGCTGGTGAAAAAGTGACTGTGTGATTTTGTGTATTGTACTTGAAAACAACTGCCTTTTTGATTAACTGTTTTGAAGTTTGTATTAAGAGTTGTGAAAATGTACCACATATTTGTGATTGAAATAAACTGTAATAGTTTTCAGACTGCAATGTTAGTATTATTGCACAGTTTTGTTTAGGAGCTACCATCAGAAACTACCAATCATTTTGCACTGGGATGGTTGTCATGTCTGCCGCACGAAAAAATGTGAATAGAATCATTTGAATGACACCATGTCACTGCATGGGTGTGTGCAGTGATAATATTACATGACCCCTGTATGACCTCTCGTCTGAACAGTGATGAGATACAGTGACACCTTTTTAAATGATGCATGTGTCTTAGATAAGTCACAGAAGGTGAGAATGCTTGCTCCCTCTCTCCTTTGAGCAGGTGATTGATGGATGGATGAGAGAATGTGGGGTGAAAGAGTAATAATGGCAGGCGAGGGGACTGGGAGTGACAGGTGGATGGACTTGTAGGTGGGCCAGGACTGGCAGGCTACTGCCAAGCCTTCTGACGCCCCCTAGAGCCTCCCTCCACTGCTTTCCACTACCACCCATCCTGTCTGGCTGTCTGTCCCTGTTGTGGCCTCTCTCAGACAGATACTGTATACTAATACACAACTGTCCTGTCTGTGCTCCCTCTTAGCAGTTCCCATTCTGCTCTCTGCCAAAGCACATAAAACCATGCTGATAGTCTGTAATTACCTGAAGAGTGAGGCTGTGTTCTGTGAGGACAAAAACTGATCTGAACAGCTCTCTGCAGAAAGGAAATGCATTTTGTTTTGTCCTGTGTTTTGTATCATACTGCACAACAGCTGATAAAACACTGTGAATGTGTGAAAAAAGTGTTATTTCCTGATAGTTGCTTGTTGAAAATATAATCTACACAGGACCTTCTAATTACACTTGTTGCATTCATACAGTCGAAGTCGGAAGTTTACATACACCTTAGCCAAATACATTTAAACTCAGTTTTCAGTTTTCCTAGTAAAAATCCCTGTCTTAGGTCAGGTAGGATCACCACTTTATTTTAAGACTGTGAAATGTCAGAATAATAGTAGAGAGAATTACTTATTTCAGATTTTATTTATTTCATCACATTCCCAGTGGGCCAGAAGTTTACATACACTCAATTAGTATTTGGTAGCATTGCCTTTAAATTGTTTAACTTGGGTCAAACATTTTGGGTAGCCTTCCACAAGCTTCCCACAATAAGTTGGGTGAATTTTGGCCCATTCCTCCTGACAGAGCAGGTGTAACTGAGTCAGGTTTGTAGGCGTCCTTGCTCGCACACGCTTTTTCAGTTCTGCCCACAAATGTTCTATAGGGTTGAGGTCAGGGCTTTGGGATGGCCACTCCAATGCCTTGACTTTGTTGTCCTAAAGCCATTTTGCCACAACTTTGGGGTCATTGTCCATTTGGAAGACCCATTTGAGACCAAGCTTCAACTTCCTGACTGATGTCTTGAGATGTTGCTTCAATATATCCACATAATTTTCTTCCCTCATGATGCCATCTATTTTGTGAAGTGCACCAGTCCTTACTGCATCAAAGAACACCCACAACATGATGCTGCCACCCCCGTGCTTCATGGTTGGGATGGTGTTCTTCGACTTGCAAGTCTCCCCCTTTTTCCTCCAAACATAAAGATGGTCATTATGGCCAAAAAGTTATATTTTTGTTTCATCAGACCAGAGGATGTTTCTCCAAAAAGTATGATCTTTGTCCCCATGTGCAGTTGCAAATCGTAGTCTGGATTTTTTATGGCGGTTTTGGAGCAGTGACTTCTTCCTTGCTGAGCGGCCTTTCAGGTTATGTCGATATAGGACTTGTTTTACTGTGGATATAGATACTTTTGTACCTGTTTCCTCCAGCAACTTCACAAGGTCCTTTGCTGTAGTTCTGGGATTGATTTGCACTTTTCGCACCAAAGTACGTTCATCTCTAGGAGACAGAGCACTTCTCCTTCCTGAGCGGTATGACAGCTGCGTGGTCCCATGGTGTTTATACTTGCATACTATTGTTTGTACAGATGGTGGAGTGGTTGATAAATGAGTTTTAATGATTCCAACCTAAGTATATGTAAAATTCCGACTTCAACTCTATATAAATGGCTGCATTGGGCTTTAGTGCATTTCCCCAAAATTCGAAGATATTATGCTTTTCCACACCATAAAACATGCTTTGCCCCAGTCTACCTTTGTGCGGCGGTTCTTTAAAAATGATGAATAAAGCATTTCTTGGAAAGAGCTTTTATGAGGATGAATAGGATGAAGCAGTCGGCTAATTGTCATTAAAGAAGTGCATCAGAGAAGACGCAGCTGTATTCCTGAGGTTTAACTTGTTGACTAAGTCTTGTTTTTTTTCTTCTTTGTTGTCTCTCAGGTTGTCCATATTGGAGCCCAGAAGGAGGAGGGATGTGTGCCTGGCTTCCAGGTGAAGGAGTACCAGGTGGAGTACAACGGAGGTTTCCAGAAGGACCATCCTCTCACACAAGGTGAGTGAGAGACCTAATACCTTCCTGACAGGGGGAAGATTAGGGGATGTCATGCAGGTGCACATAACTTCAGATACAAATGTCTTTAATCAAATAAAAGAAACAAAAACAAAAAAAGGTTGTTTGTCACTTGTGTGTAGGATTCAACAAGTGTAAAATAGTGCGGTGGAATGCTTACTTGATCTTTCCCAACAATGCAGTTTTCATTATCAAGGTAAGAAGAAATAATGTAAAGTTTTAAAATGTATATAAATAGAGCTCTATACCAGTACCATAATTTGAATGTGTAGGGATACTGGAGTATGGAGGTCAATACTGTATATACTGTACATGTAAGCAGGGGTAAAAAAAAGAAAGAAAGTTGGACAAAGTGATTATTGAGATCTATCTTTCCTTCTCTGTCACACTCATGGACACACATGCACGCACGCAATTACTCACACTTATGCGCACACAGATTTTCATGCAAACTGTAGCTCAACAGTTGCTCACTGTCTAACTCCTAGTGTCAGGCAGTTTTCCCTGGGGTTGTAGAAGAGGTGATTCTGTGTGGGCTGGCTGTTATGTTCCAAACATTCAGTATAATTCATGCAAATTCATATTAAAAACAGGAAATAAAAGCAATGGCTTCCAAACACAACAACAACCAAATGTTGCTGGGCTTTATGAATTATTCTTCTTGATTGTGTGATGTTTACAAAAGCTTGCTAAGTGTTCCTCACCCGCAGGCTTCCGTGGGTTGTGGTGGCTTTCACTGAGAAACACTCTGCTTTTGAGGGAAGAAACCACATCACAGGGACACAACCTGATTGATATGTTAACTGTTGCAGTACCATTAGAAATATGTTCAGGTTGAACATTGTGATCCTCCCCAGTCAGTACCCCTAGAGTTATTTTACAGACTGGTAAAATTAAAATCTCTGTGGATTTACAATCAATCCCATAAAGATGGATTTGAGAGGAGAGTCAGTGAGTTCATGACCAAGGTCATTGCCATGGAGACAGCAGTTCCCTCCCTCTATCCCTCACTCCAACAGCCACCGTCTCGTAACTGCCACAATTCAACGGTCTGCCGCTCCTCTGGGATCTGTAGTAATGTCTGCAACTCGTCTCCTGCTCCTCTGGGATTTCCAGTAATTTCTGCTGACTAGCTTCCTGCTCCTCAGGGAAATGAGGTATGGCTGCTGGCTTGTCGTCTAGTTCCTCGGAGAGTGACAGGGATGTCAACAGGTTACACAGAAGCTGGCGTGTGAAGCGTTTCTTCGCAGCAGCAAGACAAGACTACAATAGTGAGAATGAGTCATTAAGGTTGAATTAGTCTCTTTAGTGTGTTGTGTATGTACATTACATGAAGTCATAGCTTGACATTTCATTCATGACTGAAAGGCCATGGTTTATATTGGCATTTAACTATAGAACCAACTTCTGAAGTGGCACTGCTGAGGGAGTGCTGCTTTTTAAGTAGAAAATCCTCTACCGTAAAATGACAACTCTTCGCCCAAGTTCTCGTTCAATCTTTTTATTTCATTGTGTTTATTTCGGAGAAGCATTTTGTCATCTTGAGGCCCAGCAAGCCGGGCACGGTGAGACAGAGCTCAGTTCTGCTTTAGTGCACTGCTCTGGGACAACAGTGCACTTCCATTACCTTGAAAATGCTCCTGTCAGCAGAAACACAACACACCATGGGGGGTGAACTCTCTCACACACACACACACACACACACACACACACACACACACACACACACACACACACACACACACACACACACACACACACACACACACACACACACACACACACACACACACACACACTTCAACACGTGTAGATAGTCTACTTAACCACGCTCCTTCCCCGAGACACACACCCACAAACTCAAAATTGTCTGCCCGATGAAGAGAAGCTGTGAGACACAGGTTTCTCTCATCTACAGGATCTTCTAGACCTGTTGGATGAGATGAAATATTACTGAACTAGTGTTAATAAGAAGATAAAAAGATCCGGAACGTATGCTGGGCCATAAGTCTGCATACAGCAAGGACAGGGAAGCAGTCAGATGGGCTATAGTAGACACTGCAGAGCAGACAGAGCTCCTGTGAGCTGCATAGAGCTGTGCAGAGAGAGCTGTGCAGAGAGAGCTGTGCAGAGGGAGCTGTGCAGAGAGCGCTGTGCAGAGGGAGCTGTGCAGAGGGAGCTGTGCAGAGAGAGCTGTGCAGAGAGAGCTGTGCAGCTGTGCAGGTAGGCTGTGCAGGTAGGTGCAGAGAGAGCTGTGCAGAGAGAGCTGTGCAGAGAGAGCTGTGCAGAGGGAGCTGTGCAGAGAGAGCTGTGCAGAGAGAGCTGTGCAGGTAGGCTGTGCAGGTAGGCTGTGCAGAGAGAGCTGTGCAGAGAGAGCTGTGCAGAGAGAGCTGTGCAGAGAGAGCTGTGCAGGTAGGCTGTGCAGGTAGGCTGTGCAGAGAGAGCTGTGCAGAGAGAGCTGTGCAGGTAGGCTGTGCAGGTAGGCTGTGCAGAGAGAGCTGTGCAGAGAGAGCTGTGCAGAGGAGCTGTGCAGAGAGAGCTGTGCAGAGAGAGCTGTGCAGAGAGAGCTGTGCAGTGATGCTAGCGAGACACTGTGACTCAGCCTGGGTGTCAGAGGTCGCTGGCTCTGCAGGTGACACATGCAGATTTATGTAAATTGTCCCAGGACCACTCCTGGCCCTTCCCGTATTCAGGCAGGGTAGTCCGGTAATTACCAGGATAGGGGCGGTCTGGAGGGGGCCCTCACCTGTTTGGTGAGGCCTAGGTCAAGGACATCCATCTCTCTAATGGGTGCTGGGAGAAAACAGGCAGCGACCAACAGACACGCATTCATGCTCACACTCAAGTACCATTACTTCCAAATGGACAGGACCTAATTACATGAATAATTGATGGCAGAAATGCAAATAGAAATGCATAAGCAAATGTGCAGAAAGTAGTGGCATGAATAAAGATGAAGATATCCCTGCCCCTGTCCCGCCCTGCCCCTGTCTCCAGGTGACTGATGAGGTGATGATGAACAATACATACATACACGAGCAGACATCCTCGGAACAGTTCAATCTAAGATACTATAAAACACATTGTTCCAGACTCGTTGTGCTTCTGGTATAGTAGGTCGCTCTGTCAGACTCTAAACTAGTTGGACACAAAAAAGTCCACTGGCTTGAACCTAAATGACCTGACTGAAATGTTATGTGTGGCGAATTATTTTATTTTTTTACTCATAGTTAACCTTTCCTCACCATCAGCTTCAATCAGGTGTGGTAGTTGCCGGAGTTTTAGAGTTGGGCAGATTGGAAATGTATGTCTGTTTGGTAATGAATCAAATCAAAATTGAGTTCAATTTAGGCAAACCCAATGAAATTGATCCTGTAATCTCTTTGAGCACACTGCCACTAACTTACCATGACCTCCAGTATCACTAAGTCATTATACCTCGCTGAAATGAAATGTGACGGCACAAAACCAAACTGTATTCCGATACAGACCCCCACTACCAGGGGGGAATTAGTGTCACTTTAAAGCACATCACTAGAAAATCACAAACGAAATGCAGTTTACATTTTCGACTTCTCAGCAATGAAACACACCAGGCAGCACTGCAATACAAATAACTTTGACTGAGCCAGAACTAAAGTTGGAGCCCAAAATTGCTTTGATATTGTAACTTTTTGCTCACCGGTTTATGTCTCATAGAGAAAAACAATGGAAGAGTGTATTGATTTGAGATGTATAGTGCAGAAAGTAATCAGAACCCTTGACTTTTTCCTAATTTTGTTACGTTACAGCCTTGTTCTAAAATGTAATAAATAGTTTTTTCCTCTCATCACTCTAAACACATTACCCTATAATGAAGCAATTTTTGCTAAATGTAAATATATTAAAAAATCTATATATATATATCACATTTACATGGGGAGGCAGGGTAGCCTAGTGGTTAGAGCATTGGACTAGTAACCGGAAGGTTCCAAGTTCAAATCCCCGAGCTGATAAGGTACAAATCTGTCGTTCTGCCCCTGGACAGGCAGTTAACCCACTGTTCCTAGGCCGTCATTGAAAATAAGAATTTGTTCTTAACTTACTTGCCAAGTTAAATAAAGGTCATAAAAACAACATAAGCATTCAAACCCTTTACTCAGTACTTTGCTAAACACATTTGGCAGTGAAGCCACTCCTGCGTTGTCTAGGCTGTGTGCTTAGGGTCATTGTCCTGTTGGAAGGTGGATCTTCGCCCCAGTCTGAGCACTCTGCAGCAGATTTTCATCAAGGATCTCCTGTACCAGGTTCTGTTCATCTTTCCTTCAATCTTTACAAGTTTCTCCCAGTCCCTGCCACTGAAAAACATTCCCATAGAATTATGCTGCCACCAGCATGCTTCACCATAGAGACGGTGGTGCCAGGTTTCTTGCTGACGTGACGCTTGGCATTCAAGCCAAAGAGTTCAATCTTGGTTTCATCAGACCAGACAATCTTGTTTCTCATGGTCTGAAAGTCATTTAGGTGCCTTTTGGCAAACTCCAAGCAGGATGTCATGTTCCTTTTACTGAGGAGTGGCTTCCGTCTGGCCACTCTACCATAAAGCCCTGATTGGTGGAGTGCTGCAGAGATGGGTGTCCTTTTGAAAGTTTCTCCCATCTCCACAGAGGAACTCTGGAGCTCTGTTATAGTGACCATCGGGTTCTTGGTCACCTCCAAAACGAAGGCCCTTCACCCCCTGATTGCTCAGTTTGGCTGGGCGGCCAGCTCTAGGAAGAGTCTTGGTGGTTCCAAAGTTCTTCCATTTAAGAATGATGGAGGCCACTGTTTTCTTGGGGACTTTCAATGCTGCAGATATTTTTTGGTACCCTTCCCCAGATCTGTGCCTCGACACAATACTGTCTCGGAGCTCTACGGACAATTCCTTCAACCTCATGCCTATAGGCAGGTGTGTGCCTTTCCAAATCATGTCCAGTCAATTGGATAAACCACAGATGGACTCCAATCAAGTTATAGAAACATCTCAAGAATGACCAATGGAAACAGGATGCACTTGAGCGCAATTTCAAGTCTGAATAGTTATGTAAATAAGATATTCTTGTTTTACATTTTTAATACATTTGCACAAAAATCTAAAAACCTGTTTTTGCTCTGCCATTATGTAAAAATTTCATCCATTTTAGAATAAAGCTGTAACGTAAGAAAATATTGAAAAAGTGAAGGGGTCTGAATGCGCTGCATCACACTTCCTTTACAAAACCCCCCACATGAGATAGATCACATGTGAAACCATATTTTCACGTGTATTACACACCTTTTCAAATATGTGGCGAAAAACATGTTTTCACTGCAGCTGACCAACTGGCAGGTGTCTTCACTGACATTTTCAACATGTCCTGATTGAGTCTGTAATACCAACATGTTTCAAGCAGACCACCATAGTCCCATAGACCACCATAGAATGCTATTCATTGACTACAGCTCAGCGTTCAACACCATAGTACCCTCAAAGCTCATCACTAAGCTAAGGATCCTGGGACTAATCCCCACTCTCTGCAACTGGATCCTGGACTTCCTGACGGGCCGCCCCCAGGTGGTGAGGATAGATAACAACACATCTGCCACGCTGATCCTCAACACTGGAGCACCCCAGGGGTGCATGCTCAGTCCCCTCCTGTACTCCCTATTAACCCATGACTGCATGGCCAGGCAAGACTCAAACACCATTATTACGTTTGCAGACGACACAACAGAGGTAGGCATGATCACCGACAACGACGAGACAGCCTATAGGGAGGAGGTCAGAGACCTGGCCGGGTGATAAAAGATAAATCAAAGCAGTGTGACAAAAATAACAACACATAGTTACACATGGAATCAACAAACGTAGAGTCAATAACACAATAGAAGAATCTATACACAGTGTCACGATCATTATAAGGAGTGGACCAAAATGCAGCGTGGTATGTTTCCATCCTTTTATTTAGGAAGAGAAAACTCAAAGCACAGAAACAATAAAGCACAAACAAAACGTGACGCTACTGGTGTGCACACAGGCAATGATCCCACAAAGCACAATGAGGAAATAGCTGCCTAAATATGATCCCTAATCAGAAACAACAGTAGCGTACGTGTAGGTATGTACTGCAGGACCAAATCAGAGAGATACAGTGCCTTGCGAAAGTATTCGGCCCCCTTGAACTTTGTGACCTTTTGCCACATTTCAGGCTTCAAACATAAAGATATAAATATATATATAATGCTCTCCATCCAACCTCACTGAGCTCGAGCTATTTTGCAAGGAGGAATGGGAAAAAATTTCAGTCTCTCGATGTGCAAAACTGATAGAGACATACCCCAAGCGACTTATAGCTGTAATCGCAGCAAAAGTTGGCGCTACAAAGTATTAACTTAAGGGGGCTGTATAATTTTGCACACCCAATTTTTCAGTTTTTGATTTGTTAAAAAAGTTTGAAATATCCAATAAATGTCGTTCCACTTCATGATTGTTTCCCACTTGTTGTTGATTCTTCACAAAAAAATACAGTTTTATATCTTTATGTTTGAAGCCTGAAATGTGGCAAAAGGTCGCAAAGTTCAAGGGGGCCGAATACTTTCGCAAGGCACTGTAGGTAGGAGCAAGCCCATGTAATGATTTGTAGGTTAGCAGTAAAACCTTGAAAGCAGCCCTTGCCTTGACAGGAAGCCAGTGTACGGAGACTAGCACTGGAGTAATATGATCAACATTTTGGGTTCTCGTCAGGATTCTAGCAGCCGTATTTAGCACTAACTGAAGTTTATTTAGTGCTTTATCCGGGTAGCCGGAATGTAGAGCATTGCAGTAGTCTAACCTAGAAGTGACAAAAGCATGGATTCATTTTTCGGCATCATTTTTTGACAGAAAGTTTCTGATTTTTGCAATGTTATGTAGATGGAAAAAAACTGTCCTTGAAATGGTCTTGATATGTTTTTCAAAAGAGAGATCAGGGTCCAGAGTAACGCCGAGGTCCTTCACAGTTTTATTTGAGACGACTGTACAACCATTAAGATTAATTGTCAGATTCAACAGAAAATCTCTTTGTTTCTTGGGACCTAGAACAAGCATTTCTGTTTTGTCCGAGTTTAAAAGTATAAAGTTTGCAGCCATCCACTTCCTTATGTCTGAAACACATGCTTCTAGTGAGGGCAATTTTGGGGCTTCACCATGTTTCATTGAAATGTACAGCAGTGTGTCATCCGCATAGCAGTGAAAGTTAATATTATGTTTTCAAATGACATCCCCAAGAGGTAAAATATATAGAAAAACAATAGTGCTCCTAAAACGGAACCTTGAGGAACACCGAAATGTACAGTTGATTTGTCAGAGGACAAACCATTCACAGAGACAAACTGATATCTTTCCGACAGATAAGATCTAAACCAGGCCAGAACTTGTCCGTGTAGACCAATTTGAGTTTCCAATCTCTCCAAAAGAATGTGGTGATCGATGGTATCAAAAGCAGCACTAAGGTCTAGGAGCACGAGGACAGATGCAGAGCCTCGGTCTGATGCCATTAAAAGGTCATTTACCACCTTCACAAGTGCAGTCTCGGTGCTGTGATGGGGTCTAAAACCAGACTGAAGGGGTAGGCTGTTATTGTAAAATCATATTTTTTTCTTAACTGACGTACCTAGTTAAATAAAGTGAATAAGCAGCTCGGCATATTGCCACTCGAGCTGCACAAATTGCTGGCTTCCCAAATAGGAATAGGCCTTTGCAATTTACTTTAGGGGAAGCCAGCATCCATCCGAACAGTGCACTGTACAATTTCAATGCCTGAAACCAGAGATCTGTTTTTGAGATGAGATGCTCATGTATCCGCCCTAACAATGAGAGTTGTTGTCCCAAAGGTGGGAATGCAGACGATAAACTTAGGTCTGCATATTATGCCCATAGAAACGCATTGGGCTTATTCAGGACAGATTTTGGTGAGAGTGAGCCATCTTGCTTCGCCACTTTCTCTCTGCTGAAACTATCGAGCGAAACAGCGCCACTCTGTTTTTCTATATGTAACCCATGTATCTTATACTATCTGGCCATTTAAAGTATGACATGTCATACTCCTTTTGTCCTTTTGCATCAGATACATGATCTACATATATGGAGACAGAGGGGCGCTGTTTTGCTCAGATGCTTTATCTGAGATTGATGTGTCTTTCTGTCAGCGCGCGTCTCGGTCAAATAAATGATCGATATTTAAAAGATTTTATTTGAACAGGCAAGGAGGTACTGTATAGGGCCCGCCCATAACGCCAGCCCTGGAAGCATGTTCATGGAACGACACACACACAAATTGAAGCTTTCAAGATATATTTGTTCATTTGATAAGCGCAGCCAATCTTGAAGCAGCCAATCTTCACCCCCAACAAAATCCTCTATCATGTTGAATATTAAAGAGGAGATTTGCAATTTATATTCTGTCTGTTTTTCCTCGTCACAGAACTTCAACTGCATTCCCATACAGTTCATGTATGCTTTTCTGGTGCTGCTGGGAGTAGTTGTTTTTCAGTAGTTCCTTTGCATTGCCTCATGCTGCATTTGTCAACATGAAGTTTGACTTGAAGGACCTTTAAAATAGGAGTGGTTTGCTACAAAGCCAACTGTTGCTTAAAAGTTTGCTTTGAAAATAGTCTATAAGACTCGATAAACCTACTGTCATAGTAGGCTTTAACATGGATCATATGTTCCACTCGTTTTTTAACTGTTAGTGTAACCTGAATAGCTGAACTCTCATACTGTTGCTCTACTTTCTAACTCTGGGTGCGTTCTATAGAACGTGGGTGACTCGGGGACTGGGGTTTCCAGTGTTTTCTGCATGGCAGGATACATATCCAGATCATTCCACTCTCATGGTTGTAGTAATTGTGCTACATTAATCACATCCCTCTGTTTCAGCAGGACCCACAGCCTCTTTTCCGGTGTATTTTTAATTGACTATAAATCAGGTGTGCTTTTGACAAATGACGGTAATTACAGGGGAGGCCATTATGGGAGTATTTCCCTCAGAAAAAAGAGGTGTCGGCGGGGAATGATCCTGTTGTGTTTTGAAGGGTATAACCAGGCCTGTCCCTCTCCCTACTCAGGCACACTGACCTACTGAGGCACACTGACCCGGAGCAGTACTGCTATGTGGGGCAGCATGTGACGGACTCTGCTGATGGAAGTTTGGGAGGGAGAGAGGAGAGAGGAAGCAGGAAGAGATGTACAATGTATACTATCCTGTGGTGGAGAGGAGGCAGGGAAGTATTTTTCCACCTTCCTGCCAGGCTGCCACACCTGCAGCTAGCTGAGAGCTGGCACCATTGGCTGGTGAGAGACAAAGCCTGGAGTGCGTGTACACAGAAGCATCCGGAGCATAGGGCCAACCATGCCAGCAATCACCACACAGTTGGCTACCATTTGATCTGCTCTGATCGGCTTTCTTTAGAAGAATCTGCAGTGATCGCCTTTCTCTTCTCTGCTCACTAACCTACTTACCAGACAAATTTACATTTCTGATGCAAATCGTCGTACATCTGCTAGGACTAACAAACAACATCCACATCAACACTCTGGGGAACAATAACCAAACATGTTTAATTCAAGGAGGATGTTCACCAATTAGTAACATGAGCTTTTTAATTGCAGCTTTGAATAAGTATTTAAAGTCTTGCAATTTCTGTGCATATACAAACTGTCACAATTACTAACCTCCTGTGTCCAGCGTTCTCCCTCTGTTCTGCTCCTGAAATTAATTCACATTCAGAAGTCAGCTGGTGCTACAGAGTGTTGTCTACCTAAATATTTTACTATAGTAAAAACATGATACTTGTTATGTATTCCTGATGCATTTTGTTTGGATTAAAGTAGCTGTCATCTTTGTACGTAGCTTCACCACCATGTAAAAGCAAGGATTAAATCCATGCTGTGGTCGTGACACATTTGACATTCTAGTCATTTAGCAGACACTCTTCTCCAGCGCGACTTCCAATTAGTGCATTCATCTTAAGATACAGAGTGAGACAACAACACATCACAATCATATTGAGTACATTTTCCCGCAATAAAGTATTGATCAGCAAAGTCAGCTAGTAGGAAATGACAAGTGCCTTTTTTGGAGGCAGGGGAAGGGGGGCGTCGGGAGGACCGTGAGAGTTATTTAAGATACTCAGACATGTTCGGAAGCTGGGCAGGGACTCCGCTGTCCTGACTTTAGGGGTAAGCTTGGTAAGCTTAGAGAAGAGGTTTGACTGGGCTGAGCAGAGCTACCCTCCTGGCCAAGAGACCAGAGGTGGCAGAATGGAGTGCTTGGGTTGGGGTGTAGGATTTGAGCATAGCCTGAAGGTAAGGAGGGGCACTTCCCCCTGTTGGTCTGTATGCAAGTACCAGGGTCTTGAAGATGACATACCTTTGACCGGAAGCCAGTGGAGTGTGCGGAGGAGCGGAGTGACATGGGAGAACTTATGGAAAGTTGAACAACAGGAGGGCTGCGACATACTGGATAAGTTGCAGGTGTTCGATGGCACAAGGAGGGAGCCCAGGCAACATAGAGTTGCAGTAGTCTAGAAGGCAGATGACACGTGCCTAGATTAGGACCTGCACCACTTCCTGTGTGATGAAAGGTCATACTCTATGGATGTTGTAGAGCATGAACCTGCAGGAGCGAGTCACTGCAGAGAATGACAGAGTGTTGTCCTGGGTTAGGCCAAAGATATGTTCTCTACGGTTAGGGGGAACACCGTGGAGTTGTTGAGGTTGAGGGGAGTGACTTTGACCATCTTGAAGCCAGAGGGGATGTAGCCAGTGATCAGGAGTGAGAACGGAGGAGGGGATGGGGTCAATTGGGCAGGTTGTTGGGCGGCCAAACATCACTAGTCACAGGATTTAATCTGGAAAGAGACAGGAGAAAGTGGTCAAAGCGTAGGATAGTTCTGTGTGAGAGGGATCAGTGGGCTCAGTGAATGAGGATCGGATGTCGTCAACCTTTATATAAAGAGGATTAAAGACAGAGGAGAAAGTGAAGAAACGTTTCCCGGGGTTTGAGGCAGAAGCTTGACATTTAGAGTGATAGTAAATGTCTTTAGCAGCGGATACAGAAGACGAGAAGGTAGAGAGGTGGGAGTAGAAGGATGATTGGTCCTCCGGAAGTTTGGGAGGGGAAGGTTGAGCCGGGTGGGAGGAAAGGGGACAGTGAGAGTCAAAGACTGCAAAAGTGATTCCGGTTCCGGTGGCATGCATTGAAACAAGTGACTATCTCATGGCTTTTCTTTAGCAAAATAACTATTAACGGAGTTATTTTCAAATCATTTTCAACATACTGTATGCCATCACATTATGGTGTTGGACATTTACTGTATTACATGGTACGATAGGCGTTTTATTTCACTCCAGTACCTGGCATCTTTCCATTCACAATTCACCTGTGGGAACATGGCGGCTCTCAAAACCCGACAACAAAAAGATTTGGCCACTACTATCTGAGAGATTGTTTGTGAGGAAATTACCTCTGCCCTCGACTTGCAATTTAAACCGATAAATGAATCTCTTGCCCGGCTCACTTCAAAAGTGAATACCTACTCAAATAAAGTGGAACGTTTGGAGGCAGCGGCCAATGTGACAGAGGGGCAACTCCATGAACGAGAAACAGCACAAACTAACCTAGAAAGGGAAATCAATTTCCTAAAAAAAGGAAACAGAATAACATGAAAATCATTCCTGTAAATGTGTGGATCACAGGACTTGAAACTGGTATGGAAGCGCGCAACCAACTTCCTTCATGAGCAATCTTTATGATTTACATAGAACAATTTCAGCTAAAGCCCAACACATACAAACCAGTTAGAGAGCCTTCAGAAAGTATTCACACCCTTTGGCTTTTTCCATTTGTGTTATAGACTGAATTTAAAATGGATTATCACATTTATAAAAAATGAAAAGCTGAAATGTCTTGAGTCAATAAGTATTTAACCCCTTGGTTATGGCAAGCCTAAATAAGTTTAGGAGGAAAAATTTGCTGAACAAGTTACATAATAGGTTAAATGGACTCACTCTGTTTGCAATAGTGTTTAACATGCTTTTTGAATGACTACCTCATCTCTTTAACCCACATATACAATTATCTGTAAGGCCCCCCAGTCTATTTCAAACACAGATTCAAGACCAAGAAGGTTTTCTTCAAATATATTATGGCGGTCCGCAAAAACCATCGTTAAAGGTGCATGACGCCACCTACTGTGCTGGAGTGTGTGGTCAATCACGGTTTACAACATTTCTAAATCCTCCTACCTAACTCAGTACTTCTGAGAAAATAGACCCTCCCCCATCCCCCAAATCCCTTCCAAAACCCCCAACCCCATCCAATGACCCTACACTTCCCTCTCTTTAACATACTTACAACAATATAACAACACATGCTCCACTGTTTCATCGACCATACCCTCCAGACACAAACCATTCACATGCTTGCCAATCAGATGTAATGACGAGTTCAATGTACAATGTCCTAAGCACAATTGAGCAAACACCACCTCTTCCTTCCTAATCTGACCTTTGAATCTTGTTCCACAGACCTTTCTTTGGGGGACATCTAAATGCCGGCCCTTGTGCTCAGAGTCCCATCTCTTCTGCCACATATCTATCAAAATGGCTCTTACATTTGGCCTCACCTCTACCCAGTGGAACATTAATATCAATCATATCTTGTTTCAAAGCTCTTTTAGCTAACTGGTCTACAATTTAATTCCCTTCCCCAAGAAGGTTTTCCAATGCCTCACAAAGGCAACCTATTGGTAGATGGGTAAAAAAAAGCAGACATTGAGCATGGTGCAGTTATTACACTTTGGATGGTGTATCAATACAGCCAGTCACTACAAAGATACAGGTGTCCATCGTAACTCAGTTGCTGGAGAGGAAGGAAACCGCTCAGGGATTTCACCATGAAGCACATATTTAATAGCTGCCAGAGTTTAATAGCTGTAACAGGAGAAAACTAAAGATGGATCAACATTGTAGTTACTCCACAATACTAACCTAACTGACAGAGTGAAAATGACACAACAGCCTAAAGGGAGGAGGTCAGAGACCTGGCTGGGTGGTGCCAGAATAACAACCTATCTCTCAATGTAACCAAGACTAAGGAGATGATTGTGGACTACAGGAAAAGAAGGACCGAGCACGCCCCCATTCTCATTGACGGGGCTGTAGTGGAACAGGTTGAGAGCTTCAAGTTCCTTGGTGTCCACATCACCAACAAACTAGAATAGTCCAAACACACCACCACATTTGTGAAGAGGGCATGACAAAACCTATTCCCCCTCAGGAAACTAAAAAGATTTGGCATGGGTCCTCAGAGCCTCAAAAGGTTCTACAGCTGCAACATCGAGAGCATCCTGACTGGTTGCATCACTGCCTGGCACGGCAATTGCTTGGCCTCTGACCGCAAGGCACTACAGAGAGTACGTATGGCTCAGTACATCACTGGGGCAAAGCTGCCTGCCATCCAGGACCTCTACACCAGGCGGTGTCAGAGGAAGGCCCTAAAAATGGTCAAAGACCCCAGCCACCCCAGTCATAGACTGTTCTCTCTACTACCGCATGACAAGCGGTACCGGAGTGCCTAGTTCTAGGACAAAAAGGTTTAACAGTTTTTACCCCCAAGCCATAAGACTCCTGAACAGGTAATCAAATGGCTACCCGTACTATTTGCATTGTGTGCCCCTCCAACTTCTCTTTTACGCTGCTGCTACTCTCTGTTTATCATATATGCATAGTCACTTTAACTATACATTCATGTACATACTACCCTAATTGGGCCGACCAACCAGTGCTCCCGCACGTTGGCAAACTGGGCTATCGGCATTGTGTCCCACCACCCGCCAACCCCTCTTTTACGCTACTGCTACTCTCTGTTCATCATATATGCATATTTACTTTAACCATGTCTACATGTACATACTACCTCAATCAGCCTGACTAACCGGTCTCTGTATGTAGCCTCGCTACTTTTATAGCCTCGCTACTGCATATAACCCGCCTTTATACTGTTGTTTTATTTCTTTACCTACCTATTGTTCATAGAACAGACTTGCTTCAATGAGAATTACAGATCTATAATGCACATTTCTACATGAATTTTGTTGTCCAAAAAGTTGCATATTGTAGCTTTAAATTTTCTTCCTGAATACAAAGTGTTTCAGGCAAATCCAATACAACATATGTTCATGCATAGTTGTGGCGGCATCACGTTATGCTTGTCATCGTTAATGGGGAGTTTTTCAGGATGAAAAAGGAATGGAACAGGATAACAGTTCCAGTCCCCTCTCTGAATCAGCTAACACTCACTATGTGGTTCCATGGGTTCAGCAAGAGTGTGCGTGCTTATGTTTGCTTGTGAGGATGCGTACATGCAAGCATAGTGCTGTCTTTTACATAATAGCCTACTTCATCATTGCTGTTTGAATTGCCTGTGCTCAGTACTTGTGACTGTCGTTGTGGGCTTGGATTAGTTTCAGGCCTACAGTATATGGCTGCCTTTACACACACTGCCCAATTCTGATCAGCTCTGAAAAAGATCTTATGTGAACAGATCTGTTTGGACAAAAGACCAGTTAGTTCAAAAAAAGATCCGAATTGGCTGCTTGTGTAAACGTAACCTTTGTGTAACAGTCTTGCTAATTTGTGGGCGTTTTTGTATTATAGGGGTTCACCTCTGCCAAGCAATCAGCAATCAGTCCTGCAGGTGTCTTTCACCTCTGCTAGGCAATTAGTTCTAGTACTTCAGTCTCCCCTGTTGTTTCAGCATCAGCTAAAAGGTCCCTTTTGTTTGGGCTGTTGGGCGTATAGGAAAATATGTTGCATTTGATCTCTGTGTGTGTTGCAGTAGTGACGTCATATTCAGTCAAACAGTAGGGAGCATGCAACAAAACTGCCACACACCTAGATGTTTCTGTTTATCCTCAAACTTAATCCTGCACAATACTGTGTTCTACCCATCACAAATACCTTACTCATTATTTCTGTCATCCTCTTAATAAGAGACAACCACATTCCATCAAATGGTCTCCAAAGTTTTTACATGTTCAAACATGAGTGATGTGTCAGTGGCTGGTAGTGTCAATACAGAACACTCTTTCCCTAATGAATTACACAGTGTGACCTGAGCTAACTGAAAGGAGATTGGGTTCTAAGTTCACTTCAGAACAGAGGAGGCTGGTGGGAGCTATAGGAGGACATGCTCATTGTAAGGCCTGGAATTTACAAGCAGTTCGCTACACCCGCAATAGCATCTGCTAAACGTGTATGTGACCAATACGATTTGATTTGATGGAATGAGTGGTCCGGTTTCAAACCGGATGTTATTGGTCACGTAGGCATATTTAGCAGATGTTATTGGTCACGTAGGCATATTTAGCAGATGTTATTGGTCACGTAGACATATTTAGCAGATGTTATTGGTCACGTAGGCATATTTAGCAGATGTTATTGGTCACGTAGACATATTTAGCAGATGTTATTGGTCACGTAGACATATTTAGCAGATGTTATTGGTCACGTAGACATATTTAGCAGATGTTATTGGTCACGTAGGCATATTTAGCAGATGTTATTGGTCACGTAGACATATTTAGCAGATGTTATTGGTCACGTAGACATATTTAGCAGATGTTATTGCGGGTGTAGCGAAATGCTTGTGTTCCTAGCGCCAACAGTGCAGTAGTATCTAACAATTCACAACAATACACACAAGTCTAAAAGATAAAGAATGGAATTAAAAGATATATCAATATTAGGACGAGCAATGTCGGAGTGGCATTGACTAAAATACAGTAGAATAGAATACAGTATATACATATGAGATGAGTAAAGCAGTATGTAAACATTATTAAAGTGACTCGTGTTCCATTATTAAAGTGGCCAGTGATTCCATGTCTATGTATATAGGGCAGCATCCTCTAAGGTGCAGGGTTGATTAACCAGGTGGTAGCCAGCTAGGGATGGCTATTTAACAGTCTGATGGCCTTGAGAAAGAAGCTGTTTTTAGTCTCTCTGTCCCAGCTTTGATGTACCTGTACTGACCTCGCCTTCTGGATGTTAACAGGGTGAACAGGCAGTGTCTCAGGTTGATGTCCTTGATGATCTTTTTGGCCTTCATGTGACATCGGGTGCTGTAGGTGTCCTGGAGGGCAAGCAGTGTGCCCCCAGTGATGCGTTGGGCAGACCGCACCACCCTCTAGAGAGCCCTGCGGTTGCAAGCGATGAAGTTGTTGTACCAGGCTGTGATACAGCCCGACAGGATGCTCTCAATTGTGCATCTGTAAACGTTTCTGAGGGTCTTAGGGGCCAAGCCATATTTCTTCAGCTTCCTGAGTTTGAAGAGGCGCTGTTGCACCTTCTTGACAACACTGTCTGTGTGGGTGGACCATTTCAGATTGTCATTGATGTGGACGCCAAGGAACTTGATGCTTTCCACCTTCTCCACTGTGGTCCCGTCAATGTGGATGGGGGCGTACTCCCTCTGCTGTCTCCTGAAGTCCTCGACCAGATCCTTTGTTTTGTTGACATTGAGGGAGAGGTTATTTTCCTGGCACCACTCCACCAGGGCCCTCACCTCCCTGTAGACTGTCTCGTCATTGTTGGTACTCAGGCATACTACTGTTGTGTCGTCTGCACACCTGATGATTGAGTTGGAGGCGTGCATGGCCATACAGTCATGTGTGAACAGGGAGTACAGGAGGGGGATGAGCCCTTTTGGGGCCCCTTTGTTGATGATCTGTGAAGTGGAGGTGTTGTTTCCTACCTTCACCACCTGGGGGCGGCCCGTCAAGAAGTCCAGGACCCAGTTGCAGAGGGTGGAGTTCAGACCCAGGGCCCCAAGCTTAATGATGAATTTGGAGGGTACTATGGTGTTGAAGACTCATCTGTAGCCAATGAACAGCATTCTTATGTAGATATTCCTTGTGTCCAGATGGGATAGGGCAGTGTGCAGTGCGATTGCATCGTCTGTGGATCTATTGGGGCGGTAAGCAAATTGAAGTGGGTTTAGGGTGTCAGGTAAGGTAGAGGTAAAGAGATCCTGGTCAGTGTCCGCGACGTGGCTGGTTTTCCCTTTGCAATCCGTGATTGTCTGTGATGATATGGAAACCTCCGCTTCAGAAGTCCTTTACTTTTTCCAGAGTTCCTAAAACATTGAAGTCTCCTAAAACATTGAATGTAACAGAATGTGCACATCGAAAGCCATGGATAATGATGGATGTGATCGGAGAGTCATTAAAATAACCTTTTGTTAGATCACAGATCTGCCTTACCTGTGTTTTCCCACCTGATGGCAGTCAGAGCAGTTGGATGTGCTCCCAGGTCCATCTCTCCTGAGTGGACACCGAAAGTGCTGAGTAACTTGGCCAGAGGAGCCAGCTAGGATGAACCTGCGTGTAGCTGGCTTCCTGAAAGGCTATCGATCTGCCTGTGTGTGCTGTGGGCCCTGAGCCTGGCATTCAGCAGAGAGCTGGAGCGGCCTGACCATATAAGTGACAGATCAGGGTGTTACTGCTGCAGGCAGGAAGTTTTTCCACTTGGCTGTTAAAGGAATACTTCAGGATTTTGGCAATGAGGCCCTTAATCTACTTCCACAGAGATAGATGAACTTGTAGATACAATTATGCCTCAGTGTCCAGTATGCGCCTCGCAGCTACTACCATACCCCGCTCAAAGGCACTTAAATCTTTGGTCTTGCCTTTTCAACCTCTGAATTGCAAACACACAATCCATGCCTCAATTGTCTCAAGGCTTAAACATCCTTCTTTAACCTGTCTCCTTCCCTTCATCTACACTGATTGAAGTGGATTTAACAAGTTACAATACGGGATCATAGCTGTCACCTGGATTCACCTGGTCAATCTGTCATGGAAAGAGCAATGTTTTGTCCATTCAATGTATATGACAATCAATATGTCAACATGTTAAGATTGCTCAAAACAAATTTGTGAAAAGGAGTGTCTACTGCTGTACTGCTGCCATACTGAATGATTAGGTGGAGAAATAAGGTTTTAGTTTCACCAGGGAAATCTGCTATTCAGTTGGCCATTGCTGTTTATACATTTAGACCCTTTGATTAATTCTGAACATTAATAAAAAATCTGGAAAAATATCTCCGCCAAAATCTGACATTCAGTGCCACAATTACATTCACTATTGCGGTTTTCTATAGTGTGGTTTCTAGCGGTTTTCTATAGTGTGGTTTCTAGCGGTTTTCTATAGTGTGGTTTCTAGCGGTTTTCTATAGTGTGGTTTCTAGCGGTTTTCTATAGTGTGGTTTCTAGCGGTTTTCTATAGTGTGGTTTCTAGCGGTTTTCTATAGTGTGGTTTCTAGCGGTTTTCTATAGTGTGGTTTCTAGCGGTTTTCTATAGTGTGGTTTCTAGCGGTTTTCTATAGTGTGGTTTCTGGCGGTTTTCTATGGTGTGGTTTCTAGCGGTTTTCTATGGTGTGGTTTCTAGCGGTTTTCTATAGTGTGGTTTCTAGCGGTTTTCTATAGTGTGGTTTCTAGCGGTTTTCTACAGTGTGGTTTCTAGCGGTTTTCTACAGTGTGGTTTCTGGCGGTTTTCTATAGTGTGGTTTCTAGCAGTTTTCTATAGTGTGGTTTCTAGCGGTTTTCTATAGTGTGGTTTCTAGCGGTTTTCTATAGTGTGGTTTCTAGCGGTTTTCTATAGTGTGGTTTCTAGAGGTTTTCTACAGTGTGGTTTCTAGCGGTTTTCTATAGTGTGGTTTCTAGCGGTTTTCTACAGTGTGGTTTCTAGCGGTTTTCTACAGTGTGGTTTCTGGCGGTTTTCTACAGTGTGGTTTCTGGCGGTTTTCTACGGTGTGGTTTCTGGCGGTTTTCTATGGTGTGTTTTCTATAGTGTGGTTTCTAGCGGTTTTCTATAGTGTGGTTTCTAGCGGTTTTCTATAGTGTGGTTTCTAGCGGTTTTCTACAGTGTGGTTTCTAGCGGTTTTCTACCGTGTGGTTTCTAGCGGTTTTCTACAGTGTGGTTTCTAGCGGTTTTCTACCGTGTGGTTTCTAGCGGTTTTCTATAGTGTGGTTTCTAGCGGTTTTCGCAGTTTCTAGCGCCTATGTGGCATGTTAATTTTTTTCTTCATATGAATTTGGCTGTAGTGTTTGAAAGGTTTAAGCTACAACATAGTTTGACCACATTCCTGAAAGCTACGACTTCTGTTTTCCTCTTGGATGCTCACAAGGGAAATGCAGTCAAAGCAGACTTCTTTCAGACTGGAATCTGGCACTACCTGATTTGACATATCTTTGTATTATTTATTGAGCAGCTTAGGTTTCAGATGATTTTAAAATGACCTAATTACTTATATTTAGCTATTAATAGTTGTTTCAATAAAATACAAAAAATGGTGAGCGAGTGTTGTGCCATTTCCTTTTGAATGATTATCACATTTTTTTGGTTGCACCTCAACTTACGATGGTTGAGCGCCCTCCATTTCTTACGTCCACCACTTCTATCCTAATTACTTTTAGCAACATTTAATTTGAAGAGAAGTGCTTTATTGGTGTGTGATTTTTTTATACAGTTCTTCTGAACAATAATTGCATGTGGAAAATGCAATTAATATTTTTTTTTACATATGGCCCCTGTAAGAATATAGTAGAATAGCCCCACTCTATAAAAACCTCTATAGGCCAGCTCCTTCTCCTACAGAGGAGCACATGCATGGAATTGAACACTTTATCAGAAGAACATCCTTGTCCCTAACATAGGAACACTTCAACCGTGAGAGACGGAATCTAAAACAAAAATTCAGAAAATCACATTGTATGATTTTTAAGTAATTAATTTGCATTTTATTGCATACTGTAAGTATTTGATCACCTACCAACCAGTAAGAATTCCGGCTCTCACAGACCTGTTAGTTTTTCTTTAAGAAGCCTCCCTGTTCTCCACTCATTACCTGTATTAACTGCACCTGTTTGAACTCGTTACCTGTATAAAAGACACCTGTCCACACACTCAATGAAACAGACTCCAACCTCTCCACAATGGCCAAGACCAGAGAGCTGTGTAAGGACATCAGGGTTCAAATTGTAGACCTGCACAAGGCTGGGATGGGCTACAGGACAATAGGCAAGCAGCTTGGTGAGAAGGCAACAACTGTTGGCGCAATTATTAGAAAATGGTAGAAGTTCAAGATGACGGTCAATCACCCTCGGTCTGGGGCTCCATGCAAGATCTCACCTCGTGGGGCATCAATGATCATGAGGAAGGTGAGGGATCAGCCCAGACCTACACAGCAGGACCTGGTCAATGACCTGAAGAGAGCTTGGACCACAGTCTCAAAGAAAACCATTAGTAACACACTACGCCGTCATGGATTAAAATCCTGCAACGCACGCAAGGCCCCCCTGCTCAAGCCAGCGCATGTCCAGGCCCGTCTGAAGTTTGCCAATGACCATCTGGATGATCCAGAGGAGGAATGGGAGAAGGTCATGTGGTCTGATGAGACAAAAATAGGGCTTTTTGGTCTAAACTCCACTCGCCGTGTTTGGAGGAAGAAGAAGGATGAGTACAACCCCAAGAACATAATCCCAACCGTGAAGCATGGAGGTGGAAACATCATTCTTTGGGGATGCTTTTCTGCAAATGGGACAGGATGACTGCACCGTATTGAGGGGAGGATGGATGTGGCCATGTATCGCGAGATCTTGGCCAACAACCTCCTTCCCTCAGTAAGAGCATTGAAGATGGGTCGTGGCTGGGTCTTCCAGCATGACAACGACCCGAAACACACAGCCAGGGCAACTAAGGAGTGGCTCCGTTAAAAGCATCTCAAGGTCCTGGAGTGGCCTAGCCAGTCTCCAGACCTGAACCCAATAGAAAATCTTTGGAGGGAGCTGAAAGTCCGTATTGCCCAGCGACAGCCCCGAAACCTGAAGGATCTGGAGAAGGTCTGTATCGAGGAGTGGGCCAAAATCCCTGCTGCAGTGTGTGCAGACCTGGTCAAGAACTACAGGAAACGTATGGTCTCTGTAATTGCAAACAAAGGTTTATGAACAAAATATTAGGTTCTGCTTTTCTGATGTATCAAATACTTACGTCATGCAATAAAATGCAAATTCATTACATAAAAATCATACAATGTGATTTTCTGGATTTTTGTTTTAGATTCCGTCTCTCACAGTTGAAGTGTACCTATGATAAAAATGACAGACCTAAATGCTTTTGTAAGTAGGAAAACCTGCAAAATCGGCAGTGTATCAAATACTTGTTCTCCCCACTGTATATATATTTTATATATATAAGCTGAGAGAGGCTGGACTGAGGGCTTGTAGGCCTATTGTAAGTCAGGTCCTCACCAGACATCACCGGCAACAACTTCGCCTATGGGCACAAACCCACCATCTCTGGACCAGACAGGACTGGCAAAAAGGGGTGATGGTCGGATTCGCGTTTATCGTCGAAGGAATGAGCGTTGCACCGAGGCCTGTACTCTGGAGCAGGATCGATTTGGAGGTGGAGTGTCCGTCATGGTCTGGGGCAGTGTGTCACAGCATCATCTGACTGAGCTTGTTGTCATTACAGGCAATCTCAATGCTGTGCGTTACATGGAAGACATCCTCCTCCCTCATGTGGTACCCTTCCTGCAGGCTCATCCTGACATGACCCTCCAGCATGACAATGCCACCAGCCATGCTGCTCGTTCTGTGCGTGATTTCCTGCAAGACCGGAATGTCTGTGTTCTGCCATGGCCAGCGAAGAGGCCAGATCTCAATCGTCTGGGACCTGTTGGATTCGGAGGGTGAGGGCTAGGGCCATTCTGTCTGGCAACTTCCAGGTGCCTTGGTGGAAGAGTGGAGTAACATCTCACAGCAAGAACGGGCAAATCTGGTGCAGTCCATGCGGAGGAGATGCACTGCAGTACTTAATGCAGCTGGTGGCCACACTCGGTACTGACTGTTACTTTTGATTTTGACCCCCTCCCTTTTGTTCAGGGACACATTATTCCATTTCTGTTAGTCACATGTCTGTGGAACTTGTTCAGTTTATGTGTCAGTTGTTGAATCTTGTTATGTTCATACAAATATTTACACATTATTTGCTGAAAATAAATGCAGTTTAGTTTGTCTTAGCGAGTAGTTCATTCCTGTGGAGAGGTAAAGCAGGAGATGGTGTTGGATTCTTTCTCAGGCAGCCGCACTGTGGGTGGTTTGTCGTATAGATGCTGGCTCTCTGTCAAAATATAGACATACATTTAATCTATTTCTGAATAGCTTTTATAAGCGCTCGGGTGCATATATGCATATCGTCCCTCACTGTGCACGCAGCATAACTAATTCAGCTCTCACTGAATTCATTTGAAAATAGAGGTGAAGAGAAAAAATGGCCGAATCCCTCTCCTGAGACACAGAGGATTGTCTCAGTTTCTCTGAGTCCTTTTTCAGTGTCTGCGTGTCTTTAAATTGCCTGTTGCTGTCTTTCCTGTGGCATTGTTATCTGTAGGTCTACTCTTCTTTCTCAGCGTTTCTTCATTAGACAGTGACATGGTGCAGTTTGTCCTGGCATTGTCAACAGCTGTCCAGAGCTCTACAGTCTTGGGGGGTCAGAGCTTGCCTCCTGGCGAAGAGAGGGGAGAGAGGTGGTAATGGTGTAGGAGAGGGATGACTCCTTTCAGCCAGAGTGGGAGCTCATCTGTTAGCCTGGCCCTTGCGGTGGGTGATGATTTTCTACAACAGAGACAGTACCTTGTGAGCAGATCCATCACGATCACCTCCTATTACGACGCTGTTCCCGTCAGCCATACAGCCCCCGCCAGCCATGCAGCCCCCGCCATGTAAAAAGACTGTCTCTCTCTGTGTCATAGGTACAACCAATTTCCTCCACTGTTCGAAAGGGCCGTGTCATTTCTCATGGAGAGGAATATGGCAAGAGTGAAAAAAACATCTTCAAATTCCGTTTGGCTGTACCTCCAAGTTCGAGGACATTGTCTGTGGGTTTGTTTTCAAGTGTTTACATTGACAGCATTCATTAGGCACAAATCCGTCATTATTATTCATTAGGCACCTCAGTTGCGCTTATATGGTTCCTGTTAAACACAACCATGGGGATGGAAATCCTTATCGCCACAGATTAAGCTCACCTGGGTTTCTGAGGTCTCCTTCTGGAAGGTGTCTCTAGCAACACTACCAATGCATGCGAAGGGAGGTGTTAAGAGAGAATGGTTCATGTTAACAAGGTTTTAGGGACCTCCATTGCAATTTTCTTGATAACTAACTCTGGTGCTCAGATAGTTATCAAGGTCTTCACATCCTGGCAAATATACAAATTAGTATGATTTAACAGATTGTATTATTTATTTTGTTGGTTCCTAAACAGATAGTGGGTGTTATAATGGTCACATTTTTCTGCCCTGGAATGGCTTTTGTGCCTCTGTCAAAACAGCTGATTGGCTGCTTCTGTCCTGACTGAATACACTACCTCATAATGTTGATAGGGATCTATTTTTCTCTCAACCAACATGACAGTTTATACTGTTCATATTACATTTGATATACTACTCTATGCACATGAATTTACACATGTTAACCAACTGAATCAATGTAAATAAAAGATTCCTAATAACACAATAAATGAATCAATTCAGGCTGACAGACTCTCATTTCCTGTAACACAAGTCAAATTAAGTGCAGTTTCCAGACGCTACATGCATTTTGTCAAAATACTGAAGGAAAATGGAAGAAATCTATAATAATTAGGCCATGCACTGGAATATTCCTTTGTGATTGTGTGATTTTTTTTTCTTTACTGGTAGCGGGAGGAGAGAGGCTTCCGGGGTGTATGGGGAGGGAGCCAGCACAGTTCGTCTGTGAATTCAGCGGCTCTACGCCGATAACAAACAAGAGCGCTCGTCCCCATAGGGGAAATACACAAAGCAATTACGGGAGGGTGGAGTTGCCTGGAGAACCTTATTAAAATTTAACAAGCCCAAGGTTCTTTTTTAGCTGTTGTTCTGTGATGGCAGAATATTATGTTTCCCAACTCTCAAATTAAATCGGAGAAGGAAAGAGAGTGAGGGATTTTGACAATCGAGTGAAAGAGAGGAATACTACAACAGGGGGACCACAATGGCGTGAGGAGCGATGCAGAGGGAGCCCCCACTGTGCCATGTTGCTCAGAGCCTCTTGCTCCCCCTGCTGCATCTCTCTGTGCCAGTGTGTTATGTGATGTGTATTTACCCAGAGTGAACTTTGTCACAAAAAAATGGTCCACTAACTGAAAGTATGGCTCTTGATGTGATTGGGATCATGTGTAAAAATGTTGTATGGCTTGGCTTTTGCCTTAGCGATGCATAAGCCATGGCTTTTGTATACTTATGAGCATTTGTCTCTGATCATCAATGATTTGACCTGAAGAGGTAACTGCTTGTTTATTGTAGAAAAAGGGACTTTAATAGAATAGCAGTGCTGGGATGCATGAGGAGGGCCTGAGTATATCACTCACTACTGTGTATCTGTGTGTGTGTGTGTGTGAGTTTGTGTGCATGCCTGCCTGCCTGCCTGCGTGCGTGCATGCGTGTGTGAGAATCGGTTGTGTGTGTGTGTAGGATTGTCTCATGGCTGAGCCCTGACACAGTGGTATGGTGAGGAGAGGATTGGCCTGGTAGCTCAGAGAGAGAGAGAGAGAGATAACGAGGAGCTAAGCACCATGAGCCTCCAGTTACAGAGCAGAGCGAGGCCTCATTATTTCCCCATCATTACACACCACTCTCCTCTCCTGCCCTTGGTGCACATTTGGGTAACAAGTAGAGGCTGACCCAAGCCTGATGTAATGAAACTGTGAACACCTGCTGCACTGGGTTTCCTGTGATTTCCTGGGCATTAACAATGGCAGCAAGGTTGTACAGAATAGTACCATGCACTATAGTTGTAATCAGGTCAACAGAAAGCACCACTGTAAAGGCGTCCGCATACTGAGTTCACTTTGTTTTTCGGAAACTCGGCTAGGCAAAGCAGTACTACTGTTTGTCGCTCTTGAGACGCCGTAGCAACAACATACAGTAACACTTCCTTGAGAAATCTGTAATACATTTTGACGTTTTTGCAGAGGTCTTAGTCGCGCAACTTTACATCTACCTAAGACGTTTGGTGCAGTCTTTCGTTGAATGACAAAGAAACACTTCATTGAAGAATCCCTACTGTTGACCAATCACCGGCAAAGGGTCGGTGACTTCGGCTACCAAACTTCGGCTCGAGCAGCCGGAAAAAAACATCTGAACGCTGCCGAACACCGAAACAAACAATAACGTCACAAAATGTTATCATTATATATATTCAATAGTGAAGCATGCGGTAAGGTGTAGGTGTTCTGTGGCCACCATCACTCATTTAAATAGTACATACTGGATGCAATCCATTATAGCATGTGTATAATTATAAGACTTCTTTCACCGCAATTAAACTGGTAATACAAGTTCAATGTGGCTTGGGTAGAATACAAATGAGCAATGACTCAACTCATAACAATGGGGGTAACGTTTTCTAGGCTTGTGTATGTGTGGAAGGCAGGAGGAAGGATTTAGGGAAAAGAGTATAGTGTTATTTTTGTCTAGAAAACCTCATAATGTCAGCTTTGTAGGTTCAAAGTCTCTTGGATCTTTTGTTGTAGCCCCAGCCTGCATAGTGTTTTACCCTCAATGCTGTCAAGTGTGCTCTTAAAACAGTGCATCAGTGGTTATGCAAGCTTCACTAGGAAAAGACTCACCATTAAATTCAATACATGCAGTACATACTGCAAATACATACATTCATTAGTCAGAATATCCGCATAGCGCCACAACAGATCCACAGATGACGCAATCTTAATCGCACTCCACACTGCCCTTTCCCACCTGGACAAAATAAAGACATACTGTATGTGAGAATGCTGTTCACTGACGACAGCTCAGCGTAGGCAACAACACATCTGCCACGCTGATCCTCAAAACAGGGGCTCAGGGGTGCATGCCTAGTCCGCTTCTGTACTCCCTGTTCAACCACGACTGCATGGCCAAGCATGACCGCAACACCGTCATTAAGTTTGCTGATGACACAACAGTGGTAGGCCTGATCACTGACAACGATGAGACAGCAAATAGGGAGAAGGTCAGAGACCTGGCAGTGTGGTGCCAGGACAATAACCTCTCCCTCAACCTGAGCAAAACTAAGGAGCTGATCATTTACTACAGGAAAAGGAGGGCCAAACACGCCCCCATTCACATCGACAGGGCTGTAGTGGAGAGGGTCGAGAGTTTCAAGGTCCCTGGTGCCAAGAAACGATCATGGTCCGAACACACCAAGACAGTCAAGAAGAGGGAACGAAAACACCTTTTCCTCCTCAGGAGACTGAGAAGATTTGGCTTGCGTCCCCAGATCCTCAAAAATGTTTACAGCTGCACCATCGAGATCATCCTGAACGGTTGCATCACTGCCTGGTATGGTAACTGCTCTGCATCCAACCGTAAGGCACGACATCACTGGGGCCAAGCTTCCTGCCATCCAGAACCTATATACTAGGCGTGTCAGAGGAAGGCCCAAAACATTGTCAAAGACTCCAGTCAGCCTCCCGGGTGGCACAGTGGTTAAGGGCTGTGCCACCAGAGATTCTGGGTTCGTGCCCAGGTTCTGTCATAACCGGCCGCGACCGGGAGGTCCGTGGGGCGATGCACAATTGGCATAGCGTCGTCCGGGTTAGGGAGGGATTGGCCGGTAGGGATATCCTTGTTTGATCGCGCACCAGTGACTCCTGTGCCGGGCGCAGTGCACGCTAACCAAGGTTGCCAGGTGCACGGTGTTTCCTCCGACACATTGGTGCGGCTGGCTTCCGGGTTGGAATGCGCTCTGTGTTAAGAAGCAGTGCGGCTTGGTTGGGTTGTGTAATCGGAGGACGCATGACTTTCAACCTTTGTCTCTCCCAAGCCCGTACGGGAGTTGTAGCGATGAGACAAGATAGTAGCTAATAACAATTGGATACCACGAAATTGGAGAGAAAAAAGGGGGTAAAATTAAATTTAAAAAAAATTAAAATAAAGACTCCAGTCACCCAAGTCATAGACTTTTTCTTTCTGCTACTGCACGGTAAGCAGTGAATGGCGCGCTAAGTTTAGGTCCAAAAGGCTCCTTAACAGCTTCATCTCCAAGCCATAAGACTGCTGAACTATTATTCAAATGGCCTCCCGGACAATTTACATTGACCCCCCTATTTCTTGAACTGCGTTGCTGGTTCAGGGCTTGTAACATGTAATTTGATAAGATATTACATCAGGAGCAGCAAAATCATAAACAATATCTTAAGCACTTACAAATTTGTAACATGTCATACAAATTTCAGGAAAATGCTTTTTTTTGCTGGACGTAACATGTCATATGAAATGGAAGACTTTGTACTCTTTTGGCACAACTTCCGGGGTCCCGTTTTGTCTCGTGAGTGCTACTTTCCAAACTACTGGCTGAAATTATACAAAACATTTCTAGCTTCAATTTAATTGTGATGTCAGTACTAGTAGATAACTTATTTAGCAGTGTAGAAAGACACTTTTTAGTTGGTTTGGGCTTTTAATGTTGACTGAATAAGAGAGGCTGCCATTTGGAGACCCAACCAATTACTCGTTCTGTAATAGAATAAAAAACAGCTCACTGTAAACATGAGACAAAGCAATTAACCTCTTCTCCCACACAGCGGTATAACTGGGAAGTGACTCATTTGAAACAGCCTCCTCAAGAACACCCAACATAAAGTGCCTTCAGAAAGTTTTCACACCCCTTGATTTTTTCCAAATTTTGTTGTATTACAGCCTGAATTTATTGACAATTTCGGTCGCTTGTGTCACAATACCCCAGAATTTCAAAGTGAACTTTAATAAGTATTCAACCCTTTGTTATGGCAAGTCTAAATAAGTTCCGGAGTAAAAATGTATTTATAAGTCACATAGTAAGTTGTATGTGTGCAATAACATCTCTTTACCCCACACATCCAATAATCTGTATGGTCCCTCAGTCGAGCAGTGAATTTCAAACACAGATTCAACCACAAAGAGCATGGAGGTTTTCCAATGCCTCGCAAAGAAGGGCACCTATTGGTAGATGGGTGTATAAATACTCAGTCACTACAAAGATACAGGCATCCTTCCTAACTCAGTTGCCGGAGTGGAAGGAAACCGCTCAGGAATTTCACAATGAGGCTTGTGACTTTAAAACAGTTACAGAGTTTCAGGGCTGTGATTGGGGAAAACTGTTTGGATAAAAAAACATTGTAGTTACTCCACAATACTACCCTAATTGACAGAGTGAAAACAAGCAAGTACAGAATAAAAAATATTTCAAAACATGCACTTAAGCAACACTTAAGCAACACACTTAAGCAACACTGTCCTGAATACAAAGTGTTATGTTTGGGGCGAATCCAATACAACACATTAGAGAGTCCCACTCTTCATTTTTTTCCAGCATAGTGGTGGAATGGAGTATGGAGCTAAGCACAGGCAAAATCCTAGAGGAAAACCTGGTTCAGCCTGCTTTCCACCAGACATTGGGAGATGATTTCACCTTCAGCAGGACAATAACCTTCAAACAGGCAAATCATCAATACAGGACTAAGATTGAATCGTACTACACCGGCTCTGATGCTCGTTGGATGTGGCAGGACTTGCAAACCATTACAGACTACAAAGGGAAACACAGCCGAGAGCTGGCCAGTGACACGAGCCTACCGGTCGAGCTAAACTAATTCTATGCTCGCTTCAACAATCAACATTCACAAGGCCGCAGGGCCAGACGGATTACCAGGACATGTACTGTGAGCATGCGCTGACCATCTGGCAAGTGTCTTCACAGACATTTTCAACCTCTCCCTGTCCGAGTCTGTAATACCAACATGTTTTAAGCAGACCACCATAGTCCCTGTGCTGAAGAACACTAAGGTAACGTACCTAAGTGACTACCGACCCGTAGAACTCACGTCTGTAGCCATGAAGTGCTTTGATAGGCTGGTCATGGCTCACATCAACACCATTATCCCAGAAACCCTTGACCCACACCAATTTGCATACCACCCTAACAGATCCACAGATGATGCAATTTCTATTGCACTCCACACTGCCCTTTCCCTCCTGGACTAAAGGAACAACTATGTGGGAATGCTGTTCATTGACTACAGCTCAGTGTTCAACACCATAGTGCCCTCAAAGCTCATCAATAAGCTAAGGACCCTGGAACTTAACACCTCCCTCTACAACTGGATGCTGGACTTCCTGACGGGCTGCCCCCGGGGATGAGGGTAGGTAACAACACATCCGCCACACTGATCCTCAACATGTGGGCCCCTCAGGGGTGCGTGCTCAGTCCCCTCTTGTACTCCCTGTTCACTCATGACTGCATGTCCAGGCATGACTCCAACACCATCATTAAGTTTGCCGATGACACAACAGTGGTAGTTCTGATCACAGACAACGATGAGACAGCCTATAGGGAGGAGGTCAGAGACCTGGCTGTGTGGTGCCAGGCCTACAACCTCTCCCTCAACGCGATCAAGACAAAGGAGATGATTGTGGACTACAGGAAAAGGAGAACCGTGTACTCCCCCCATTCTCATCGACGGTGCTGTAGTGGAGAAGGTTGAGAGTATCAAGTTCCTTGGTGTCCACATCACCAACAAACTAACATGGTCCAAGCTCACCAGGACAGTAATGAAGAGGACACGACAAAACCTATTCCCTTCAGAATACTGAAAAGATTTGGCATGGGTCCTTAGATCAACAAAAGGTTCCACAGCTGCGGTTCCACAGCTGCACCATCGAGAGCATCCTGACTGGTTGCATCCCTGCCTGGTATGGCAACTGCTCGGCCTCCGACCGCAAAGCACTACAGAGGGTAGTGCGTACGGCCCAGTACATCACGGGGGCCAAGCTTCCTGCCATCCAGCACCTCTGTACCAGGTTGTGTCAGAGGAAGGCCCTATAAAATGTCAATGACTCAAGTCACCCTAGTCATAGACTGTTCTTTCTGCTACCGCACGGCAAGCAGTACCCGGAGCGCAAAGTCTAGGTCCAAGAGGCTTCTAAACAGCTTCTACCCCCAAGCCATAAGACTCCTGAACATCTAATTATTTGGTTCCCCAGACTATTTGTATCCCCCCACCTCCCCCTCTTTTACGCCACTGCTACTCTCTGTTGTTATCATCTATGCATAGTCACTTTAATTACTCTAGGTACATTATTCATAAAGCCATTTTTACATCAGCCGATGTCACCAAGTGCTCTACAATGCACATGTTGAACCACGGTGGCTAGGAAAAACTCCCTAGAAAGGCAGGAACCTAGGAAGAAACCTAGAGAGGAACCAGTTTCTGTGGGATGGCCAGTCTTCTTCTGGCTGTGCCAGGTGGGGATTATAACAGTACATGGCCAAGATGTTCAAACGTTCATAGATGACCAGCAGGGTAAAATAATAATAATCACAGTGGTTGTAGAGGGTCCACCAGGTCAGCACCTCAGGAGTAAATGTCAGTTTACATTTCATAGCCGATCATTCAGAGTTAGAGACAAGAGACAGCAGGGGACAAGGTAGCACGTCCGGTGAACAGGTCAGAGATCCATAGCCTCAGGCAGAACAGTTGAAACTGGAGCAGCAGCAGGTGGACTGGGGTGGACTGGGTATAGCAGGTAGACTGGGGACAGCAAGGAGTCATCAGGCCAGGTAGTGCTGAGACATGGTCCTAGGGCTCAGGTCCTCCGAGAGAAGAGAGAAAGAGAGAGAGAGTTAGAGGGAGCATACTTAAATTCACACAGGACACTGGATAAGACAGGAGAAATACTACAGATATAACAGGCTGATCCTATCCCCCCGACACAAACTATTGCAGCATAAATTCTGGAGGCTGAGACAGGAAGGGTCGGGAAACACTGTGGCCCCATCCGACAATACCCCCTGACTCGGCCAACCAGGCAGGATATAACCCCACACACTTTGCCAAAGCACAGCCTCACACCACCAGATGGATATCTTCAACCACCAACTTACTACTCTGAGACAAGGCCGAGAATAGCCCACGAAGATCTCCCCCACCGCACGAACCCGAGGTGGGCGCCAACCCGGACAGGAAGATCACGTCAGTGACTCAACCGACTCAAGTGACGCACCCCTCCTAGGCACGGCATGGAAGAGCACCAGTAAGCCAGTGACTTTGTCATCGTAATAGGGTTGGAGGCAGAGAATCCCAGTGGAGAGAGGTGCCAGTGCCTTTCCGTTCACCTTCCCACTCCTTGGCCAGACTACACTCAATTATATGACCTACTGAAGAGATGAGTCTTCAATAAATACTTAAAGGTCAAGACAGAGTCTACGTCTCTCACATGGATAAGCAGACCATTCCATTAAAATGGAGCTCTATAGAAGAAAGCCCTGCCTCCAGCTGTTTGCTGAGAAATTTGTGGGAAAATTAGGAGGCCTGCGTCTTGTGACCATAGTGTATGTGTAGGTATGTACGGCAGAACCAAATCGGAAAGATATTTTGGAGCAAGCCCATGGAATGCTTTGGAGGTTAGCAGGAAAACCTTGAAATCAGCCCTAGCCCTAACAAGAAGCTAGTGTAGAGAGGCTAGCACTGGAGTAATATGATACAATTGTTTTGGTCCTAGTCAAGATTCTAGCAGCCGTGTTTAGCACTAAAGTTTATTTAGTGTTTTATCTGGGTAGCAGGAAAGTAGAGCATTAGCATTGGCAGTAGTCTAATCTAGAAGTGACAAAAGCATGTATTTTTCTGTATATGCACATTTCCAGATATCATCAGCAGTAAAACAATCAGGGCATGGCAGAGGACAGGGAGAGCTCTGCAGAGTTGATTTATGGCATTTAAAATGTGCATCAGATGGCAACAAGATTGTATTGTACTGCAATTTCATCAGGTTACAGGAATACAAAGCCAGCTAGAGGTGATTAGAATAGGATGGAAGGCCAAGTGTAACCAATAGAGAGTCCAGAGTGTGGACAAATATAGTATGTCCCACGGTTGGTAAACAAGCAAGTTCCTAGTCAACAAAGCACACAGGAATAATGAGGCAAATAGCATAAAGCACAAGAAAAATATATATTGACTTGGGGCTAGCCATTGTAAGAGTCAGAGTCACTCACTCCAATAGGGCGAGTGTACTGGAGGTCAGCGAAAGCTCGGGAGAGAGGGGGGAGTGTGGCGTGGTTACCAGACAGGGTGAGACAGGCCAGGGCAGATTGTGAACAGATCACCAGGTGGAATCCAAGCAGCAGTGCATCAGGCAACAGGATTATTTGTCACACCCACTTGGGAGAAGCTTTTTTAGGGCGGCAGATTCCTTGTAGAAAATCCCAGCTAGCTAGCTAATGTAGCTAGCAAGTCTCTGTCCACCATTCTTTTCCATGTGGAAAGGGAGGTCATTAGCTAGCTCTCTCTTCAGTTTCGGCGAATGGACCTTTACAACGTCCAAACAAAGTTGTCCTGTGGCTGTTGTATTTTGGAGATTGTGAGCAGGATATCTTCTGATGTGCTCAAAGCAACAATATTGTTTCTTACTGAGGTCATTTACAATTGAAATGTCCTGGCTGCTTATCAGTTCAAAATTATGATGACGACTGCTAGCTTGCTAGCTAAGATTTAGAAAGTATGATATTGACATGATCAGTCGAATCAAAGCAATGTGACAGTTTAGCCAGTCAGATTATTGTTTGTAAATAGCACAACGTGAGACGGTGGGAGCTGGTAAGTCCATAGCATTCTATATCTATCGAGTCTCTGTTGTGTGGTGCACATGAGGTGAGGCACACAACATGAGGCACACAACATGAGGCACTAAGTGTTTGCCATCAGATATGTTATAATGGTATTCTGTCCGAAGTCAAAGAGCTCTGGATGAGTTATCTGTACAGCTGCCATTTTTTCCCTCTGCTTCCTACGAGCATTTTTTTCTCCTCCATTTTTCTTCCCTCTGCTGCGTACACATGCTGCTCTTCCTTCAGAAAAGCATGAATCACAACTTCACTTGCACAATTTATCTCGTTCACTTTCGCTTGTAAATATCCAATATACACGTTCACTGAAAATGTCATTCAGGAGCTACAGTACTAGCAAATTTTTGTATAACTTCATGAGCTGTATTTGCCTGTCCTTTGCCTGCAATTTGTTTATGTTCATTTTCGCCCGTTAGCATTTTGTTAACGGCATCTATGTGATTTTGCTATTAGGTTGTGCACGTTTTGTTAGCATTCTGGTAATAGAGGCCCAATGGGCTTTTCTTGCATTTTTAGCACCCTCTTGTGTGCTATGTCAGAAATATCATAATTCCCGGGATGAGAGAAGGATGGATGACGGTATGAAAATCTGGATACTGCCCAAGCCTAGTAGCTACATATTGCATAGTACAAACATCTGCTAAATCTGTCGATGGTTTGTGTAGTAGCACATTTACATTTCTTGTTGGAATGACATCATAGTGGACTTGTACTATCATCCCAAAATAATAATAAGCTTCACTGCGAAGCGGGATGAGTTGAGTTAGTTGCAATGTAGTATTTCTAGACAGACAGGTTGCTTCTGGCAATGTACCAATGCGCCTACTTAACACACTGTAGAAGTTCCAGCTTCACTTGGGACGGAGAGGACACATCGGAAATGGGAAGCTCGTTACTGGTAACATTGTCGGATCCTCTTGTTGCCCTAGCTAAACATGCATCTCGGCCTCCTTGGGTTATTCCTTTTCATGGTTTTGAGTGTGAGTACCTTTTGAACTATCTAGCTTAACTTGACCACAATTCCCGCCCACATTTTAAACCATGCCTACCCAAACTCTGTCTGAAGACAACCCTCACTGAACAATTTTTTTGTCAAAGAAAGCTGACATCCTCCTCTAGACCTTGTGCTGTTGCCTAGCTTACGATGCTCCAAGGTGTGGGATATCTGGAATTAGTTGGGATGCAGTGCATCTTCTGAAGTGCCAAACACATTTAGTAAAGCAGTTAGCATGCATGGCTGACCTTTAACTGTGGATGAGAGAACTTTCTGTTCGAGGCTGTCAGTGATTAAAGAAGTTAAATGTACTTTTTAGTATGTCTGTGCAGCAATCGGTCAGACAATGCAGTAGATGTGTACTGTCTGATGAATCCCCCTGCGCCCCCCTGCTGTAGTCTCTCCCTGAGGACACACTGGGGGACACCATTAGCCTATAGAGAGTGACATGATAAATACAAGGCTGTCTGCAACCAGCTCATACTTAGCCCACTTCACCAGCTATTCATAAAGTTATGAATTCTAACTTTATAGTATGTCTGTGTTTGTGTGTGCGCGCGAGTGTGTGCGTGTGTGTGTGCATCTGGGTATGCGTGTGTGAGAAAGACAAAGTGTGTAGTTATTATACCTCCGCTTGGACAATTTTTCTCAGGTTTCCAATGTGCTTTTGTGAAGCTGGGCTATTCTACTGATTACAGTGGTATTGTATAAGACCCACATCAGAGTACCAACCACATGGAGATTCTACGAAAAGCATTATGCTATGATTGCAATCAATAAGAAGAAATCTCTATGTGCCTTTCTATATTATTGCTCTTGGTGCACTGGAGAGATGTACTGTCAAAGGCAACATGATGATGATTTACCACATCCGTCAACGGCGTCATTAATATGTGCATCGACGCCGTCGTCAACACAGTGACCATACGTACATATCCCAACCAGATTACAAGCAACATCCGCAATGAGCTAAAGGCTAAAGCTTTCAAGGAAATCCTGCTATGACCTCCGACGACCCATTAAACAGGGAAAGCGTCAATACGGGACTAAGATTGAATCCTACTACGCCAGCGCTGATGCTCGATGGATGTGGCAGACCCTCAAACTATGACGGATTACAAAAGGAAACCCAGCCACGAGCTGCTCAGTGATGCTAGCCTACCAAACAAGCAAACAATGCCTTCTATACTCTCTTCGAGGCAAGCAACACTGACCCATTTGTGAGAGCACCTGCTCTGACTATGTGATCTTTCTCTCCATAGCCGATGTGACTAAGATCTTTAAACCAGTTAACATTCGCAAGGCCGCGGGGCAAGACGGAATACCAGGACGTGTACTCAGCAAGTGTGAGGACTATTCGGAAATGTCTTCACTGACATTTTCAACCTATCCCTGATCCGGACTGTAATACCAACTTGTTTCCAGTAGACCACCGTACTCACCATGTCCAACAACGCCAAAGTAACCTGCCTAAATGTCTATAGCCCTGTAGCACTCACATCTATAACCATTAAATACTTTGAAAAGCCATGGTCACATCAACACCATCATCCTAGTCATCCTGGACCCACTCCAATTTGCATACCGCCCCAACAAATCCACAGATGACGTAATCTCTATTCCATTCCACACTGCCTTCACCTACCTGGACAAAATAAATACCAACAGTGGTTCCTCCATTAAAAGTTGTGAGCTTACGCCGTGGGACTTAGAGGTAATTTGTGGTTAAGTACAGTACCCTGCGTCACCACTTCATTGCTCCAGACCAGTGCTAAAGGGGAGTTGGAGCACTGATTATGCTTTTGGGTCCTACTGTGTCTCCAACTGACAATGAATGAGCGACATAAACCTAAACAGAAACTTATAATTGTGCACGACTTCAGTAATACTTACTAAAACTGTTGTTATATTAAGGTTTTTATTATTTTATTAGGATTATTTACCTCTCACTGTAGTACTGTAGGCCACTCCCGACCGGTCACATTGTACAGCCCCTGAGTGGCACAATGGTCTAAGACACTGCTTAGCAGTGCAAGCTGTGATGATACAGATGCTGATTCAGTTCCCATGCCGGCCTCAACTGGGAGACCCATGAGATGACTGTAGGTTTTTGGTTTTTCTCCCTCTAAAAACAGAACTATATCATTCTAAATAACAAACGGGCTTTATTTACAAATTAGTAACTATGTCTCACCCCAAGTTCAAGAATGGTCTTTTTACATTATTTAAAAACACTATTATTTTCAAAAATGTTAAGGGTTATTGCACTTAATAATGGTGCTGACTAGGGAAACGTTCCCACGGTTCTGTTCTTAGTGCCAGTCTGCACGTTCAAACTAAAACAGTGTAACTAATAATGGCATCTTTATGCTTTCATTAATAAAATAATGATATAAAATACTCGTTCAAAATGCCGATGTTTATTTAGTTTTGGATCCATAACAAATTACTATGGGAATAAATATCACTGAATTACAGAAATATCCTCCAATCCTCTATATGTAATTATTTTTCGAGATTCTGTTGGCCTACCGTAGGCAACATGAGTCTCACTAGTGCTGTTAAAAGTGGTGTAGGTCTTATCTATTTAAAGAGCATATTGAAGTTGGAAGCAATAGGATTTGAAGCAATAGCCTACAACTATGTTAGCACCGTTTCACGCTGCTCTGAGACAAGCATGGAGCTGGTCTTGATAAATCAATGAGATTGTTATGTTCACTTCATCTCCGTTTGGGTACTGGTTAGGCTAGAATTAAAAAATGAGGGTGCAGAAATGTTATGCTCTTAGTGTAACCTTTATTTAACTAGGCAAGTCAGTTAAGAACAAATTCTTATTTACAAGGACAGCCAACTCCTTCCTCTCCGTCGGGGAATTGAAACCCAATCTCCTGTGTGCCCTGCCCACACGACATGGGGATTATTTAGCTAAATAGCCCAGTACTATACTGACAACCGTCACGGTGTACAGCGCAATATTTTCTGTTCCATCCTAACGGAAATCCAGAGGGGTTTTGTTTTTCTTGGAATAGAAACACCATAATATGAATCAAATTAATTAAGCAAGTACCAATCAAAAGTTTACACATATCTACTCATTTCAGTATTTTACTTTATTTTTTACTATTTTCTATATTGTAGAATAATAGTGAAGACATCACAACTATGAAATAACACATATGGAATCACAGTAGCCGAATAAACAAATGCAGGTGTGTCACGCCTTGGTCTTAGTATTTTGTGTTTTAGTTAATTAGTGGGTCAGGCCAGGGTGTGACATGGGTTTATTGTTTGTTGTAATTCTTAGTGGGGTTTTTTAGTTATTGGGATTGTAGCTGATTAGGGGTGTGTGTTACATAGGTTTGGCTGCCTGAGGCGGTTCTCAATCAGAGTCAGGTGATTCTCGTTGTCTCTGATTGGGAACCGTATTTAGGTAGCCTGGGTTTCACTTTGTATTTCGTGGGTGATTGTTCCTGTCTCTATGTTAGTGTTCACCAGACAGGCTGTATAGGTTTTTCACGTTCCGTTTGTTGTTTTTGTTATTTCATGTATCGTCATTTGTCTATTAAAAACATGAGTAACCAACACGCTGCATTTCGGTCCGACTCTCTTTCGACAAACGAAGAACGTCGTTACAAGGTGTCTTATCTTCAAAATGCTTCAAATGCTTTAATATCCAAATGTAAAAGCATATACAGTACTGTATTTCTTCATCATTATCTTTATGCTTTCATTAATAATATAATGATACAAATACACTTTCAATATGCGGATATTGTTTTAGTTATGGATCCATAGCGAATTACTATGGAAATAAATATCACTGAATAACAGAAATATTGCAACAAAGTTGTCTAATGAAGGCAAACAGATTGACACTTACTGGAAAATACTCTTTCGAACACACATGGTCACATTGTACAGCGTCATTATGGATTAGCAGGGCTATATTTTGGCGTTCATTAATATTTTTTTGGCCTTTATTCCGATTACAATCGCTCACTGTCAATTTTTTGAAAATTAAATAATCTCCAAAATATCGTTATATATAGCCTTCCCGCTATAAACGTCTATTTCATCACTATTCCGTGCTTCTCTGAGAAAAGCATGGAGAAACAAAAATGTTAAATTATATTCCATGATATTCTTAAAATGTGTTAACTGAATATATGCAAGTGATGTCTGGTAAATAATCAAGTTTCTCCCGAAATAAATAATTCTAAATAACAAACTGGCTTTATTTACAAATTAGTGTCACGCCCTGACCTTAGAGATCCTTTTTATGTCTGGTTTGGTTTGGTCAGGGCGTGAGTTGGGGTGGGCATTCTATTTTCTATTTCGGCCGGGTATGGTTCTCAATCAGGGACAGCTGTCTATCGTTGTCTCTGATTGGGAACCATACTTAGGTACCCTTTTTCCCACCTGTGTTTTTGGGAAGTTAACTTTGTTTGATGGCACATAGCCTTAAGCGTCACGGTTTGTTTTGTATTGTTTATTGTTTTGTCTGCGTCATTTCGAATAAAAGAGAAAATGTACACTCACCACGCTGCACCTTGGTCCAGTTCTTTTAACGGCCGTGATATAGTGAGAATGTCTCACCCCTTGTTCAAGAATTGCCTTTTTCTCGCTCACTCTAGATTAAATGAAAACACAATCTCCAAAATACTGTTGCTTTTTAAACAAAGCGATTATTATTAGTAGAAATTAATTTAGAATTCTATAAAAGCCCCTTAGATTTTCTCACAGATCCTATTTTTTAGATATACTGTAGGCCTACCATAGGCGAAATGAGTAGGGTGTGGAAATGTTATGCCCCTTAGATATTCATTTACAATCCTCCAATGCTGTAGTCTACTCCCGACCGTCACATTTGTAACGGTTTTCTTCTGGTGAAAGAGAGGCGGACCAAAATGCAGCGTGGTTAGTTTTGTGCATCTTTAATAATGATGAAAATACAACAATTTACAAAACAAGAAACGTGAAAAACCAAAACAGTCCTATCTGGTGCCACAAAGACAGGAACAGTCACCCATAAAACCCAACACAAAACAGGCTACCTAAATATGGTTCCCAATCAGAGACAATGACTAACACCTGCCTCTGATTGAGAACCATATCAGGCCAAACATAGAAATAGACAAACCAGACACACAACATATAATGCCCACCCAGCTCACGTCCTGACCAACACTAAAACAAGGAAAACACACAAGAACGATGGTCAGAACGTGACAACGTTGTAGAGCGCAATATTTTCCATTCCATCCTAGGTTTTGTTTTTCATTTTTTCTCAGAATAGAAACACCATAATATTAATCAAATTAATTAAGTCAAATTTCTTAAAATCAATCCCATGTACTACGTTATTACAATAAGGTTTTAAATTCTCTAGTAATGCCAATATGGGAGACTATCAAATGCTTCTAAACGTTGACCTCTGGTTGTCAAACTTGCACTAATCTGCATTTACATAACAAATGGCTGACAGTGAAATAACTTGCCATACAATGTTGCAGCAACCCGCAAGCTGTGCTGCAGTATGATGCAACTGTTCATTGAGTACAGCATTCAACACCATAGTCCACTCCAAGTTCATAACTAAGCTCAGGACCTGACTGAACACCTCCCCCTGCATCTGCATCCTGGACTTCCTGACAGGCTGCCCCCTGGTGGTGAAGATAGGCAACAACACATCCGCCACTTTGACTGTCAACACGGGGGCCCCTCAGGGGTGTGTGCTTAGTTCCCATCATCCAGTTTGTTGATGACACAACGATGGTAGGACTGATCACCGACAACAATGAGGCAGCCTATAGGGAGGAGGTCAGAGACCTGCCAGTGTGGTGCCAGGACAGCAACCTCTCCCTCAACTTCAGCAAGACAAAGGAGCTGAACGTGGACGCCCACATCCACATCAATAGTGCTTTAGTGGAGCGGGTTGAGAACTTCAAGTTTCTCAGTATCACTATGAAACTAACATGGACCACACACACCCACACAATTGTGAATAGGGCACGACAGTGCCTTTTCCCCCCTCAGGAGGATGAAGAAATGAGGCATGGGCCCTCAGATCCTCAAAATGTTCTAGAGCTGCACCATTGAGGGCATTATGACTGGCAGCATCACGCTTGGTACGGCAACTGCAAGGCACCCAACCGCAAGGTGCTACAGAGTACGGCCCTGTACATCATTGCGACCAAGCTCACTGCCATCCAGAACCTCTATACCAGGCGGTGTCAGAGGAAGGCTCAAAGAATTGTCAAAGACTCCAGACACCCAAGCCATAGACTGTTCTCTCTGCTGCCGCACAGCAAGTGGTACCAGTGCACCAAGTCTGGAACCAAAAGGAACCTCAACAGCTTCTATCACCAAGCCATAAGGCTGCTAAACAAGACTGCTAAATAGCTAATCATATGGCTACCTGGACTACCTGCATTGACCCTTTTTTCCTCTAACTGTCTTGTACTGACTCTGTGCACACACACTGGACTCTACCCACACACTCACACATATTTACACTGACAACCCAACACACACATACACACACAAACACTACATACGCCCACACACACAACATGCGCACAAAAAAAATATATACTATATACTGCCACACACACACTCATACACACTTTCACACTCACACACACTTTCACACTCACACACATACGCTTCTGTTACTGTCTATTATCTATCCTGTTGCCTAGTGACTTTATGCCTACTTCTATGTACATCGCTACCTCAATTACCTCGTACCCCTGCACATTGACTCTGTGCTTGTACTCCCTATATATAGCCATGTTATTTTTTACTCGTTGTTCTTATTCGTTATTCACTGTGTATTTATTATTTGTGACACTATATCTATTATTATACTTTTTTAAATGTTTTTATTAACTATGCATTGTTGGAAAAGTACCTGTAAGTAAGCATTTCATTGTTAGTTTACACCTGTTGGTTACGAAGCATGTGGAAAAAACAATTTGATTTGATTACAGTGATTTTGTGCCAGTCAGATGCTATTCAAATGTATGATTTAAATAACTTCAGTTTCTCCTTTTCTTATGGTCTGCCTGTTCTGTTTCCTGGCTTGGACTGTGTTTCAGTCCCTAGAGCTACACTAAGATCAGTGGTCTGTTTGAACTTATCTTCATCGACCATATTTCATATTTTGGAGAGAGTAAGAGAGAGAAATAGAAGGAGAGAGGGCAAAAGAAAGAGAGCATGAGAGCGAGAAGCAGGGACCAAAAGAGAGAGATTGCAAAAGCACAAGAGAGACAGATAGAGAGAGAAGAAAATGAGAAGAAAGGGAGATTAAGCATCAGAGAAGTTTGATATGGAATCAGACGTGCTGCTTCTACTTTTTGGAGAACTTGTCTGAAATCCTCAGATTCCAGCTCTCTAAATGTCCTCCTAACAGTGAGACCCTGGTGTGAAAGCCTCCTGGGACGTACTGCTCACAGTAGAAGCACAGCCTTGTTCCCGCTTAAAGGCTGTGTGTGTTGTACACAATGCTCCTCGCAAATGAGAAACTCTGGCAGCAAATGGAATTACGTATCAAAAGTTTCAAAAGCAGCACAGCGCTGTAATGCCGGATTACTTAGGGACATGGTTTTGCGAGGCCTTTTGAGGCAGAGCACACTCTAATAGGACACAGCTATCAGCTCTGATGCAGACACTGTCACCTTTCAGATTAGTCTTCAGATTCCCATCTCTCCCCATCATAACATCTTGACATTTAGTTAGGAGGCAGAAAATTGTCTTCACAACACTGAGCAGGAAAACCTTATTACCTGACATAAAAAAAAATTGTATTTCGTGCCTGACAATAAAAAGGAATCCAAAGTAAATATGAGTTGTTAGATGTAATCCCATTTCCCTCGATCAAAGCCAAGCAGAAAAGGTTACACATCTGAAACTTCCTGTTGTCTTCAAAATTATTTCTCAACAGCCTATCAAAGACTTGTTGTGTTTCTTCCGTACCCTTTTAGGATGCACACAACATAACCGTAATGCTTTCAAGAGACAGCGTTGGATGATCAGAATGCTTGTTAGATAAAAGGAGATGGTAATGTCAAGCATCATATGCAACTATACCTCCATTTGTTTATTATTAAGGAGTTTTGAGAAAACAGAAACTGTTTCAGGTGAAGTATTGACAAATGCCTCAAAATACATTGACATTACTTACATATAATGACCCCGGCAAATTGGTTTCGAAAGGATTTATTGCCATTTCAAATGCAATTAAACATCTGCAATAACTAGCTGCACAAGCAGCTCTATTTTATATTTGAATATTTTTGCAGGTTTAAATTCCCAAAAGTACGAAGTGTAAGTACTACCATATGTATGACATATGCTTCAAAATAAGTTTACATTACTAGTCATTACTTACATGTAATGAACCCAGCAATTTGGTTTATAAATGATTTATTGACATTTTGAATGGAATTAAACATCTGCAATAACTAGCTGAATGAGCAGCTCTGTTCATAATTTGAATAATTTTACAGGCTTAAATTCCAAAAAGTACAAATCGTAAATACTACCGTATGTATGACATTTAATTCCATTCTGAGTGTCATGCAGGATTTTCAGTAGATATACAGTAATACCATATTACTTAGCTACGGTGTCCTAAAGGACCAAGCACAGTCATGAGAGGACAGATCACCATTTTACATTACCATGATTGGTTTTATGGCCTAAAAGGAACTCATGTTAAATTGGGTGACTGTAAAAAAAGCAAGCCCACACAGTTCTCAGTTAGGGGTTTTAGCCAGCTAATCCGTGTTGTGCAGTGCTGTTTAAACTCATAGCCACTTCTTGGAGGACGAGGGGGCCAATGCCATTGTCACTTGACATCAAAGCACATCCCGCCATGCTCCCGCTGAAATCCCCCCAAAACCTGACAACATTAGAATACCATCAAACGCTCGCTGCTTGCCTTTGAAATTTCTGACACTGTTTGCAGGCTATGAAGAGTTGTATGGGGATAGAAATTAAACATTTTTATTTTATTTAACTAGGCAAGTCAGTTAAGAACAAGTTCTTATTTACAATGACTGCCTACCGGGGCCCAGTGGGTTAACTGCCTTGTTCAGGGGTAGAACAACAGAGTTTAACCTTGTCAGCTCAGGGATTCGATCCAACAACCTTTCGGTTACTGACCCAACACTCTAACCACTAGGCTACCTACCTGCCATGCTTTTTTGTTAGCAATGAGAATTGAATATAGAAATGGAGTTCTGTTGACTCTCTCAACCTCTACCGGCATGGTGAAGCCTTGCCTTTCTTTCCCTCCTCTCCTGTCAGTCCATAGACAGAGTGAGTGTGTGATTGTGGCCAGAGGGGAGATTTAAAGTGGCTTTGGTGGAGAGAACGATAAAAAGGCCCCACAACAGAGTTGAAAAGGTTAAGTGCATTGAGCGAGTACGTTGATAGATTTGATTCCTATTGATTTGGTAGGCACACAGCACTAACTGTAGAGTTTTCCAATTTCAGATGGTCCTGAGGTGTAGAGAGTCTGCAAGAAGGAGAGACCCAGTTCAGCTCCACACAACAAATACAGGAGACACACTGCTGAGGGCCTAAAACAGGCTTCATCAATGTTGGAGGTCTTCCATCTCCTTTATCTTCTGTCCACAACAAAATGGCATTGATCTTATTATGGCAGCATTCATAGAACCCCCCCCCCCCAACCTACAGTACAGACTGACTAAGACAGGAGAAGAGATAGAGAGGGAGGGGGAGCGAGAGAGAGAGAGATAAAGAAAGGGACTGAAATAAATGTAGGATAATCCATTTTTATAGATGCACAGCCAGTGTGTTTTGCTGTGCCCCCCCGTTCCTCATAATGCCAGTAATTCTAATGACAGGGACATTGGCAAGGCAGGGTGGGCTTGTTAGTGTTACAGTGATCAGTGGGAGGCCCAGAACAGAACATCGCTGCACATGAGACACACCACCATGTAGCTGTAACTGTTCATCAACCCCTCATCATGTCCCTTCTGTCACTGCACTGTCAGTGTCACAGTGTGCCAGCCATCCTCGTAAAACCTGGCCTCCATCCATATAACCTGCCTTTTATGGCCCGCTGCACATCATAATGTCTGCATGGACAGCTGGGTGTGTTTGGGTGTTTGTTTGGGTGTATTTGGCTTTTTGTCATAATTACAGATGGCGATTGTGTGTGTTGATGATCCTACCAACCGCCTCACCTCTCGCTTTATAAATGATATACTGTATTCAAATTTTTAAAAATAAGATAATAATTAAGGTGTGTCATTTTCTGCAGTTAAGCAACAGGTGCTAATTGTTGCAGTGGGTTACCATGGTGGTTGAATGGAATGAAAGCGTAGCTCCAACTGTTTGATAATAAGTGGTAATGAGAGTTTAAAGAGGGTTTTTCAACATTAAATGTACAACACTACAATTAGCTCAGCATCTGGCCCAGGGTTGCTGGAAGTGCCACCAGATGTAAAGGTACATTTAATGTGAGTATTATAAGCTGTTGAGAGCAGGAATATAGGTTGATTCATGGGTAAACTAAAAAGGAATGCTTTCCCATTCTTCCCACTTGAGAGTCAGTTTTATCCGAGGGCACTGTATTGAAGACTGTCCCTGGCTCTCCATTATAAACAGAATGTGCAGATGAGATGTTCAGTGTTCTTCAGTTTAAGAGTTCCCAGGGCAAGGGAGTATACGCTGCTAAGGATATTTCTGTTATGTAGAGAAAAGAAGAAAAGAGGAAATTCATTTATTATGGATGTATTATGTAGAACGTTGTCCCGACTGTAAAGCAAAGGGATTTTCCATAAAGCTGCAGCAGTGGATTCCTTCTGAGGAGGAGTGGGCTCATTTGTAAATGGTGTTGTTATTAACCTAGCCACTACTGGCTCAGATTTCAGGAAACAGTATCAATTACCTCGTACCCCTGCACATCCACCCAGAACTGCTACTCCCTGTATATAGCCATATTATTTTTACTCCTTATTGTTATTTGTTATTCACTGAGTATTTATTCCTTGTGTCACCATCTATTTTTAGTTTATAGTTTTAATTTAAAATCTTTAAATCTGCATTGTTGGGAAAGGATTAAGTTTGCATTTCACTGTTAGTCTACACCTGTTGTTTACGAAGCATGTGAAAAATACAATTGGATTTGATTCAAATATATGCATATCCCAGAAAACATCATGTTTTTCAAACAGCTATGATCTCAAATTGAATCAGACCATTTAATCATGAACTGGTATAAGGTTATGTTCATGCCTGAGGCAGTATGTAATAACTCTCATTCAAGACAAGTCAAAGAGTCTACAGTCCAAACGGAGGTATTGTCTTCTCACCCCCACCACCTTCCGCTTGGGCTCCTCACAGTGGAAGGGGGAGGGGGGTTGAGGGAAGGGTACTTGATGGGCCAGGAAGGGGAGTGTGGCAAAGCAAGATAAGGATAGGATCAACACGATCAGAGAAGATAAACCATGGTGGAGTGGCGCTATCTCTCTGTCAGACGACAATGGCATTTTACACATATGTGTACAGGGTGGCATACACACACACGCATGCAGGCATGCACACGCACGCACACACTCACACAGAGTGAGATGGCTCATGAACATCTTATTTACCACACCATGTCCCTGGTAAAGACATGGAATGGCAGCAAGTGGATGGTGAGGGGTGGAGAGGGACATTTAGGCAAAGCACATGGCTTTGATAAAAGCTCATTTAAGTGTTAATGGTCGCTATTAAATGAAAGCAAACAATCACACTCACACAGCATACTTATGAATAGAAGGTACAGCATTAGTAGATGTGGATATGTGCGTGCATCTGTTCATGTGTTTATTTGTAATTGACAGAGAGGGAACCTAAGGTTATCGTATTTGAATAGCTACCTTGGTCATTCTTGTGACGTTGCTCATGCATAGAGATCACTGAACCCTAGAACAGACTGCTGCTGATCAGAGACAGCACATGTAGAATAGGTAGAGACCCTGGAATGCACAGGAACGCAACACAACCATGTAGAAAAGCTGTCCAAACAGTGTTGGTAATAGCTGTGGTCTTTTGTTTCTCCCTCGCTCTCTCTCTCTCTCTCTCTCTTTCTCTCTCTCACAGTGTTCTTTGATGACTGTGCGGGGAATGAGGGCTTGACGTTCGAGGTGTCCCACCCGGACTTCCAGGTGGACGAGGAGATGAACCTGGTGGCCAGACGAGACGTGATGGACAGCGGCACTGTCATGTTTATCCACGGGGTCAACGAGCAGGCTGATGACATGGCACAGGTGGACATTGTCGGAGCTCCACCTAGATCTCCTCAAACACTCAGGGTGAGTAGCTGGCCAATGGATGCCTCTGACTACGGCAGATAGATACTCTCCTATTAATGTTGCTTTTCAGAGCTCATCATTTAATAAGATAGCTGTGGAAAGAAGTGTGCAACAGACTGCACAACAAAGCTTTGAAATGACAGCTGTGTCTTTTCATTGTATTTTTCTACAATGTACACTTATTTAAAGTGACTTCCTCTTTCCACTGGGTGGATGAGTGGACTTCATTTGGGTTTGGAGAGCCGGTGGTTGGTGAAAATGACTGTGATTAAGTCTGCATCTCACTTTTGTCATTCAAGTACAGTTCCCAGAACTGCCCACTGTGCTCATTGTCGCCAAACTTTAACCATTTAAATCTTCAGTTTCATCTTAAAATAAAAATGTGTTCCTTCTATATATGGTGTTAGTATTCAAAATACCAAATACAGTAACAAATTCTGTTTAATGATCCACAAAACCACCTGTATCAAAGTCACTCCATTCATTACCCCCTCCACTTGCCTTCCAGCCCCTTCCTGTCCCCGCCCTCCAGGCCAGCACTAGTGCTGCCAACTTGATTAAAACATTTCCCAGGGCCATCTCAAATATTCCGTTACCTCCCCTCCAATCATCGCTCTTCCCTGCTCCCTGCCCTGGTGTCCCACTGGTGTAGTTTCTCCGGCTCCCAGCCTAATGAGTAGCTCTCTCACTGTCTCTGTGCGTCACCTTGCCTTCATTTGTTTATGCTTCTCCCATTATTTATTTCGTTTGCCAGTCCACGGCTATGTCTTTGGCAAGCCTGGGAGGACATAAGGGAATGAGTCATCTCCATTCTGTGTGTGAATGGGGAGAGAAGGTTTCCTCATGAGTAATGTCACCATAATGTTCTTCTTGGCGAGTACGAAGGCGCTCTGTTTTTAAAACAATTTTTTTTTTGTCTCCCGAGTTAAAAGAAGCTTAGCTAAATAAAATGTTTCTAAAATGTAATTTCCTTGTCGTAGGTTAACAAGACATTATGCATATTGACATGACTAAGTGCTATAATGAAAGAAAAAGTTAAGAAAAGTTGGGTGGCCGTGGCCCAATAACCAATTTTTCTTCAGAATTCATTCTGTAGGAGAGAACTCCCAGCAGTGTCAGACCAGCTCCGATGCCAGATCATCCGTTGTCTCCTCCCTTTGTTCTGGCTCTTTGATATCTCTCTGCTGCTCTAGGCCTACCCAGTGGGGGATATTAGTGTTAATGGCATAGAATACATGAACCTCATTAATTAGGCAAAGAGGGAAAGTAAGAATAGAGAGACAGAGGAGACTATTGGACATAAGAGGGTTATGGTTGAGGAGGAGGAAGAGGAAGAGAAAAGGATTGAACACAAAAGGGGCAGAAAGACAGGCGAAGAAAAGGAGGGAAAACAGGCTGATGAGACTGGATGAGTCCTTTAATGTGGATTAGTAAAGAGCTCTCATTATTTCACAATCAATTAATCTACAGAGGCTCTCTGCTTTGAGAAGCAGAACCAAAGAACAAAGCAGCAGAACCATCACCCTCATCTCCGCCTCTATCATACACTGTATATCTCTGTGATGTAGACTTCAAGACTCAATCATCATAATTATTCCCCAATAGATCCACCAAACAAGGCTTGCTGTCTCTGGTGAAAGCCCCAAAGTCTGGAAAGGGTTTTGTAAGGATTGTGTTTGGAGGTTGTGTTGGGCAAACCAATTGTACCAGGCTGAGGTCATGGCAATTTGATTTGGTGTTAGGAACAGAGCTTTTATAGATTAAGAGGAAACAGAATCAAATTGAAAAATAGAAATGGGTTTCACGTTTTACAGTGCCATCCTGTAATCACAATTAATATCAACCACAGCAAATGACAGTACAAAACTGTTTTGTTCCCTTAAAACATGTCTCTGTTGCCAAGCTTTCATTACTCCAACCCCTCCATTTCTCCACTAATGTCGAGCGGAAATGTCCCTGGGTGTATATATTGATGTAACTGCCAAAATAATGGAAACACTTGAGCAAATGAGGGAAACAACGTATATTGAAAGCAGGTGCTTCCACGCATGTGTGCTTCCTGAATTAATTAAGCCATTAACACCCCATAATGCTTAGGGTCATGTATAAAAATGCTGGGCAGGCCATTATTTTGGCTACCAGGGCTGTCCTCATAGGATGACATCCATCCACAGGGCACAAGTTGTCACTGAATGATTTGATAAGCATGTAAAGGATGTAAACTCTATGCCATGGCTGTGTCTGTTACCAGATCTCAACCCAATTGAACATCTGTGGCGCCTGAGACTGTTTTCCACCACCATCAACAAAACACCAAATATGGATTTTCTTGTGGACGAAAGGCGTCACATCCCTCCAATAGTGTGCTAGACACTTGTTGTAAGGGTCGACGCTGGTAGAGACGAGAAGCAGGTACAGGGAGTGAACAATGGCGACAGACATGGAACAGGACAGGACAGTGTCTGGACGTGAACACATAACAACATTAATGCTGACACAGGGAACAACCGGGGGAGCAAACAGTTATAGACGGGGCAATCAACAAAGGGAAGGAGTCCAGGTGAGTCCAATGAGCGCTGCTGTGCGTAAAGATGGTGACAGGTGCGCGTAATGAAAGGCAGCCTGGCGCCCTCGAGCGCCTGAGAGCGAGAGTGAGAGTAGGCGTGACACTTGTAGAATCTATGCCAAGGTGCATTGAATTTGTTCTGACCTATGTTGGCCCAATGCCCACATAAGACACTTTATGCTGGTGTTTCCTGTATTTTGTCAGTTACCTGTATAATTCATGTTATAGTATCTTTATAGTGTCTTTGTTGTAGATTTATTGGCTTTTGATAATTGATAAGTGCTGTCTGAGTGGGGGTAGAATATGTTTTTAATTCCTCAGAGGAGGATGAGATGGTAATGTGGGCTTCAGCTTGAGGGAGGGAGGCTGCTGATAAATGATTGCCATTACGAGGAAACTCTGAATTCACAGAATAATGTATTATCGTTTGCTGGGGATCAATGTGAGAATTAATGGAAGAAAGCATTTTTTTTTTTTAAATGCACACGCTAAGATATGGAATTTTGTTTATTTCTCTGTTATTTTCTTTCTGTTACATTATATAGTACAAGGGTTGCCCTCTGGGAAATAAATAGCCATATTTAAATATAACAATTGATAAGAGCAAAATAAAACTACTTAGTTGGCTTAGTTATTTTTCTTCCATGCCATCTCACTCTGAAATAAATGTAATATTGCATACTGAGAAATGTTTTGATCAAGTCCTCACTTCCTTCTATTAGTCTTTGATGGATAACAAACAGTTCTACAATGCTGCCACAACACAGCAGTTGACGGTGCATACTACACCCGCTCCTATTGCAGTTTAAAACCTGCTCGCTCACTTGTTCTTTCCGTTAAAGTACTGTGTTTGCCTCCGTCAGCAGTGCAGTACACAGTACCATCTAGTACCATCAGTACACAGTACCATCTCTCCTCTACTCAGCCTCTCAGTTACTCTCCTGGTTGTTCACCTCACATGGGCTCTTTGTCATATACATGTAGTTACTAGGGGTAAGTCATGTCCAGGCCTGCCCCTCAGCCATTTCTGTACTGAAGAATCATGGCAGGGCAGTTAGAGATCTGAGTCACTGTGTCAGTCTGCCTGGTGCTGTCCTCCTCCCTGTCTGGCAGTATTGCCAAGTTCAGTGGTCTTTAGCAATCTTACAAAGTGCTTTGCTGAACTCTTCAGGTCACAGCTGGTGGTGATCCCTCTGTGTGATAACAAAAACCAGGCTTGTTGTTTTTATTTAATTTCTTGTGATGTTTGGTTGTGTATGTTGTGTTGTGTCTCAGTGCTGGCTTGTTGTGGCTGGAGACTAACATGTGATCTGTGTCAATGGTGTAGTCCCAGGTTACACTCTGACATTCTCTCTCTGTTCATACTGAACACCACTCCAACAGACAGTCAGGAATGACTAATGAGACTTCTCAATATAGTATTCAGGGGAAGAATGGCAGAATGGACAAGGACGTGACACTGCTGCCGCAGAAACTCTGCTCTCAGTCTGCGGGTGACGAAAACTCTGTCTGTCGCAATGCCTATAGATCCTAGGTCAAACAAAAGCCCCCACCATCAACACTCCTCTCACTCCTCTTCATTGTCCTACTCTCAAATACACACACATCAACTCCACTGCCCAAATGTATTCAGAGCCCCCACCCCACCCCACCCCCATGTGTTCCTGGCACATCTTGGTGCTCACTCCCCTAATGAGAATTCAAACATTGAGAGAGAGAGAGAGAGAGAGAGAGAGAGAGAGAGAGAGAGAGAGAGAGAGAGAGAGAGAGAGAGAGAGAGAGAGAGAGAGAGAGAGAGAGAGAGAGAGAGAGAGAGAGAGAGAGAGAGAGAGAGAGAGAGAGAGAGAGAGAGAGAGAGAGATGCGCTGCAGTAGTAATTTATGGACAGGAAACAAAGATTCATGACTAACTTCTCGTGGGGTGTTACAGTGTCACAGAACTGAGCCCAGCGCTAGGCCTATTCATCACCTGCACAGCGAGGCAGGAAAGGGGGACACACGTTATGCTTAGTCTCCCAGCATTCAGTGCGAGCTTCACGCCTCTCTGGCCTTGACAATGTAGCTAGGTATGTGTATCAAACGGAGTGTGCTCATCAATATCCCCAATGACCGCATGCAGAGCATTGATGGGTTTTAAGCCCCCATCCCTTCATCTCTCAGCACAGGAAAGAGATAGTGACAGTGTGTTCCATCTTCAGTGTAATACCTGTCATCACTCTGCTGTTTTCCATTGAGCTGCTAAAAATAAAGGTATCGTACTGTATCATAGCAATAAAGCAACCAGGAGCAATGCTTTCTGGGATTGATGAGGTCATACTTACGGAAGTTAGGTTTTACAGGGCCACCCGAAGGCCAGGAGCTAGCTTTGGAACCCAATCATAGAAGACAACCCACCTATGAATTTGCATTTAAATACATAATAGTCCATTTAATCTGGAGTAGTTATGTGACACTCTGGTTGACAGCTTCAGGGATTTCAGAGTCGGTCAGTGGCTGGAAAACACTGTCTGTTACAGGACACTATGTACTTTATGTACCTTGTTCTGGTTGTTGTTGACAGGTTTCATATGACTTCTGAAGGTTGTCTGGAACAGAAAAGTAACGTGAGTTGGTGTGAGTTGCCAGTATAGCAGTCAGTGAGCTCTCTCTGTCTCCGTGTCAACGTACAACTTTGTAAACAACTGCCTTCAGCACCCACCCCTCCTACCTCGTTCTTCTCTGTCATTCTAACAGGGGCGAACACTGCCAGCTCACAGCACAGCACAACATTGCCTACAAGATTGTAACTGTATGATGGGCCATAAAAGAGGAAGGACAACTGCTTCTTCTGGTTGTCGACCGGACTGTCGCCATGGCGCCAACTGTTGTTTCTGGTAGCAGCGTGGGCATAGACCTGCTGTTTTAAACTCTCTAGAGACAGCAGGTGCGGGAGAGATACTCTGAATAATCGGCTGTGAAAAGCCAACTGACATTTACTCCTGAGGTGCTGACCTGTTGCACCCTCGACAACTACAGTGATTATTATTATTTGACCCTTGCTGGTCATCTATGAACATTTGAACATCTTGGCCATGTTCTGTTATAATCTCCACCCGGCACAGCCAGAAGAGGACTGGCCACCCCTCATTACCTGGTTCCTCTCTCGGTTTCTTCCGGCCCTCTAGGGAGTTATCCAAGCCACCGTGCTTCTACACCTGCATTGCTTGCTGTTTGGGTTTTAGGCTGGGTTTCTGTACAGCACTTCGTAACATCAGCTGATGTAAGAAGGGCTTTATAAATACATTTGATTGATTGGATACCTCATGCCAGGGCGGGGATCAGGAGGACCTCTACCGAGTGGGCACAGGGCTGTCACGGAGGAGGGAGGCAGAGATAGATACAGAGAGTGGGGAAGGGTGAGAGGGAAGGGACAGAGGGAGAGGGAGAATAAGAGAGAGAAAGTCAAAAAGACAGTGTATGTAAAACATAGAGAGATGGTGACTGCTGGATGTTCTCTCATCCCTGACATGTCACGTTGGTACTGCGGCTGCTGCTCACCCAGCCGGCACAGCACAGTGACACTCTCCTCTCCTATCCTGGCCCTATTCATACATGTGGCGATTACACTGTGGTAATAGAAATGCTACATTTTTCTGTAATTTTGCAATATACAAAAGCTTCGGTCAATTTGAACAATGTAAATGTGCCATGTTTAAAACTCCCCCAATGTCCTCCACTGTCATATATACAGCATGTTAAGAGTCATATCAGCTCCCCGCCTGCCACTGGTCACTTTACAGGTGAGTGATCCAACTATGCTCCCCCACCATCTGTTCTGTGTGTTCGCTGTCTCTAGCTATTATATTGTATATCTCTGAGTGCACAAAAGCACGAAGTCTTCTCCTTTGAAGTCTTAGGCTCTCACATTGCTCATGCAGGCGTTTTGCCTGTGTATGTGTTGGCGGGCAGTGAGGCAGCATTATGTGGCCATGTGTCCTGCTGAATAGACAGCCAGAGCCTGGTGCTCTCACTTGGGTCATTGCAGCTATGCAAATATGTTCAATTTGAGTCCTGAGTCGACAGCGTGAATGCCAAATATAATTTTCACCAAAACGTTACCTACTGGAACGGCCCTAATTGCATTAGAACTTACAAAAGGAGAGGGGGAAAGGGAGACGAGGAGAGGAAAGAAGAAGAGAGAGGTACAAGGGAGACGAGGAGAGGAAAGAAGAAGAGAGAGGTACAAGGGAGAAGAGGAGAGGAAAGAACAAGAGAGAGGTACAAGGGAGACGAGGAGAGGAAGGAAGAAGAGAGAGGTACAAGGGAGACGAGGAGAGGAAAGAAGAAGAGAGAGGTACAAGGGAGACGAGGAGAGGAAAGAAGAAGAGAGAGGTACAAGGGAGACGAGGAGAGGAAGGAAGAAGAGAGAGGTACAAGGGAGACGAGGAGAGGAAAGAAGAAGAGAGAGGTACAAGGGAGACGAGGAGAGGAAAGAAGAAGAGAGAGGTACAAGGGAGACGAGGAGAGGAAAGAAGAAGAGAGAGGTACAAGGGAGACGAGGAGAGGAAAGAAGAAGAGAGAGGTACAAGGGAGACAAGGAGAGGAAGGAAGAAGAGAGAGGTACAAGGGAGACGAGGAGAGGAAAGAACAAGAGAGAGGTACAAGGGAGACGAGGAGAGGAAGGAAGAAGAGAGAGGTACAAGGGATACGAGGAGAAGAAAGAAGAAGAGAGAGGTACAAGGGGTACTAGGAGAGGAAAGAAGAAGAGAGAGGTACAAGGGGTACTAGGAGAGGAAAGAAGAAGAGAGAGGTACAAGGGAGACGAGGAGAGGAAAGAAGAAGAGAGATACGAGGGGGACGAGGAGAGGAAGGAAGAAGAGAGAGGTACAAGGGGTACTAGGAGAGGAAAGGAGAAGAGAGAGGTACAAGGGAGACGAGGAGAGGAAAGAAGAAGAGAGAGGTACGAGGGAGACGAGGAGAGGAAGGAAGAAGAGAGAGGGACAAGGGAGACGAGGAGAGGAAAGAAGAAGAGAGAGGTACAAGGGAGACGAGGAGAGGAAAGAAGAAGAGAGAGGTACAAGGGAGACGAGGAGAGGAAAAGAGAAGAGAGAGGTACAAGGGAGACGAGGAGAGGAAAGAAGAAGAGAGAGGTACAAGGGGTACTAGGAGAGGAAAGAAGAAGACAGAGGTACAAGGGAGACGAGGAGAGGAAAGAAGAAGAGAGAGGTACGAGGGAGACGAGGAGAGGAAGGAAGAAGAGAGAGGGACAAGGGAGACGAGGAGAGGAAAGAAGAAGAGAGAGGTACAAGGGAGACGAGGAGAGGAAAGAAGAAGAGAGAGGTACAAGGGAGAAAAGCTACTTATCCATACCACTTATTACGTTTACATACAGTTGTAATCTAACTAACAATTCCAAAACTACTGTCTTATACACAAGTGTAAGGGGACAAATGAAATATGGGAAAAGAGCAGTAGTCAAGATACAGTAGATGGTATCGAGTACAGTATATACAAATGCACATTGGCTAATGAGTGTGAGCCACACATACGTGTAGTGATACATGTATTGCATAAAGATGCAGTAGATGATATAGAGTACAGTATATACGTATACATATGAGATGAATAATGTAGGGTATGTAAACATTATTATATTAGGTAGCATTGTTTAAAGTGGCAAGTGATATATTTTACATCATTTCCCATCAATACCCATTATTAAAGTGGCTGGAGTTGAGTCAGTGTGTTGGCAGCAGCCACTCAATGTTAGTGGTTGCTGTTTAACAGTCTGATGGCCTTGAGATAGAAGCTGTTTTTCAGTCTCTCGGTCCCAGCTTTGATGCACCTGTACTGACCTCGCCTTCTGGATGATAGCGGGGTGAACAGGCAGTGGCTCGGGTGGTTGTTGTCCTTGATGATCTTTATGGCCTTCCTGTAACATCGGGTGGTGTAGGTGTCCTGGAGGGCAGGTAGTTTGCCCCCGGTGATGCGTTGTGCAGACCTCACTACCCTGTGGAGAGCCTTACGGTTGTGGGCGGAGCAGTTGCCGTACCAGGCGGTGATACATCCCGCCAGGATGCTCTCGATTGTGCATCTGTAGAAGTTTGTGAGTGCTTTTGGTGACAAGGCGAATTTCTCCAGCCTCCTGAGGTTGAAGAGGCGCTGAAGTCCACAATCATCTCCTTAGTTTTGTTGACGTTGAGTGTGAGGTTATTTTCCTGACACCACACTCCTAGGGCCCTCACCTCCTCCCTGTAGGCCGTCTCGTCGTTGTTGGTAATCAAGCCTATCACTGTTGTGTCGTCCGCAAACTTGATGATTGAGTTGGAGGCGTGCGTGGCCACGCAGTCGTGGGTGAACAGGGAGTACAGGAGAGGGCTCAGAACGCACCCTTGTGGGGCCCCAGTGTTGAGGATCAGCGGGGTGGAGATGTTGTTGCCTACCCTCACCACCTGGGGGCGGCCCGTCAGGAAGTCCAGTACCCAGTTGCACAGGGCGGGGTCGAGACCCAGGGTCTCGAGCTTAATGACGAGCTTGGAGGGTAATATGGTGTTAAATGCCGAGCTGTAGTCGATGAACAGCATTCTCGCATAGGTATTGCTCTTGTCCAGATGGGTTAGGGCAGTGTGCAGTGTGGTTGAGATTGCATCGTCTGTGGACCTATTTGGGCGGTAAGCAAATTGGAGTGGGTCTAGGGTGTACAAGGGAAGAGAGAGGTACAAGGGAGACAATGAGAGGAAGGAAGAAGAGAGAGGTACAAGGGAGACGAGGAGAGGAAGGAAGAAGAGAGAGGTACAAGGGAGACGAGGAGAGGAAAGAAGAAGAGAGAGGTACAAGGGAGACGAGGAGAGGAAGGAAGAAGAGAGAGGTACAAGGGAGACGAGGAGAGGAAAGAAGAAGAGAGAGGTACAAGGGGTACTAGGAGAGGAAAGAAGAAGAGAGAGGTACAAGGGGTACTAGGAGAGGAAAGAAGAAGAGAGAGGTACAAGGGAGACGAGGAGAGGAAAGAAGAAGAGAGAGGTACAAGGGAGACGAGGAGAGGAAAGAAGAAGAGAGAGGTACAAGGGAGAAAAGCTACTTATCCATACCACTTATTACGTTTACATACAGTTGCAAATGCACATTGGCTAATGAGTGTGAGCCACACATACGAGCATACACACATATAAACGGAATGTCTTTCCATACTGTGACAGAACTAGAGTCACAAAGCATGACACTTTTTCTTGTTCCTCTAGATTCTGTAGTGTTCTGAAGATGGAAATTAACATTTCAAATAGGCTCTGGCTGAATCAACAATAGGTAAAAAAAGTGAGTAAATAGGTTTTCTTCGTGAGAGCATTGTCATCTTTCATCTTTCTCTCCTTCGGTCTTTCTTTTCATATCGCTGTATCTCTCTCTTTCAATCTCCCTCTCTTTTTCTACTCCCCCAAGTCTGAAAAGATCGAGTCAATTAGATTGTTGACGGAAGCATAACAATGCAATTACATCAAACCTAATGACTTACTGTTCAAGGTTATAACAGTCTAATTTTGTTGTTTGATTGTAATTCCATCCAAATGAATGTCTGTTTCTAAAGACTGTACTGGTTGCTGTGTCAGTCTTAGATAGCCTCCTCTCTTCACCGCCTCTCCAGAACAACCCTATCTGACAGCTGCTGACAGGTGTTAGAATGACAGTATCAATGTACATGTAGCTGCTGAAATAAAGGAAACACCAACATAGCGTCTTAATAGAGCATTGAGCCACCACAAACTATCAGAACAGCCTCTATTCACTTTGGCATACATTCTACGAACCATAACTGTGTGGAAACACCTGCTTTCAATAGACTTTGTATCCCTCATTTACTCAAGTGTTTCCTTTATTTTGGCAGTTACCTGTATGTCCTTTCTTCCACCAATCAGTGGTCATCATGGTGGAGATGATAGGAGGATAGGAAGCCATATGCCTACAGAGTGTGTGTGTGTGTGTGTGTGTGTGTGTGTGTGTGTGTGTGTGTGTGTGTGTGTGTGTGTGTGTGTGTGTGTGTGTGTGTGTGTGTGTGTGTGTGTGTGTGTGTGTGTGTGTGTGTGTGTGTGTGTGTGTGTGTGTTTGTCAGATCTTACAATACTGTACAGTGTTGTGACACACTCTTCAATGTGAGCAAGAAATACAAGGGCAGCGCAAGGAACTGTACAGTGACTTGATTGTATTGTGTGTATGACTGGACTCATGCTCAGTGTGCATTACTGTACATCCTTCCTATTCAATGTGATGTGTTTTGAATGCCACCCCTCTCTCTTTGTGTTTGTTTGTGTAGGAGATCCTTGGCCTTGGACAGATCCAGCCCTACAGATCGAAGAGAGCCCTGTTCGCCCCTCGCATGCATGTCAATGAGAACATGGAGCCGCCCTTCCCCAAAGTCATTGGCACGGTAAGCCTCACCCGTCCGTCCCACCTCGGGCTCCACTAATCCACTGACTGCTTGACCTTCTGATTAAGTGTTATTCACAGTCAAGCAAAGCGGATATCCATATTCCAGTGAAAACATGCCTCTCCTCATATGTGAACTGTGAATAACATGAATAATCAGTATTTAAACATTAAACAGTACACAATTACACCTCACGAATATAACAACAGTGCTTTGATTTGAGATTTTTGTAATAATAAAAAATCTCAACTTTTTGGATGACACTCAAATCAAATGGGTGGCTTGATGAATAGAAGGAAACATTTGTGTGCATACTCGAGGAATTCCTTTGATGGATAAAGAAAAAAGATCCTTGATGTGTTTGAACCTGGAACACCGATACATTTGGGGAAAGTTACCAGAACTTTTTAACCCTAATGGGAAACAGCTATTAATAATAATATATCCCATTTAGCAGACGCTTTTGTCCAAAGCGACTTACAAGTCGGCTGGGGCCACTACTTTTACATATGGGTGGTCCCAGTGGGAATCGAACCCACGACGCTTGGCGTTGCAAGCGCCATGCTCTACCGACTGAGCCACACAGGACCCCGTTGGACTTTATACCTTCCATAATGTACTCCTCACAGCCTCATTTGCAAAAGAACACTAAGACATGAACAACGCGTCTGTGGGTGCATTTAGCCGATCAGACTAAAGGATCAACCATATCTCAGAACACCCAGAGAGTCTGAAAATGAAATATTAAAAGAGAGACATCACTTTTTTATTCATTTTTTTTATTTTTTACATGTTACCTTTATTTAACTAGGCAAGTCAGTTAAGAATAGATTCTTATTTACAATGACAGCCTACCCCGGACGATGGTGGGCCAATTGTGCACCACCCTATGGGACTTCAATCACGGACAGATGTGACACAGCCTGGATTTGAACCGGGGACTGTAGTGACACATCTTGCACAGAGATGCAGCGCCAAGCTGAGCCTTGCACATAATGGATAATTGCACAAAGTTCTTCTAAAGCTATGGCTTCTTTATTCCCCCTCTGTCCTGTTGTATCTGGGGCCCCGGAGGGTCCGTGGGGGAGCCGTACTGTATCTCTCCCACTCTGTCCTGTTGTATCTGGGGCCCTGGAGGGTCCGTGGGGGAGCCGTACTGTATCTCTCCCACTCTGTCCTGTTGTATCTGGGGCCCCGGAGGGTCCGTGGCGGAGCCGTACTGTATCTCTCCCACTCTGTCCTGTTGTATCTGGGGCCCTGGAGGGTCCGTGCGGGAGCCGTACTGTATCTCTCCCACTCTGTCCTGTTGTTTATGGGGTCCTGGAGGGTCCGTGGGGGAGCCGTACTGTATCTCTCCCACTCTGTCCTGTTGTTTCTGGGGCCCTGGAGGGTCCGTGGGGGAGCCGTACTGTATCTCTCCCACTCTGTCCTGTTGTTTCTAGGGCCCTGGAGGGTCCGTGGGGGAGCCGTACTGTATCTCTCCCACTCTGTCCTGTTGTTTCTGGGGCCCTGGAGGGTCCGTAGGGGAGCCGTACTGTATCTCTCCCACTCTGTCCTGTTGTTTCTGGGGCCCTGGAGGGTCCGTGGGGGAGCCGTACTGTATCTCTCCCACTCTGTCCTGTTGTATCTGGGGCCCTGGAGGGTCCGTGGGGGAGCCGTACTGTATCTCTTCCACTCTGTCCTGTTGTTTCTGGGGCCCTGGAGGGTCCGTGGGGGAGCCGTACTGTATCTCTCCCACTCTGTCCTGTTGTTTATGGGGTCCTGGAGGGTCCGTGGGGGAGCCGTATTGTAGCTCTCCCCGTTTACCTCTCAGTTTCTGAGTAGTTAAAACATTGTTATTGTCACATACACCAGATAGGTGCAGTGAAATGTGTTATTTTACAGGGTCAGCCATAATAGTACGACACCCCTGGAGCAAAGTAGGGTTAAGTGCCCTTCTTAAGGTCACATTGACAGATTTGTCAGCTCAGGTATAAGAACCAGCGACCTTTCGGTTGGGAGTCAGGCTCCCAACGAGAGAGAGACAGGTAGATCTACAGTCAGCATTTTAATTTGGTTTACAGGAGTTCAATAGGTGTTCTAGAACATATTTAAAATTAGTTGAAAAAAACCCATACAGCTTGTAAATTGTGTTCTTTAGTCACTACTGATTACATACTGTACATACTGTACATCATACCTCATCTCCTTCCATTTCTGTCCATACAAGATTCATTTCACTGTTACGAGAATCATGTAATGGCATACATCAGTGATGTACCTCCACTGATGGCAGAACGAGGGTTGACTAGCTCCGTGATGTTTTGAAGTAGTCATCCCTTTATAGAGAGATTATGTTAGAATCCTCTGGTACAGAGTATGGAGAAGCTCTGTAAGACTGTGGTGGGAATGACCCCCTGCCAACCCCCATCTCTCTCTGTCTCTCTCTCTGTCTCTCTCTCTGTCTCTCTCTCTCTCTCTCTCTATATATATGCTGGGAGTGATTGGTGCATGCTGGGAATTGTTTGAGTGAAGGAGTGCGTGTGTTGTGGAGAGTTAGATATTCACAACTTTCTTTCGGTTTGCTATTTCCTGGTGGCATTTTTTTAGTTTTCTTCTGTGCATGATTAAGGTTATTATTTTTGTTGTGGTAGAATTAAGTATTTTGTTTTTCGTATTGAAATTACCCTGATTTTGGCGGGGATGGCAGCCCGAAAGGGGATCTGGGGCCCCAGAAGAATGTCTGGTTGATCGTATGGTTGAGCATGGTGTACTTCTTAAAGAAGAGTGTCTGGTTGATCGTATGGTTGAGCATGGCGTACTTCTTAAAGAAGAGTGTCTGGTTGATCGTATGGTTGAGCATGGCATACTTCTTAAAGAAGAGTGTCTGGTTGATCGTATGGTTGAGCATGGCGTACTTCTTAAAGAAGAGTGTCTGGTTGATCGTATGGTTGAGCATGGCGTACTTCTTAAAGAAGAGTGTCTGGTTGATCGTATGGTTGAGCATGGAGTACTTCTTAAAGAAGAGTGTCTGGTTGATCGTATGGTTGAGCATGGCGTACTTCTTAAAGAAGAGTGTCTGGTTGATCGTATGGTTGAGCATGGCGTACTTCTTAAAGAAGAGTGTCTGGTTGATCGTATGGTTGAGCATGGAGTACTTCTTAAAGAAGAGTGTCTGGTTGATCGTATGGTTGAGCATGGCGTACTTCTTAAAGAAGAGTGTCTGGTTGATCGTATGGTTGAGCATGGCGTACTTCTTAAAGAAGAGTGTCTGGTTGATCGTATGGTTGAGCATGGCGTACTTCTTAAAGAAGAGTGTCTGGTTGATCGTATGGTTGAGCATGGCGTACTTCTTAAAGAAGAGTGTCTGGTTGATCGTATGGTTGAGCATGGAGTACTTCTTAAAGAAGAGTGTCTGGTTGATCGTATGGTTGAGCATGGAGTACTTCTTAAAGAAGAGTGTCTGGTTGATCGTATGGTTGAGCATGGCGTACTTCTTAAAGAAGAGTGTCTGGTTGATCGTATGGTTGAGCATGGCATACTTCTTAAAGAAGAGTGTCTGGTTGATCGTATGGTTGAGCATGGCGTACTTCTTAAAGAAGAGTGTCTGGTTGATCGTATGGTTGAGCATGGCGTACTTCTTAAAGGAATGTTTATTCAAGTTATGCCGCTTTTTTCTCCGTCATGTACCACCGTTTATTCCAAATGAGCTATTGGAGCGCAAGTTATTGCGCTTTGGGAAGTTCGCCAGTTCAATTAAGGTTCAATTAAGGTTGTCCCGTTGGGTTGCAAACACCCGGCGTTGAAACAGGTAATGTCATTTCGGCGACATGTGTTTATGTTTTTGGACTCACCGGAACAGACTTTAGACTTATCGTTTAAAATCAAGTATGACAATAGAATGTATATGGCTTATGCTAGTACGGGTAGTCAACGGTGTTTTGAGTGTGGGGATGTTGGTCATAAGCGACATGCTTGCCCGAAAAGGGAGAAGGCAGAGAGAGGGGCACAGGTGGTCATCGTAACGCCTGGGCCCGCTGATGTAGGGAGAGGTGAGCCGACAGCGGTAGAGCAGCCACAAGCACCTGTTGCTGAGGAACAAGTTATCCGTGTTGAGGGCACGGGGTTGTAACTTGTATTAGAAGGAAATGTTATGCTACAGAAAAGTATTGTTGTAGAAGGTAAGGATGTATCTGAAGAGCCAGTTCCTCAGACTGGTGAGCAGGTGCCCAGTATGAGTGCTGGGGTAATGGAGGTAGTTCATGTGGAGCTAGGCTCCCAGGGAGTGGAGGAGATGCCCATAGCGAGTAACGGGGTACAGGAGGGGGTTCATGTGGAGCTAGGCTCCCAGGAAGTGGAGGAGATGCCCACTATGAGTAATGAGGTACAGGAGGGTTTTCATGTGGAGCTAAGCTCCCAGGTAGTGGAGGAGATGCCCACTACGAGTGCTGGGGTTCATGTGGAGCTAGGCTCCCAGTTAGTGGAGGAGATGCCCACTACGAGTGCTGGGGTTCATGTGGAGCTAGGCTCCCAGTTAGTGGAGGAGATGCCCACTACGAGTGCTGGGGTTCATGTGGAGCTAGGCTCCCAGGTAGTGGAGGAGATGCCCACTACGAGTGCTGGGGTTCATGTGGAGCTAGGCTCCCAGTTAGTGGAGGAGATGCCCACTACGAGTGCTGGGGTTCATGTGGAGCTAGGCTCTCAGTTAGTGGAGGAGATGCCCACTATGAGTGCTGGGGTTCATGTGGAGCTAGGCTCCCAGGTAGTGGAGGAGATGCCCACTACGAGTGCTGGGGTTCATGTGGAGCTAGGCTCTCTGTTAGTGGAGGAGATGCCCACTACGAGTGCTGGGGTTCATGTGGAGCTAGGCTCTCTGTTAGTGGAGGAGGTGCCCACTACGAGTGCTGGGGTTCATGTGGAGCTAGGCTCCCAGGTAGTGGAGGAGATGCCCACTATGAGTAGTGATGTTCAGGTGGGGCTAGTCTCCCAGGTAGTGGAGGAGATGCTTGGTACGAGTGATGAGGTGCAAGTGGGGAGTGTTGAAAGGGATGTGGTAGAGGGGAGTCAGTTGTCTGTGGTCTCAGCTGAGGATCAGGAGAATGACATGGATATCTCTTTAGATATGACAGCAGCTGGTGAGGACTCAGTTTATGATCTAGAGGTAAATGAGTTTCTGGATCAGACTTTTGGGAAATCTGTTAAATTGGCAGATTATTTTGATGTTGATAAGTTTGTGAGTTCAGCTGTGATGTTACAGAAGACGGTGGAGTTAGACCAGTTGAGTGAGAAGAAGTGGTTTCGCTTGAGGAAATGTATTACTGCTGTTGCAGCAGCAAAAGGTGGTGGGAAACGTAGTCAGGTTAAGAGAAAAAAAAATAATGATGATGATCATGCTTCATAGGGTGTCTTTTTTCTCGTTGGTTTCTCTGTGGTTTCTTCTGCTTTTCTTTTCTCTGTTCTACATGGAAGTATTAAGGGTAGGTTCTCTCTGTATTAATGGGGGAAGGGACAGGAAAAAGAGGGCTTGGGTATTAGATGTAATGAAACAGAAAAGGCTTCATGTAGTTTTCCTACAGGAGACACATAGTGATGAGGAAAATGAGGTTGACTGGGGTATGTGGTGGGAGGGGCAGCATGTACTCAGTCATGGTACTAATTTCAGTGCTGGGGTGGCAATCTTGTTTTCCTCAGGCGTAGGGGTGACTGTGGTATCTACAACAGAGATTGTCAAGAGTCGGGTTTTATTGGTCAAGGTGGATGTTATGTTTTTTTGTGTGTTTTTTTATGTTTATGCTCCTAATGAGGGTACAGAGCGTATTGCGGTTTTTGATCAAATAAAGGAAACCTTAAGACAGTGTGACCAAGAGGGGTGTATGGTTTTAGGGGGTGACTGGAATTGTACAGTGGATTTTACTGTTGATCGCACCGCTGAAGAACCTCACCTGCGGTCAGCCACTTGCCTGTCTGGCCTATTAACTGAGTTTGAGCTTTCTGATGTGTGGAGAGTAAGGAATGCAAAAGTTAGGCAGTACACGTGGCTAAAAATTAATGAAGGTCGTGTCAGTGCAGCAAGGTTAGACAGGTTGTATGTATCTGAGCAATACTGTAGTAGGGTTGGAAAGTGTGCCATTACTCCTGTGGGTTTCTCTGATCATCATATTGTTACTGTTGATATTCACTTGTCCTGTCCACGAAGGTCATCACCTTATTGGTATTTTAATTTTAAATTGTTACATGATGTCATGTTTTGTGACAAGTTTTTGTTGTTTTGGGAAAAATGGAGGGTTATAAAGGTGAATTTTGGTGGGAGGTTGGGAAGGCCCAAATACGAGTATTTTGTCAACAGTATACTGCTCTGTCTCAAATTGAAGTTAAAGAGACTATCAAGGCCCTTGAACAGGACATCAAGTCTATTGAATTGAATCTGCTCACTCAGAACGACCCTGGACTAGTCATGAACTTACAGGACAAGAGACATGAACTGAGGTCGTTTCTGCATGAAAGAGTGAAGGGTGCCTTGATTAGGTCTCGTTTCGCTTCCCTCGAGGATATGGATGCTCCTAGTGCTTTTTTTAAAACCTAGGACAGTCGACGTTTCAAAGAAAACAGATGGTCTGCCTTCGTCTCCCTGATGGGAAGGTGACCACGAATGATATTGAAATGCGTCAACATGCCGTGGATTTCTACTCGTCCCTTTATAAGGCGGAGGATTGTGACTCTCTGTGTACTGAACAGTTGTTACATGGTCTTCCTCAATTGGGACCTGAGCAGAGAGTCGCATTGGACGCTGACATTACACTGCAGGAGCTGTCCACAGCAGTTATGCAGCTCTCAACAGGCCGAGCCCCTGGCATCGATGGTTTACCATCTGAGTTTTATAAGCACTTTTGGGGGTCTATTAGGGAGGATTTTTATGAAGTTCTGTGTGAATCTTTTCATGAGGGTGCTTTCACTGTTGCCAAAAAAGGTGGAGACCTGTTGGAGACCTGTTGCTTTGCTGTGCGCAGTGCGCAGAATACAAAATTGTTTCTAAATGTCTCTCAAACAGGTTGAAAGAGTATCTGAGATTGTTGATCCACAAGGACCAGTCCTACTGTGTACCTGATCGCTCTATCGTTGATAACTTGTTTCTGATAAGAGATGTTTTAGACATTTGTAAACTGTCTGATGTAAATGTGGGTTAAATTTCGTTGGATCAGGAGAAGGCTTTTGATCATGTGGACCACCAGTACTTGTTTAAAACAATGAAAGCCTTTGGGTTTGGGGATGTTTTTCTGTCTTGGGTGAATTTACTGTATGCTGGAGCCTCGTGTATGGTGAAGGTGGGTGGTGGTTTAAGTTGCCCCATCCCTGTCCAAAGGGGCATCAGGCAGGGATGCCCAATTTCAGGGCAGTTAAATAGTCTGGCGATTGAACCAATGCTTTGTTTTTTTAAGAGCGAAGCTTACTGGTTTCTCTGTGCCGGGTTCAATGAAGGGTCCCACGATAGCACTGTCTGCGTATGCAGATGACGTGATAGTTTTATTATAGGGGGTGAGGATGTTAAGGTTCTCTCAAACACTTTAAAGGTGTATGAGGGGGCCTCCTCAGCTAGAGTCAATTGGGGAAAGAGTGAAGCGCTGTGGGCAGGTCAGCTTCAGATGGGGTCCACTCCAAGGTTACCAGGGGGGCTTCAGTGGGGCAGAGATGTGATGAAGACTTTGTTTTGTTTTTCTAGGCTCCGATGTCTTTCAGAAAAAGAACTGGGAGGGTCTAGCGGAGAAATTGTGTGCCAGACTGTCAAGGTGGAAATGGGTGTTGCCCCAGCTGTCTTATAGGGGACAGGTCCCGGTAGCTAATAATCTTGCTGCCTCTACCCTGTGGCACAGACTAATGATTTTACAGCCACCAAAGGGTCTGATACAAGAGCTTCAGAGGACCCTTGTCAATTTCTTCTGGTCTGGACAACAGTGGATTAAAGCTGCAGCCCTGTACCTGCCACTGCACGAGGGTGGGCAAGGCCTGGTGGACATTTCCTCTAGGATAATGGCTTTCCGGGTCCAAGCAGCCCAGAGATTGTTGTACAGAGACTGTTCTAGCTGGGTCGAAACAGCCTACATATTGATGAGGAGAGCGGGCTGTTTGGGCTTAGACAAGCATCTTTTCCTCTTAAAGCTGGAGGGGGGTGATTTGACTGGCCTGCCTCCATTTTATGAGTCTGTTATGCAGGCTTGGAGAGTCCTTGTCAAGTCCCGTAAGGCCTGCACGCCACCAGGGATGTGGCTTTTTGAAGAGCCTCTTTTTCACAACACTGCCATCCAGTCCCGTGTTCTAGGTTCAGCCAGCCTACGTTCATGCCTGTTAGGCGTGGGCTGTACCAAGCTGGGTCATCTGATGCGGAGCAGGAGCAGATCGTTGGAGGAGCTGGGAGAAAGAGCAGGGATTCAATCATCTCGCCTACTGAGGAAGGTCGTCGCTGAGGTCTGTGACTCCTTGCCAGTGCTTCATCTGCAGTATGTGACTGACACTTCCAATTCCGATCGGTGGAAGGAGGGTCTGGATCATGTTCCCTGCACTGATTGTTAGTGCTGCGATGGGGGCATTTGAAGAGGACGTGGGGATGCTGCTTTCCTTCGATACCCCAGAGCTGGGGGAGTTCAAGGAGGTGGGAAAGAAGGCCATGTACAGAACATGTGTAAAGGTGTCCCATGCCTCTTCCCTGGAAGGGGTAAAATCGACGAGGTGGGTGGATGTGCTTGGTCCAGGTGGCTCTCTAAAAGGCTGTTGGCCATCATTATAAAAACTGCCTATTGATAAGAGGACAGCTGACCTCCAATGGAGGATAATACATGGAGCTATAGCCACCAACATGCATCTGGTACACCTGGATCCTACTGTTGGAGAGGGGTGTCCATTCTGTGCTGAGTCAGAATGTCTGGCACATCTGTTTTTACTGTGTCCCAGGTTGGTTGGGATGATTGAACTGATCACTGATTGGTTCTCAACGTTGGGAGAGGTTTTCTCTTCCCAACTGTATATATTTGGGCCAAAGTACAGGTTCAATCAAAAGGGTGTAGTTGTGTAGTTTTACGGATGCTGTACCTGTACAGGAACCAAATCAGCGGAAATTCCAGAGCGCCAACTAATTGTACTTGATACAACTCAAACTTTCATTAAAACTGACATGCAAGGTACTCAGTTAAAGCCACACTCGTTGTGAATATCGCCAACATGTCAGATTTGTAAAATGCTTTTCGGCGAGAAACATGAGAAGCTATTATCTGATAGCATGCAGCCCCCAGAAACACACAAAGGGGACGAAAACAAAGAAATTAGCGTAGTCGGCGCTACCCAAAACGCAGAAATAAAATATAAAACAGTCATTACCTTTGACGAGCTTCTTTGTTGGCACTCCTATATGTCCCATAAACATCACAATTGGGTCTTTTTTTCTCTCGATTTAATCGGTCCATATATACCCAAAATGTCCATTTATGAAGACCGTGAAATCCATGGAAAAAGTCACGTTTCCCAACGCGACGTCATTTTTTAAAATGCATAAAGTAGCCTATAAACTTTGACAAAACACTTCAACCTACTTCTGTAATCCAACTTTAGGTATTAGTAAACGTTAATAAACGATCAAATTGATCACGGAGCGATCTGTATTCAATAGCTAGAATTTTTGAAAACAAAGTCCATTTTCTCACCGACATCTTTTCCAGCTGCGGACCTGAAGACAGGATGTGCCATTCACTAATCTGACCAAGGATAAAGGGCCCTGGAAATCACAACACTGGCGACGTCGTGTGGAAGCTGTAGGAATTGCAAGCCCAGTCCCATCAATTATGGCAAGCCATAGACAATACCGAGACTGGCGGATGGATTTTTCTTTGTCGATTTAGTGATCAGGTTTTCTTGCGATTTTGACCACGGAACTCGTTCTGTTATAGTCACAGACACCATTGAACCAGTTCTAGAAACTTCAGAGTGTTTTCTATGCACACATACTAATCATATGCATATACTATATTCCTGGCATGAGTAGCAGGATGTTGAAATGTTGCGCGATTTTTAACAAAAAGTTTAGAAAATTCGCTGCAGCCATAACAGGTTATTAATTTTGTGTTAGGGGCAGCAAAATTAGCGATATGGAAGACCCGAAAGAACAGCATTCGGGGACAGGGGTCTGTGGATGTGGTGGGAATGCTGTGTTGGCAGTGAGACGAAGGGTTGAGTTCGATATATCGATCTGTTTTTGAGTATATGGGGTATTCAGAGGCTGTTGTGTGTAGTTACTGTGGAGGAGGAATTGGAGTTGTGTTTTTAATTGATGTGTAACTGTGGTTTTGTATGAGTATTTATTTATTTATTGTGTGGTGGGCCCCCAGACCCAATAAAGAGTATTTAAAACTCAAACTCTCTCTCTGTCTCTCTCTCTCTCTCTCTCTCTCTCTCTCTCTCTCTCTCTCTCTCTCTCTCTCTCTCTCTCTCTGTCTCTCAATCTCTCTGTCTCTCAATTCAATTCAAGGGGCTCTGTCTCTCTCTGTCTTTCTCTGTCCTCTCTGTCTCTCAATCTCTCTGTCTCTCAATTCAATTCAATTCAAGGGGCTCTGTCTCTCTCTCTGTCTTTCTCTCCCTTTGTCTCTCTGTCTCTCAATCTCTCTCTCTCTCTCTCTCTCTCTCTCTCTCTGTCTCCCTCTGTCTCCCACTCCGTCTCTCTCCTTCTCTCCCTCTGTCTCTCTCTCTGTCTCTCAATCTCTCTGTCTTTCTCTCCCTATCTGTCTCTCTCTCACTCTCTATCTGCTATCCCCTCTTCTCCCCCAGTGAGTCCTGCATGAGGAGGCAGGCTAATGTGGGCTATTTGACATGACGGAAGCTATACATCGGAGAGCAGGCAAAATGGATTTACCACATGGATACAGCTTCTCCTCCTTATGCTCCTCACTACCAGCATGACAGCCATTCATTTCTCATAAGTGTTACCCCTCTGAGGGGGAGCCTGGTAAAGGGGGAAATTTTGATCTGAAACGGCCTGTATTTTGGTGTTTCTACTCCAGTGCATTTTGACCAGACGCGGCTTCGGCAGGAGAAGTTCCGCCCCCATTCATTTTTAATGAGAGCATGCACAGAAATTGTGGGAAGGTGAGTGGCGAGAACCCTGCTAGCAGAGCGGTAGAAAAAGTTGAGCTCTGCTCTACTTTATGCAAATTATGACCGTGTCTGGTTTTCCAATTCTATATTAACAGGTCAATGGCATGGAAGAGGATTGCAGAGATTGTTGGTGGTGGGTGTAGAGATTTGCACAACACTGTTTGCTTGAACCTCAATCAACCTAAACCTAAAAGCAGTGATCAAACCATTTGTGAATGTGTTGACTATATTAACTTGTGATATTTGCCCACTGAAGGATGGAAACCAACAGTAACACACAGTCTAAGATCATAAATGCATGAATTACCCGTGTAATATTGGATAATGGTATCTTAACATTATGATTCTCATATAGTATAGCTTAAGGCACTTTCATTATACCTGTGTCAGGATGATTATAGTTCGCTACCTATACTAAAAGATATATATAGATAGGTCTACTAGTAAAATGCACATGAATGGGTACTTTGGATAAAGGAAATAGTGGCTTTCACTTGCAAACTTTTTTTTGCAAATCTCTCTTCACCCACAATCAACACCAACAATCTCCGCAATCCTACTCCATGCCATTTTATTTTACCTTTATTTAACCAGGTAGGCTAGTTGAGAACAAGTTCTCATTTGCAACTGCAACCTGGCCAAGATAAAGCATAGCAGTGTGAACAGACAACAACACAGAGTTACACATGGAGTAAACAATAAACAAGTCAATAACACAGTAGGAAAAAATAATCTATATACATTGTGTGCAAAAGGCATGAGGAGGTAGGCAATAAATAGGAGTGAATAATTACAATTTATCAGATTAACACTGGAGTGATAAATGATCAGATGAACATGTGCAGGTAGAGATACTGGTGTGCAAAAGAGCAGAAAAGTAAATAAAATAAAAACAGTATGGGGATGAGGTAGGTCAATTGGGTGGGCTATATACCGATGGACTACAGTATGTACAGCTGCAGCGATCGGTTAGCTGCTCAGATAGCAGATGTTTAAAGTTGGTGAGGGAGATAAAAGTCTCCAACTTCAGAGATTTTTGCAATTCGTTCCAGTCGCAGGCAGCAGAGAACTGGGAGGAAAGGCGGCCAAATGAGGTTTTGGCTTTAGGGATGATCAGTGAGATACACCTGCTGGAGCGCGTGCTACGGGTGGGTGTGACCAGTGAACTGAGATAAGGCGGAGCTTTACCTAGCATAGACTTGTAGATGACCTGGTGCCAGTGCGTCTGGCGACGAACATGTAGCGAGGGCCAGCCGACGAGAGCATACAGGTCGCAGTGGTGGGTGGTATAAGGTGCTTTAGTAACAAAACGGATGGCACTGTGATAAACTGCATCCAGTTTGCTGAGTAGAGTATTGGAAGCTATTTTGTAGATGACATCGCCGAAGTCCAGGATCGGTAGGATAGTCAGTTTTACTAGGGTAAGTTTGGCAGCGTGAGTGAAGGAGGCTTTGTTGCGAAATAGAAAGCCGACTCTAGATTTGATTTTGGATTGGAGATGTTTGATATGAGTCTGGAAGGAGAGTTTGCAGTCTAGCCAGACACCTAGGTACTTATAGATGTTCACATATTCTAGGTCGGAACTATCCAGGGTGGACATGCTAGTCGGGCGTGCGTTTGTAGGCAGCGAACGGTTGAAAAGCATGCATTTGGTTTTACTAGCGTTTAAGAGCAGTTGGAGGCCACGGAAGGAGTGTTGTACGGCATTGAAGCTCGTTTGGAGGTTAGATAGCACAGTGTCCAAGGAAGGGCCAGAAGTATACAGAATGGTGTCGTCTGCGTAGAGGTGGATCAGGGAATCGCCCACAGCAAGAGCAACATCATTGATATATACAGAGAAAAGAGTCGGCCCGAGAATTGAACCCTGTGGTACCCCCATAGAGACTGCCAGAGGTACCGGACAACATGCCCTCCGATTTGACACACTGAACTCTGTCTGCAAAGTAGTTGGTGAACCAGGCAAGGCAGTCATTAGACATTCTGATTTTGTCTCTGTATTGTAAAATCATTCTCAGCAAATAAACAAGGTATAATTACAACGCTCCCCACACCCCATTATTTCCCTTTTGTACATTTTTTTATTAGCCTACATATTGTCTGCTCCCTATTTTCATTTACAGTAATGTGCCTAGAATACAAGTGTCGGATTTGCATTAAACAATTTCACGTGAGATAAATCATGTAGAAAATCTGGTTTATGGTTAGCTTCATATACATCATCTACTGGTATCATATTACATTGAGAACATATAGCTCAACAATATGCAAACAATGTGTGAGTTTAGCTGTTCTCTGCTTCAGATGTACAATGACATGGGGTGCATTACACATGCTCATACCATAAGGCCATTAATGCCATCGTACTGTAGGCCTGTGGCTGCATTGGTGATGCATGACATTATAATTAGCAAAATGGGTTCACTTCAGCTGATATCCTGAGATGGTGACAATCAAATACAACAGATTGGAGAGCTCACAACTGGACTAAAAGGTCATGTTCATTTGAGAAAGCAAGACAGAAACACAAATTAGAGACAGTTCCCCTTCACCCATTTTATTGCAGAATTGTGATCTGTGATTAATGAACATTGACATTAGTTCATCCTGAATAATTGTCACGACTTCTGCCGAAGTCGTTGCCTCTCCTTGTTTGGGTGGTGCACGGTGTTCGACGTCACCGGTCTTCTAGCCATCATTAATCCATTTTTCATTTTCCATTGGTTTTGTCTTGTCTTCCCACACACCTGTTTTCAATCCCATTCATTACCTGTTGTGTATTTAACCCTCTGTTTCCCTTCATGTCTTTGTCAGAGATTGTTTTATTGTCAGTGTAGTTTATGTTGTATAGATGCGCGTCGGGTCCTCGTACCGATGTTTGTTTATGTATGTACCTTTTAGTGTTATGGAGCATATTACGTGGACTTTATTAAAAGACTCCATTTTACACTCCATTTGACTCTCCTGCGCCTGACTTCCCTGCCACCTATATACCGATGCCTGACAATAATAGTTTTAAGTTAACGATTAAAGCAAGTTTAAACACTCCACTTCAATGAATCAACATTGAATGAATCAACATATAATTTTAAAATAAAATGTACAAATAAGTTAACTCATTTGTAAATGTTGGACCATTATTACGAAAGCATAATTTCAGGTGAACTAAAAATATTCTGGAGCAACAAACCCTTACCAAAAAAACAGGCTTCTGGCAAAGAGTTGTGGCAAGGCTTTGCCACATATCTTCACATGCAATTTAGTTTTGTGGCAAACTGTTGTGGCAAATATGCAGCGACTTCTGGCAAACAATTCTGGGAAACTTGTGGCGAGCATTCTACTGTTTTCTGTAAATTTGCTGCAAACGCATTATGAATATGCAAATTACTTCAGGTTTTTGGTTACTTTGAGAATACGGAAAACAAATAACATAACTTCAAATGAACTTGCTTCACACAGAGAAAACTAAATGAAACATGTATTCAATGTCTTAACAAATAAAAATAAATCCAATACTTACTCTTATCTATATCACAATTAAACATTATGCTAAGTGGTGCAATACTATTCTTGAAATCCTCAGAATTCTAATGAAAAAAGAGAGCAAATACTGAGTATTTCCCAAATAAGTTGTTTATCCTTTTGTGACTAGGGGGCAGTATTTTCATTTTTGGAAAAATAACGTTCCCGTAGTAAACGGGATATTTTGTCAGGACAAGATGCAATAATATGTATATAATTGACAACTTAGGATAGAAAACACTCTAAAGTTTCCAAAACTGTAAAAAATATTGTCTGTGAGTATAACAGAACTGATATTGCAGGCAAAAGTGTGAGAAAAATCCAATCCGGAAGTGCCTCATGTTTTGAAAGTGCTGCGTTCCAATGCGTCCCTATTGAGCAGTGAATGGGCTATCAACCAGATTACTTTTTCTCCGTATTCCCCAAGGTGTCTACAGCATTGTGACGTAGTTTTACGCATTTATGTTGAAGAATACCCGTAAACAGCTACATTGCGCAACTGGTCACCTGATGCTCCCAGAGTGATTCTCGTGTAAAATACAGAGGTAGCCATTATTCCAATCGGTCTTACTGAAAAACCAATTGTCCCGGTGGATATATTATCGAATAGATATTTGAAAAACACCTTGAGGATTGATTATAAACAACATTTGCCATGTTTCTGTCGATATTATGGAGCTAAATTGGAATATTTTTAGGCGTTTTCGTGACTGCAATTTCCGGGCGATTTCTCAGCCACACATGAAGAACAAACAGAGGTATTTCGCCTACAAAAATAATATTTTTGGAAAAAAGGAAGATTGGCTATCTGAGTCTCGTGAGTGAAAACATCCGAAGCTCATCAAAGGTAAACTATTTAATTTGATTGCTTTTCTGATTTCCGTGACCAAGTTACCTGCTGCTAGCTGGACAAAATGCTATGCTAGGCAAACGATAAACTTACACAAATGCTTGTCTAGCTTTGGCTGTAAAGCATATTTTGAAAATCTGAGATGACAGGGTGATTAACAAAAGGCTAAGCTGCGTCTCAATATATTTCACTTGTGATTTTCATGAATATGAATATTTTCTAGGAATATTTATGTCTGTTGCGTTATGCTAATTAGTGTCAGTCAACCCTCATGCGGGCTGGGGAGTCACTAGAGGTTATTTAGTCTTTTTCAGGTAGGGATAAAGTGATTAGGCAACAGGGTAGACAATAAACAGTAACATCAGCGTATGTGATGAGTCAAAAGAGTTGGTGTAAAAATGGTCATTACGGATAGTTAACCAATAGCTACCCGGACTATTTAACTATCTATTTAACTAACTATTTAGCAGTCTTATGGCTTGGGGGTAGAAGCTGTTCAGGGTCCTGTTGGTTCTTGACATGTTTCATTGCTACCACTTGCAGTGCGGTAGCAGAGAGAACTGTCTATGACTTAGTTGGCTGGAGACTCGTTTAGGGCCTTCCTCAGGCCTCAACACAATTGATTCAAACTTATAATCTAATTATTATCTTCAATCTAGACTGCGGACGTCATCAAGAGCCAGTTGTCTTCTTGCTGACTTGAGTGGAAGAAAAGCAACATAAAATAACTATTTTCCACCTTCTCCTCCCTACTTAATCTTCCACCCCCTCCCTCCTCCTTCTCTGTGGGCGACTTTGTTAGCCAGGTTGATGACATCCGCTACTCATTCACTCATCCTATTCAGTCCACTGGTCTCACTCACACAGGACTACTCTACGCCTTGACCTCTTTCTCCCCTCTCTCTCCAGATGACATCCTGCGACTAGTGAGGTCTGGCCGCCTGACAACCTGCCCAGCTCGACCCCCTCCCCTCCTCCCTTCTCCAGACCATCTCTGGAGACCTTCTGCCATTCCTCACTTCCCTCATTATCTCATCGCTGATCACTGGCTGTGTCCCCTGGCTGTGATCACTGGCTGTGACTTCAAAATGGCCCAAGTCGCTCCCCTCCTCAAGAAACCAACACTCGACTCATCTGATGTCAAAAACTTTAGACCTGTATCCCTTCTTTCTTTTCTTTTCTAAACACTTGAGCGTGCTGTCTCTGATCAACTTTCTCGTTATCTCTCTCAGAACGATCTTCTTGACCCTAACCAGTCAGGCTTCAAGACGGGTCACTCAACCGAGACTGCTCTTCTCTGTGTCACTGCCAAAGCTGACTCTCTGATCTGTTATCATCCTCCTAGATCTATCACTGCCTTAGACGCTGTGAACCATCAGATCCTCTTCTCTACCCACTCAGGATTGTATCCTACCTGGTAGGCCACTCCTACAGTACCAGGTGACGTGGAGAGGATCTGTGTCTGCAACACGTACTCTCACTACTGGTGTTCCCCAAGGCTCGGTTCTAGGCCCTGTCCTCTTCTTTCTACACACCAAGTCACTCGGCTCCGTCATATCCTCACATGGTCTCTCCAATCATTGCTATGCGGATGACTCTACTTTCCTCCTTCCCCCCTTCTGACACTCAGGTGGCAACACGCATCTCTGCGTGCCTGGCAGATATCTCAGCTTGGATGTCGGCCCACCATCTCAAGCTCAACCTCGAATGGAACTGCTCTTCCTCCGGGGTTGAACTCTCCATCACCGTTGACAACTTCAGTGTCGCCTTCACAGAGAGCAAAGAACCTTTGCGTGACCCTGTACAACACACTGTCGTACTCTGCAAACATCAAAGCAGTGACTCGCTCCTGCAGGTTCGTGCTCTAAAACATCAGTGGAGTACGACCCTACCTCACACAGGAAGCGGCGCAGGTCATAATCCAGGCCCATGTCCTCTCCCGTCTGGACGACTACAACTCACCATTGGCTGGGCTCCCCACTTGTGCCATCAAACCCAAATCCTCTGCACAATCCACTGGCTTCCAGTTGAAGCTCGCATCCACCACAAGACCATGGTGCTTACCTACGGAATAGCAAGAGGAACTGCCCCTCCCTACCTTCAGGCTATGCTCAAATACTACATCCCATCCTTACAGGAGGGCAGCTTCCGTTCAGCCTAGTCCAAACTCTTCTCTGTCCTGGCACCCCAATGGTGAAACCAGCTTCTCCCTGATGCGAGGACAGCAGAGTCCCTGCCCATCTTCTGAACACATCGGAAACCCTAACTCTTCAAACAGTATCTTAAATAATCCTCCTCCTCACCTCGACCCCCCCCCCCTTCCAGGGTGTGACTGTACTGATAGGTACTTTATTGAGAAAAAATATACTTTCTATGCCTGTGACATGTGGATGTCCCACCTAGCTATCTTAAGAACAATATACTAACTGTAAGTCGCTCTGGATAAGCGCATCTCCTAAATTACTAAAATGTCAAATGTAAAATTGAGTTATGCCTAATATGGCAATTCATAATATTTCTTTCCCAAATTAATTATTGTTAATTCCTTACACTCGTGGAAATGGACCTATATGGATTTGTCCAAATTGAAACGTTTCTAACATTTAAAAAAATAACTAAACCCAGTAGAGTCGACGTCTACAACCCACAGAAATCGAATTAGCATAATAAATTATCCCCATAAATATCTGTCAGTTTAAGCTAGAGAGATATCTGTTTTTTTTGCCTTCGATACGTCTCAATCCACCGCATCCGCCGATGTCGCGCTTCTGCATCTGCGGTGAAAGGTGACAGAGCTAGAGAGGTGTTTGTCAGACCATGAGACATCATGAAAATGTGTCTTCTCGCAAAGTCGTCTGTAGCGTTCCGAACAGTTTGGCCTGCAAACTATTCTTTTTTCCATAACAAATAATTAGGTTACTAGTCCAACACTCTAACCACTAGGCTACCTGTCACCTCTACACTCTAACCACTAGGCTACCTGCTGCCCCTTTATGACCCCTTTATGGAAAGACAAACACTGTTGTGTTCCCCGTTTTGCTCTGCGAACCCCACAAGCATCTGAAATCGGTACAGCCCATCTGCTAACGTCTGTCTGTAGCGTCCGAACAGTTTGGGCTACACACTAATATGACTCCTCTGGTGAGACTCTCATGAACACGTTCGTGTTGGTTATTTTGTTCTAGGACACCCTCACAAGTCTCGTCTGAAGGTCCCCCGGAAACAGTTGAAAAAATGAATGGAATTACTGCATATATGGAGACTGTTTGGTGCCATTAAACAAGGGGTTAAATTCATTTTTTTAAACATACAAATGTTTCCTGATCTCTCAGATATAGGACAGACTATTCAGAAAAACTTCCTTTACATTTTTTTGGGGGGACAAGCTGTTGTTCTATGTCGTGAATCTATTATTTAGTGCTAATAGCATAAGGAAAAAAAATGTTTAATCAAATAATTGTTTCATATATTTTTTGGGATACTTTGAGGGGTCTTAAAATTCTAAATCAAATAGCAAAATGATCCTTGGTATGACCTTTTTTTGTGGTCTCACCTTTGGGGGGTAAGGACACAAAGAAGGTCATACCAAGGATCATTTGGCTATTTGATTTAGAATTTTAAGACCCCTTAAAGTATCCCCCCAAAAATTTTAAACAATGATTTACCTGACACAAGACTGAATCCAAACATTACACTGTTGATTTTATGTGCATTTTACATTTACTGTAATTTTCAAAGCATTTGTCAACAACAAAATCTGAAAATACTCTGGATACATTCAGTAACATAATAATAATATTAATCGAATTTTTGGAGTAGGTGCAAAATAAGAAAAAACGATTACAAGGGTTTGAAGTTCTAGCTCATTAGCCTACACATAGTGGTTTGCCTTAGCCAGCTGCTAGCTAGCTAATAATACATTGTTTTTTACTTTTTCTGAATGTATTTACTTACTTGAATAGGTTCACTCCCACGCCCACGAAGCAGACAGTCTTTTGGAGAGAAGCGATGTCATGTGGAGGCGCCACTTCTGGTCAAAACCCAAATATCCAGGATTAGAGGAGCACCTCATTGGTTTTGAAGACTCTCTCTCCATTTCTTTCTCTCTTTCTTACCAGGAGAGGAATTAAGCTACCATTTATTATAACTATTCCAGAGCAGCAAGTGGGCGTCCATGCGGTTTGCTCAGTGCGCAGGCTTGCTGCCTGGGGCCTTGTTCATTTAGTCTAATTGATTGTGTTAATTGTGTTAGGATGACTGTGAGGGCAGGAATCCCACTCTTCCTTCCCTTCTGTTTTTCCACACGTTAATCCTCACTAAGGTGAAATGTGCAAATTCTGGACTAAACTGTCTCGAACAGTCTCCTTTACAGAGAAACCTAGATGAATCAAAGTGACGTGAAATCCATTTTGATGAGACGAGCTTGAGGGAGGGGAAGAGCAATAAAGAACATGTTTGCCTGGCTTGCACACTCCCAGTAGCCTACAGTAATATCTATGAGTACTGATGGGTTCGGATTTATATACTTTGAATATTGCTAATCGTCAGTTATACTAGAGACATGAGGGGTGCCGTAGTCTAGGGTCTACACCAGAAGTTAATGGTTATCTGTAGGAGGAATGTATATGCTAGATGCAATTAAGCTTGGAATGTACTGAGTGCAGGGCAGACGATCACATGTTGGCAGGCACTGATAAGGCTGGAGAGCTGTGGATGTGACAGTACCCTCCCGACGCGCGGCTCCAGTCGACCAAAAAGACGATCCCGGGGATCGGGAGCGGACCAGTCACCTCTGCTGAGGCGCGGGAAACATGTCAGTCCAGCTGATGAGGTGGAGCGTGGCGACCTAGAGCGCCGGAGAGAGCATGCGTGACGGTACCCCCTCCCCGGTGCTTTTGGCTCCAGCCACAGGACGCCAACCAAAGGGACGGTCCCGGGGAACAAGTGCGGACCGGTCAGCCCTGCTTATGTGCGGGAACCTGTCGCCGGCTGGGGCGCGGGAACCTGACAGACAGGCTGAGGCAGAGGAACCTGGCGATCCGGCTGAGGCATGAAAGCCTGACGAACCAGCGGAGACATGAGAGCCTGTAGCGACTCCCGGACCCGACGTCATTGCCACCAAAACAAACAAAAAACTCCCTGATGCTTCTCTTAGGTGAGGCGTTATTCTGTAACGATGTGCGTTGAGAGTTGGGCAGCAAGTTCAGAATGTGTGTGTTAATAAAATAAACAGGACATAATACAAAACAAGAAACACTAACAGCACACAGACATGAAACAGAAACAATGACGCCTGGGGAAGGAACCAAAGAGAGTGACATACAGTGCCTTGCGAAAGTATTCGGCCCCCTTGAACTTTGCGACCTTTTGCCACATTTCAGGCTTCAAACATAAAGATATAACTGTATTTTTTTGTGAAGAATCAACATCAAGTGGGACACAATCATGAAGTGGAAAGACATTTATTGGATATTTCAAACTTTTTGAACAAATCAAAAACTGAAAAATTGGGTGTGCAAAATTATTCAGCCCCCTTAAGTTAATATTTTGTAGCGCCACCTTTTGCTGCGATTACAGCTGTAAGTCGCTTGGGGTATGTCTCTATCAGTTTTGCACATCGAGAGACTGAAATTCTTTCCCATTCCTCCTTGCAAAACAGCTCGAGCTCAGTGAGGTTGGATGGAGAGCATTTGTGAACAGCAGTTTTCAGTTCTTTCCACAGATTCTCGATTGGATTCAGGTCTGGACTTTGACTTGGCCATTCTAACACCTGGATATTTTTATTGTTGAACCATTCCATTATAGATTTTGCTTTATGTTTTTTTGCTTTATGTTTTGGATCATTGTCTTGTTGGAAGACAAATCTCCGTCCCAGTCTCAGGTCTTTTGCTGACTCCATCAGGTTTTCTTCCAGAATGGTCCTGTATTTGGCTCCATCCATCTTCCCATCAATTTTAACCATCTTCCCTGTCCCTGCTGAAGAAAAGCAGGCCCAAACCATGATGCTGCCACCACCATGTTTGACAGTGGGGATGGTGTGTTCATTGTGATGAGCTGTGTTGCTTTTACGCCAAACATAACGTTTTGCATTGTTGCCAAAAAGTTCAATTTTGGTTTCATCTGACCAGAGCACCTTCTTCCACATGTTTGGTGTGTCTCCCAGGTGGCTTGTGGCAAACTTTAAACAACACTTTTTATGGATATCTTTAAGAAATGGCTTTTTTCTTGCCACTTCCATAAAGGCCAGATTTGTGCAATATACGACTGATTGTTGTCCTATGGACAGAGTCTCCCACCTCAGCTGTAGATCTCTGCAGTTCATCCAGAGTGATCATGGGCCTCTTGGCTGCATCTCTGATCAGTCTTCTCCTTGTATGAGCTGAAAGTTTAGAGGGACGGCCAGGTCTTGGTAGATTTGCAGTGGTCTGATACTCCTTCCATTTCAATATTATCGCTTGCACAGTCCTCCTTGGGATGTTTAAAGCTTGGGAAATCTTTTTGTATCCAAATCCGGCTTTAAACTTCTTCACAACAGTATCTCGGACCTGCCTGGTGTGTTCCTTGTTCTTCATGATGCTCTCGGCACTTTTAACGGACCTCTGAGACTATCACAGTGCAGGTGCATTTATACGGAGACTTGATTACACACAGGTGGATTGTATTTATCATCATTAGTCATTTAGGTCAACATTGGATCATTCAGAGATCCTCACTGAACTTCTGTAGAGAGTTTGCTGCACTGAAAGTAAAGGGGCTGAATAATTTTGCACGCCCAATTTTTCAGTTTTTGATTTGTTAAAAAAGTTTGAAATATCCAATAAATGTCATTCCACTTCATAATTGTGTCCCACTTGTTGTTGATTCTTCACAAAAAAAATACAGTTTTATATCTTTATGTTTGAAGCCTGAAATGTGGCAAAAGTTCGCAAAGTTCAAGGGGGGCGAATACTTTCGCAAGGCACTGTATATAGGGAAGGTAATCAAGGAGGTGATGGAGTCCAGGTGAGTCTGATGATGCGCAGATGCACATAACGATGGTAACAGGTGTGCGCCATAACGAGCAGCCTGGTGACCGAGAGGCCGGAGAGGGAGCACATGTGACAATACCTCTATTAATGGTCACATTGAAACATTAAGTTCAGAGTAATGCATTTAGAGATATGTTTAATTCAGAACTGTATAATAGTTTGTGACATTGACTAAACATAACACCATAGTGAAAGATGTACTATGTGGAAGAAACGGAATAAAGTTTGTCGAAAGGGTGGAGACGAGGAATGAGAAATGTAAAAATGTACGGCTCAAGCTTTATTTCATATGCATGGAAGTCTTCTCTTCTGAGTGCTCTGGTGATTACTGTGCAGGGATAGCAGTGGGGGTTTCAGTACCAGAGGCTATATATACTGTTGGAGGTCAGTGTAGCAGACAGCTTAATTCAGAGTCGATCAGCATGTCTGCTCATGAAAATAATATAACTTCACCGAAGTTACTGAAGCTTACAGTACCTTCAACTTTCTTTGAGCAAAAACTAGTGTTAGATTATTTCATCACATTTTCACCTTAGCCTGAATGTTCCTCACCTCCACCTTCACCTTGGCTGATTTCCTTTAACGAGGACCTAACAGCTAATCAGGAGGCACTAATTGTGCCATTGTTTCCCCTACTGATGTGAGTGGATGGACGTTTTCGATGAGGATGAGCCAGGCTCATCACCACCTCAAAGGCCAGTGGGGGTTGCAGGGGTTCCAGGGACAGGGGGCCCCTCCAGCTACTTCTTGCTAATTACCAGCAGAGTAGGCGTAGAATCAGTTCGATCTGAGTCTCTGATTGCCATTAACAGCTGCTGCTTTGACTTTGTAAGGACATCTGAACCACCACCGGGGAATGGAGCTCTCCACCTGTCTGCCATAAAGCAAACAGAGAGACGCTCCTTTTGTGTGGCTTCTGTTGTGAATATGTCCCAGAGCTGTGAAGAGCTCCTTGGGGACATCTTGGTGCAGTCTGTTTGCTCGCTGGAGAGACTGCAGCTCCCCTCTTCCCTAACACGGAAATACACTCTCTGAGACAAGGAGTGTGTGAGTGCTCACTCCCTCTCTTCTGTTTCCTTGTTTGCCCCCGAGTTTATGTCACAGGTACAGATGTTGGATCTTAACTTGATCGATGACAATTTTCCTGCTCCATCAGGAAATTCAAATTATCCTTGTGATTCCTTGAAAATGAGCAGTTATCTTTCTCTCTGTGTGGGGGCAGTCGAGTCATTGGGATCAGGCCTGCTGCCAAAATAATATTCTCTCTCGCTCTCTCAAATGCTAGGCCTAGGTCCTATTACTGCAACATTCAAATGCACAAAAATGTATCTGAATTGCAGCCATACACATCGACAAATGTCATTTTATATGCCTTATTAATAACACAAGATATATATTGGTCTCCAGTAGGCTACATGTTTCAAGTGTATCCTAAGGTTAGGAATGAATGGTCAAAAATGTGTTCAATCGTAGACTGGGGTGATCTAGTGGTTAGGGCCGCTATTTTCAATGCACACATATAGGCCTACCGTGTTAGCGGGGGTTTGATTCCAGCCCACGGCCTTCTAATCAAATCAAATTGTATTTGGCACGTATAAAACAAGTGTAGACCTTAAAGTGAAATGCTTACTTACAAGCTCTTAAGCCCTTAACCAACAATCCAGTTTTAGAAAAAAAAGTGAAAAGTGAAGAAAAAAAGTGTGAAGAAAGTATGTTGTAAAACAAACTGAAGTAAAAACAATAAAAATAACAGTAGCAAGGCTATATACAGAGGGTACCGGTACAGTCAATGTGCAGGGGCACCGGTTAGTCGAGGTAATTGAGGTAATATGTACATGTAGGTAGAAGTAAAGTGACTATGCATGGATAATAAACAGAGTGTAGCAGAAGCGTAAAAATGGGGGTGGGGTGGGGATAATGCAAATAGTCCGGGTAGCCATTTGATTAGCTGTTCAGGAGTCTATGGCTTTGGGGTAGAATCTGTTAAGAAGCCTTTTGGACCTAGACTTGGCCCTCCGGTACCGCTTGGCGTGCAGTAGCAGAGAGAACAGTCTATGACTAGGGTGGCTGGTATAGAGGTTGTGGATGGAGGGAAGCTTGGCCACAGTGATGTACTGGGCCATACACACGACCCTCTGTAGTGCCTTGAGGTCTGCGGCTGAGCAGTTGCCATACCAGACAATGATGCAACCAGTCAGGATGCTCTCTGTGGTGCAGCTGTATAACTTTTTGAGTTTTGGAAGACCCATGCAAAATCTTTTCAGTCTCCTGAGGGAGAATAGGCATTGTCTTGCCCTCTTCACGAATGTCTTGGTGTGTTTGGACCATGATAGTTTGTTGGTGATGTGGATACCAAGGAACTTGAAGCTCTCAACCTCCTCCACTACAGCCCCGTCGATAAGAATTGGGGCGTGCTCGGTGCTCCTCTTTCTGTATTCCACAATCATCTCCTTTGTCTTGATCATGTTGAGGGAGGAGTTGTTATCCTGGCACCACACTGCCAGGTCTCTGACCTCCTCTCTATAGGCTGTCTCATCATTGTCGGTGATCAGGCCTACCACTAGTGTGTCGTTGGCCAACCTTAATGTTGGTGTTGGAGTCGTGTTTGGCCATGCAGTCATGAGTGAACAGGGAGTACAGGAGGGTACAGAGCACGCACCACTGAGGGGCCCCAATGTTGAGGATCAGCGTGGCAGATCTGTTGTTATACCTACCCTTATCACCTGGGGGCGGCCCGTCAGGAAGTCCAGGATCCAGTTGCAGAGGGAGGTGTTTAGTCCCAGAGTCCTTAGTTTATTTAGGAGCTTTGAGGGTACTATGGTGTTGAACGCTGAGTTGTAATCAATGAATAGCATTCTCACATAGGTGTTCTTTTTGTCCAGATGGGAAAGGGCAGTGTGGAGTGCAACAGAGATTGCATTATCTGTGGATTTGTTGGGTCGTTATGCAAATTGGAGTGGGTCTAGGGTTTCTGAGATAATGTTTATGTGAGCCATGACCAGCCTTTCAAAGCACTTCATGTCTACAGACTTGAGTGCTATGGGTCGGTAGTCATTTAGGCAGGTTACTTTGGTGTTCTTGGGCACAGGGACTATGAAACATGTTGGTATTACAGACTTGGTCAGGGACAGGTTGAAAATGTCAGTGAAGACACTTGCGGGTTGGTCAGCACATGCTGAGAGTACATGTCCTGGTAATTTTATTTTTATTTTACCTTTATTTAACTAGGCAAGTCAGTTAAGAACAAATTCTTATTTTCAATGACGGCCTAGACAGTGGGTTAACTGCCTGTTCAGGGACAGAACGACAGATTTGTCGGGTTTGAACTTGCAACCTTCCGGTTACTAGTCCAGCACTCTAAACACTAGTCTACCCTGCTGCCCCATAATCTGTCTGGCCCAGGCGGCCTTGTGAATGTTGACCTGTTTAAAGGTTTTACTCACATCGGCTACTGAGAATGTCATCCCACAGTCATCCGGAACAGCTGATGCTCTCATGCATGCTTCAGTGTTGCTTTCCTCGAAGCGAGCATAGAAGTTATTTAGCTCGTCTGGTAGGCTTGTGTCACTGGGCAGCTCGCAGCTGTGCTTCCCTATGTAGTCCGTAATGGTTTGCAAGCCTTGCCAATTCCAACGAGCGTCGGAGCCAGTGGAGTACGATTCAATCTTAGTCCTGTATTGTTTCTGGCACAAATAACTCAATCCCCCCAATTGACTTGATTAACTTACACATTTCAAACATGGACAGTCCAGGGATATTTTACCCTTGATCTTAATAATTAATGACCACACCAGGTGCTTTTGGATAACATAAATAGGAAACAAATAAAAAATAATAACAACAGGCTACAACAATGTTAGTTTCCATTCACACAAAGTGTCGGGTAAATTGCCACACTAGATTTGGTAAACAAGGAAATACTTTACACATTTTTGAATTTCAATAGCATTAATAACAAATAATTTCACAGTATAATTTCAGGTACATATGATGGTGAAGGATTACTAAAAATTTACCCCAAGTAAATAAGTGTTTCAACAGTCAAACAACAAACAATATCTAGATGTCACTATCAATCATGTTACTAGTATGCAAATCAGACACATTTCAGCATTGAATTAAACATCAAGGTAGATATTCAGGTAAGAATCATGTAAGTAATAAATAATCATACAGTGCAGATATCAATTGCCATAGTCAAGTCAATCGTATTTCTTTCTGCCAAGGTAGGATTTACCTGCCATGGCTAGGTGGGATGCAACTTTTGTCAAATTGATGTCAAAAGTTGTATTTGTTTTTGAATTTTAGCTAACCCTAACCCTTTTCCTAACCTTAACCTATTCTTCCTAACGTACAGTGTCAATTATCCTAACTTGCTTCATAAGTTCTAATAACCTGCTATGAAAAGTACATTTTTTACAAAAAGCTGTATCGCTTCTAGACAAAACTGGACAAAACTGGATTTACCCTCCATCCTCTTTCTCTTCCGAAACTGTCCTTTCCACTTTAAAGGGTATTTTAATTGTTTGGCTGTGGCCCTTTCTCCTCCCCCTCTGCCTTGACGCTACAAGCTGTAAATAATAAGACACACATACAAAAACTTGATTTCGAGTACATACAAAAAGCTTACTGAGATGATACACTTGAGTGTATGGCAGATGTGCCTTGTCATAAAAACAAAATTATATTTAGGCAGACACAGAGTGAGAGAGAGCAGTGGAGTGGGAGGATGCTGTGCTCAAACAACCCATTGATCTACACTACCGTTCAAAAGTTTGGGGTCACTTAGAAATGTCCTTGTTTTTCAAAGAAAAGCACATTTTTTGTCCATTAAAATAACATCAAATTGATCAGAAATACAGTGTAGACATTGTTAATGTTGTAAATGACTATTATAGCAGGAAATGGCAGATTTTTAATGGAATATCTACATAGGCGTACAGAGGCCCATTATCAGCAACCTTCACTCCTGTGTTCCAATGGCACGTTGTGTTAGCTAATCCAAGTTTATCATTTTAAAAGGCAAATTGATCATTAGAAAACCCTTTTGCAATTATGTTAGCACAGCTGAAAACTGTTGTGCTCAATAAAGAAGCAATAAAACTGGAGCATCAGCATTTGTGGGTTTGATTACAGGCTCAAAATGTCCAGAAACAAAGTGCTTTCTTCTGTAACTGAAGGCTATTCCATGCGAGAAATTGCCAAGAAACTGAAGATTTCCAACAACCTTGTGTACTGCTCCCTTCACAGAACAGCGCAAACTGGCTCTAACCAGAATAGAAAGAGGAGTGGGAGGCCCTGGTGCACAACTGAGCAAGAGGACAAGTATATTAGTGTCTAGTTTGAGAAACAGATGCCTCACAAGTCCGCAACTGGCAATTTCATGGAATAGTACCCGCAAAACACCAGTCTCAACGTCAAAAGCGAAGTGGTGACTCCAAGATCCTGGCCTTCTAGGCAGAATTCCTCTGTCCAGTGTCTGTGTTCTTTTGCCCATCTTAATCTTTTATTTTTATTGGCCAGTCTGAGATATGGCTGTTTCTTTGCAACTCTGCCTAGAAGGCCAGCATCCCGGAGTCGGCTCTTCACTGTTGACTTTGAGAATGGCGTCTTTTCATTGAGAATATTTTACATTTTTGTATTGTTTGTTGGTTTGGCAATGCAACTGTCAGCCAGAGAAATATACTGAAAAGGAATATCACCACAGCAAGCAAGGTACTTGGAGTCAAACAGACTGGTTGAGATCTTTAAGGGCCCTCCGCAAGGCTCTCAAAATAATTTTAGATCCAGCAACCCCCTGTACCCAGACTTTGAACTACTCCCCTCTGGGTGCAGGTATAGGGCACCCCTCGGCAGGAAAAACGGAACTAGACAATCATTTGTGCCAGGTGTGATATCCCTCCTAAATAGCTCACGCTAATGTTCCTATCGACCCAGAAAGGTCAGCAGGCTAGTCACTTTTTGTTGGTAACTGTTAGTAAAGTTGTTTTGTCAATTTGCTTTGTATTTTAAATGCCACAATAAAGTCAGTAAAGTAGAGTTTTCAAATGAGCAATTCTTGAAGTTTCAAAACAGCTGTTAAGCAACTGGTTTCACAGGCAATTTGAGAATTAAGTTTATTAGCATCTCAGTTTAGAGCAACCAACCATTGGTGAAGGTTCTAAGGCCATTTTGTAAGAAACAAGGCAATGACTTTGCTTAATGCACACACATCTATACATTCAGATGGACATATCCTATGCATAGTGCAAATGGCTAACACATGTTATTTGAGTTACAGGAGCCATTACATTTTGTCTAGAAACACATTCACAAAAGTAACCTACAGTGGGGAGAACAAGTATTTGATACACTACCGATTTTGAAGGTTTTCCAACTTACAAAGCATGTAGAGGTCTGTAATTTTTATCATAGGTACACTTCAACTGTGAGAGACGGAATCAAAAACAAAAATCCAGAAAATCACATTGTATGATTTTTAAGTAATTAATTTGCATTTTATTGCATGACGTAAGTATTTGATACATCTGAAAAGCAGAACTTAATATTTGGTACAGAAACCTTTGTTTCCTGTAGTTCTTGACCAGGTTTGTACACACTGCAGCAGGGATTTTGGCCCTCTCCTCCATACAGACCTTCTCCAGATCCTTCAGGTTTCGGGGCTGTCGCTGGGCAATATGGACTTTCAGCTCCCTCCAAAGATTTTCTATTGGGTTCAGGTCTGGAGACTGGCTATGCCACTCCAGGACATTGAGATGCTTCTTACGGAGCCACTCCTTAGTTTCCCTGGCTGTGTGTTTCGGGTCGTTGTCATGCTGGAAGACCCAGCCACGACCCATCTTCAATGCTCTTACTGAGGGAAGGAGGTTGTTGGCCAAGATCTCACGATACATGGCCCCATCTATCCTCCCCTCAATACGTTGCAGTCGTCCTGTCCCCTTTGCAGAAAAGCATCCCCAAAGAATGATGTTTCCACCTCCATGCTTCACGGTTGGGATGATGTTCTTGGGGTTGTACTCATCCTTCTTCTTCCTCCAAACACGGCGAGTGTAGTTTATGCAAAAAACTCTATCTTTGTCTCATCAGACCACATGACCTTCTCCCATTCCTCCTCTGGATCATCCAGATGGTCATTGGAAATCTTCAGACGGGCCTGGACATGTGCTGGCTTGAGCAGGGGGACCTTGCGTGCGCTGCAGTATTTTAATCCATGACGGCGTAGTGTGTTACTAATAGCTTTCTTTGAGACTGTGGTCCCAGCTCTCTTCAGGTCATTGACCAGGTCCTGCTGTGTAGTTCTGGGCTGATCCCTCACTTTCCTCATGATCATTGATGCCCCACGAGGTGAGATCTTGCATGGAGCCCCAGACCGAGGGTGATTCCATTTTCTAATAATTGCGCCAACAGTTGTTGCCTTCTCACCAAGCTGCTCTGTGGGCCGGCAACCTGCCTAAAATGTGCAGGAGGATTTCCAATAATGTGTCCATGAACAAAGGGGTGTCAAAATCAAAAGTAAGTCAGTATCTGGTGTGGCCACCAGCTGCATTAAGTACTGCAGTGCATCTCCTCCTCATGGACTGCACCAGATTTGCCAGTTCTTGCTGTGAGATGTTAACCCACTCTTCCACCAAGGCACCTGCAAGTTCCTTGACATTTCTGCGGGGAATGACCCAAGCCCTCACCCTCCAATCCAACAGGTCCCAGACATGCTCAGTGGGATTGAGATCCGGGCTCTACGCTGGCCATGGCAGAACACTGACTTTCCTGTCTTGCAGGAAATCACACACAGAACGAGCAGTATGGCCGGTGGCATTGTCATGTCAGGATGAGCCTGCAGGAATGATACCACATGAGGGAGGAGGATGTCTTTCCTGTAATGCACAGTGTTTAGATTTCCTGCAATCTCAACGAGCTCAGTCGCATGATGCTGTGACACACCGCCCCAGACCATGACGGACCCTCCACCTCCAAATCAATCCCGCTCCAGAGTACAGGCCTTGCTGTAACGCTCATTCCTTGGAGTATAAACTCAAATCCGACCATCACCCTTGGTGAGACAAAACCGCGACTTGTCAGTGAAGAGCACTTTTTGCCAGTCATGTCTGGTCTAGCGGCGGTTGGTTTGTACCCATAGGCGACGTTGTTGCCGGTGATGTCTGGTGAGGACCTGCCTTATAAAAGGCCTACAAGCCCTCAGTCCAGCCTCTCTCAGCCTATTCCGGACAGTCTGAGCACTGATGGAGGGATTGTGCGTTCCTGGTTTAACTCGGGCAGTTGTTGTTGCCATCCTGTACCTGTCCCGCAGGTGTGATGTTCGGATGTACCAATCCTGTGCAGGTGTTGTTACATGTGATCTGTCACTGCGAGGATGATCAGCTGTCCGTCCTGTCTCCCTGTAACGCTGTCTAAGGCGTTTCACAGTACAGACATTGTAATTTATTGCCCTGGCCAGATCTGCAGTCATCATGCCTCCTTGCAGCATGCCTAAGGCACTTTCACGCAAATGAGCAGGGACACTGGGCATGTTTCTTTCTGTGTTTTTCAGAGTCAATAGAAAGGCCGCTTTAGTGTCCTACGTTTTCATTGATAACCGTCTGTAAGCTGTTACTGTCTTAACGCCCATTCCACAGGTGCATGTTCATTAATTGTTTATGGTTCATTGAACAAGTATGGGAAACAGTGTTTAAACCCTTTACAATGAATATCTTTGAAGTGATTTTTACAAATTATCTTTGAAAGACAGGTTCCTGAAAAGGGCTGTTTCTTTTTTGCTGAGTTTATTTAACCTCATAAAGACTGAGTGCTAAGTTAAAAGGCTTCCAAGCTTTCTAGGAAAGACAATCAGCACAGAAGTGTGAAGTGAGATGTGTGGAGCCCCCACCCAAATGCAGAGGCCTCTTTGGCCTCTGCATTTGGTACAATACACCTTGGATATACAAAATGACAAGGCACAGAAAGATTACAAAGATAAGCTCCTCAAAAATCAGAAAACTGTAAAACCAGGTCCCTGAGACTGAGCCACCCTCTGTCAACCTTTACAAGAATGGAACGGTGGTGGTGCAGGGAAACTTCATACATCACCGAAAGGACTTCCACATAATCAAAGTGAGAGCACGGCAGGAGAATCTTTCTCTTGGTGATGACTCCGAGCAAGTCTGGTCAAACCTCTTCAAAATTTCCTGCAGATGAGGATAGCCACCCCCCCCCCCAACACTGAACACACCCAGGTCACACAACTGCACTGCTCCTCCATAATTGACAGGGATAAATTCACCAAGCTGGAGAGAGACATGGTGGATCTTAAAGAGTTAGCCACACTCAAGACAACACAGACACACAAAACAGACCAGCACAACACCACCACACCTATAGTACCCAGAGGGCTAAAGGTGGAGATATATGGCTGTCTGAGAGAGCTAACAACAATGAAAAATGGTTTGATGAAGAATGCAACAACCTAATAAAGAAATTAAGAAACATTTCCATCCAAAAAGATAAGGACCTAGAAACCTGAACCTACGCCTTCACTGTGGAGAATCACTAAAACACTAAATCACTAAAACAATACAGAAATACACCACGGAAAAAGGAGCAGCAAGTCAGAAATCAGCTCAATGTAATTGAAGAATCCATAGAATTGAATCACTTCTGGGAAAATTGGAAAACACTAAACAAACAACAACACAAAGAGTTATCTAATCAAAACAGATATGTATGGATAAACCACTATAAACAAGAAGAAACAGCAAAAACATATAAATGATCAAATACAAATCTTAGAATCAACTATTAAAGACTACCAGCACCCACTGGATTATCCAATTACATTGAATGAACTACAGGACAAAATACAAAACCTGCAACCCAAAAAGGCCTGTGGTGTTGATTGTATCCGAAATTAAATTATTAAATATACAGACCACAAATTCCAATTGGCTATACTTAAACTTTTAACATTGTCCTAAGCTCTGGCATCTTCCCCAATATTCGGAACCAAAGACTGATCACCCCAATCCACAAAAGTGGAGACAAATTTGACCACAATAACTACCATGGGATATTCAGCAAACTTTGGAAAATCCACTACATTATCATTAACATCAGATTCAGACATTTCCTCAGTGAAAACAATGTACTGAGCAAATGTCAAATGTACTTTTTACCAAATTACCATACGACAGACCACGTATTCACACTGCACACCCTAACTAACAAACAAATAAAGCAAAAAGAAAGGCAACTTCTTCTCATGCTTTGTTGATTTCAAAAAAGCTTTTGACTCAATTTGGCATGAGTGTCTGCTATACAAGTTGATGGAAAGTGGTGCTGGGGGAAGGGGGGAAAACATTAACGTTATAAAATCCATGTACACAAACAAGAGTGTGCAAAGCTTTCATCAAGGGAATGAGATCCTGGTGGCTACTTTGAAGAATCTAAAATCTAAAATATATTTAATTTAACAATTTAGGGTTTACTATATGATTCCATAAGTGTTATTTCATAGTTTTGATGTCCTCACTATTATTATACAGTGTAGAAAATATTAAAAATAAAGAGAAACCCTGGAATGAGTAGGTGTGTCCAAACTTTTGACTGGTATTGTATATCAACGAGTTTGCGAGGGCACTAGAACAGTCTGCAGCAAATGGCCTGACCCTACTAGAATCTGAAGTAACATGTCTACTGTTTGCTGATGATCTGGTGCTTCTGTCCCCAACCAAAGAGGGCCTACAGCAGCACCCAGATCTTCTGCACAGATTCTGTCAGACCTGGGCCCTGACAGTAAATCTCAGTAAGACAAAAAAAAAGCACCAGTTGCCAGGACCACAAATAGAAATTCCATCTAGCCACTGTTGCCCACACAAAAAAACTATACGTACCTGGGCTTAAACATCAGTGCAAGAAGGGCTTTCTACTCCATCAAAAATAACATACAATTCTGAATACCAATTTGGATCTGGCAAAAATACTTGAATCAGTTATAGAGCCCATTTTTCTTTATGGTTGTGAGGTCACCAACCAAGGATTCATAAAATGGGACAAGCACCCATTTGAGAATTCTGCAAAAATATTTGCCATGTGCAATGTAAAACACTAATGCATGCAGAGCAGAATTAGGCCGATACCCGCTCACCAACCAATAATTCACAAAATGGGACAAACACCAAATTGAGATTGCATGTAGAATTCTGCAAAAATATCCTCCCTAAACAGAGAGTACACAGTGGCAGAATGTCTGACCACTGTGACTGACCCCAAATTAACGAAAGCTTTGACTATGTACAGACTCAGTGAGCATAGCCTTGCTACTGAGAGAGGCCACCATAGGCAGACCAGGCTCTCAAGAGAAGACAGGCTATGTGCACACTGCCCACAAAATGAGGTGGAAACTGAGCTGCACTTCCTAACCTCCCGCCAAATGTATGACCATATTAGAGACACATATTTCCCTCAGATTACACAGGCCCACAACGAATTTGAAAACTAATCCAATTTTGATAGACTCCCATATCTATTGGGTGAAATACCACAGTGAAATACCACAGCAGCAAGATGTGTGACCTGTTGCCACAAGAAAAGGGCAACCAGTGAAGAACAAACATCATTGTAAATACAGCCCATATTTATGTTTATTTGTTTTTCCTTTTATAGTTGAAATATTTTCACAACACAATATAAAGCCATAATATGACATTTGAAATATCTCTATTCCTATGGAACCTTTGTGTAAGGCCTGGCCAAAGGTGGTGTTGGCTTTCGGGATGACCAGTGAAATATACCTGCTGGAGCACGTGCCACGTGTGGGTGTTGCTATGATGACCAGTGAGCTGAGATAAGGCTGAGCTATAACTAGCAAAGACTTATAGATGACCTGGAGCCAGTGAGTTTGGCAACGATTATGTAGTGAGGACCAGCCAATGAGAGCATACAGGTCACAGTGGTGGGTAGTATATGGGCCTTTGGTGACAAAACGGATGGCACTGTGATAGGCTGCATCCAATTTGCTGAGTAGAGTGTTGGAGGCTAATTTGTAAATGACATCACCGAAGTCAAGGATCGGTAGGATAGTCCGTTTTACGAGGGTAAGTTTGGCAACATGAGTGAAGGAGCTTTGTTACAAAATAGGAAGCCGATTGTAGATTTAACTTTGGATTGGAGATGCATAATGTGAGTCTGGAAGCAGAGTTTACAGTCTAGCCAGACGCCTATGTATTCATAGTTGTCCACATATTCTAAGTCAGAACCGTCCAGAGTAGTGATGCTAGTCGGGTGGGCGGGTGCAGGCAGCAATCAGTTGAAGAGCATGCATTTAATTTTACTAGCATTTAAGAGCAGTTCGGGGCCACGGAAGGAGTGTTGTATGGCATTGAAGCTCATTTGGAGGTTTGTTAACTCAGTGTCCAAAGAAGAGCCAGATGTAAACATAATTGTGTCGTCTGCATAGAAGTGGATCAAAGAATCAACCGCAGCAAGAGCGACATCATTGATATATACAGAGAAAAGAGTCTGCCCGAGAGTTGAACCCTGTGGCACTCCCATAGAGATTGTCAGAGGATCCGGACAACAGGCCCCGCGATTTGACACACTGAACTCTATCTGATAAGTAGTTGGTGAACCAGGCGAGGCAGTCATTTGAGAAACCAAGGCTGTTGAGTCTGCCGATGAGAATATGGTGATTGACAGTCGAAAGCCTTTGCCAGGTCGATGAAGATGGCTGCACAGTACTGGGGGTTATGATAACATTTAGGTCCTTGAACGTGGCTGAGGGGCACCTGTGACCAGCTCGGAAACCAGATTGCATAGCGGGGAAGGTATGGTGGGATTCGAAATGGTCTGTGATCTGTTTGTTCACTTGGGTTTCGAAGACATTAGAAAGGCAGGGCAGGATGGATATAGGTCTGTAACAGTTTGGGTCTAGAGAGTCTCCCCCTTTGAAGAGACCGCGGCAGCTTTCCAATCTTTAGGAATCTCAGACAATACGAAAGAGAGGTTGAACCCTAGTAATAGGGGTTGCAACAATGGTGGCGGATAATTTTAGGAAGAGAGGATCCAGATTGTCTAGCCCAGCTGATTTGTAGGGATCCAGATTTTGTAGCTCTTTCAGAACATCAGCTGTCTGGATTTGTGTGAAGGAGAAGTGGGGGGGGTCCTTGAAATGGGAAGGTGTTTCCTTGCAATGGGAAGCTGGGAGGAGGTGCTCTTATATTCCATGGACTTTACAGTGTCTTTTGGAATTAGTGCTGCAGGATGCAAATTTCTGTTTGAAAAAGCTAGCCTTTGCTTCCCTAACGGACTGTGTGTTTTGGTTCCTGACCACCTTGAAAATTTGCATATCGCGGGGACTATTCGATGCTAGTGCAGTACACCACAGGGTGTTTTTGTGCTGGTCAAGGACAGTCAAGTCTGGAGTGAACCAAGGGCTATATCTGTTCTTAGTTCCACATTTTTTGAATAGGGCATGCTTATTTAAGATGGTGAGGAATGCACTTTTAAAGAACAACCAGGCATCCTCTACTGACGGGATGAGGTCAATATCCTTCCAGGATACCCGGGCCAGGTCGATTTGGAAGGGCCAGGTCGATTTGGAAGGCCTGCTCGCAGAAATGTTTTAGGGAGCGTTTGACAGTGATGAGGGGTGGTCGTTTGACCGCTGACCCATTACGGACGCAGGCAATGAAGCAGTGATCGCTGAGATCCTGGTTGAAAACAGAAGAGGTGTATTTGGAGGGCAAGTTGGTCAGGATGATATCTATGAGGGTGCCAATGTTTACGGATTTAGGGTTGTAACTAGTAAATTATTTGATAATTTGTGTGATATTCATGGAATCTAGTTTAGATTGTCGAATGGTCGGGGTGTTAAGCATATCCCAATTTATGTCACCTTGCAGTTCGACCTCTGACGATAGATGGGGTGCAATCAATACACATATGGTGTCCAGGACACAGCTGGGAGCTGAGGGGGTCTATAACAAGCGGCAACCGTGAGGGACTTACTTCTGGAGAGATAGATCTTTAAAAGTACTGTTTGGGCATAGACCTGGAACTGTTTGAGCATAGACCTGGATCTGTTTGAGCATAGACCTGGATAGTATTACAGAACTCTGCAGGCTCTCTCTACAGTAGATTGCAATTCTGCCCCCTTTAGCAGTCCTGTCTTGATGGAAAATGTTGTAATTGGGGATTGAAATTTCAGAATTTTTGGTGGCCTTCCTAAGCCAGTATTCAGACACGGCTAGGACATCAGGGTTAGTGGAGTGTGCTAAATCAGTGAATAAATCATACTTAGGGAGGAGGCTTCTGATGTTAACTTTCATGAACCCAAGGCTTTTACGGTTGCAGAAGTCAGCAAATGAGAGAACCTGGGGACACACAGGGCCTGGGATAACCTCTACATCACCAGAGGAACAGAGGAGGAGTAGGATAAGGGTATGGCTAAAGGCTATAAGAACTGTTCATCTAGTGCTTTGGGAACATAGAATATAAGGAGCATATTTCTGGGTGTGATAGGATAGATTCAGGGCATAGTATACAGATAAGGGTATGGTAGGGTACGAGTACAGTGGGGGTAAACATCGGCATTATGTGGCAATGAGAGAGGTTGTATCTCTGGAGGTGCCAGTTAAGCTAGGTGCAGTCTCCGCATGTGTGTGGCGTGGGACAAGGGGGCTATCTGAGGCATGTTGAGCAGGACTAGGGGCTCCTCAGTAACATAAAACAATGAGATCTGCCCTAAACAACAGTATACAAGGTGTATTGACATTAGAGCGGGGAATAAAGCAATCACAGGTGTTGATTGGGAGAGCTAAGACAACAACGGGTGAGACAACAATGGGTAAACAGCTAAGACAACAACAACGAGTAAATGGCGATACATGGGCAGAGAGGGTCAGTTAGCTACACACATGGCCTGAGTTCGAGGCTGGGGTCGACAGATAAACAAAATGAAGTACTGTGTTAATGAACAGTCCAGCAGGCATCAGCTGTGTAGCTGAGTGATCATAGGGTCCAATGAGCAGCAATAGATGAAACAGGGAGCAGTTCGGTAGTCGATTACTACGCTAGGCGAGAGCGGGAGACAGTGTTCAAATTAAGATCCGACATCTGTATAGTTAAGCCTTTAAATGGCTTGGGACTGGAAAACTGAACTGCATTTGAAAATAATTGACATTCATCCAAGAGAATATCAGTCAACTTCATAGTGTTACAGTAGAGCTCCCTTGTCCTCCTCTGTTGTGTTGTGTGGATATGGTGAGAAGATGGAGAGAGGAGCCACACCCCCTGTCATCAGCAGGCTGTATCAGGAGCACTGCACTCTTTCATGTTGGCTGGCATGGTAATGAGAGGTGATAGAAATAGGTGAGCTTCTCCCACTAGGCCTCCCACACAGGGACTGCCAAGACTATGGCGTGGGCCGTGTGTGTGAGTGTGTATGTGTGTGTGTATCCCACGATTCTTCCTGAAATGAATCGCCTCAGCAGCTCAGAGGATCACGCTCCCCCTTCAGACATCCTTAATCCCTCTAAACTCCTCATGACACTTGCTGTTGATCTATTCATCTCAACTTATTGCCCCATTGTCACTATCCTCTCCCGCTGCCTGCCTGTATACTCCATTAAGATGCTACAGGAGCAGACAAACTTTGACTACATATTGGCTCCTTTTTTCATGTGACCCAGTTTGCCACTCACTGTTTTAAAACATATATCTATAATCTAGTTGTTAGTCGATGTGTGTGCATAACGCAGTGTAGCTATCGTGTAAGAGAAAAAAGGGTCAACTTGGTATTCTCCAAGAGAAGCATTCCCTTAGCAACCTCTCACAGGACTCTTTTAAGGCCATTACAGAGTCTTGCGGACGGTAGAGTCTCACACATGGGAACGGGAGGTCAAGGAGAAGGATGATGCTGTGTGCTGTAGTTTTCTCTCCCCTCCCACAGACTCTTGCGGCTTGAGACTGTTGCTACTTCAAACAGGACACACGGATGGAGAGAGGGAGAACAGGGGGAGTAGTGGGGGCCAATAGATCCTGTAATGTACCCAGCCTCAGAGAGAGGAAAGAGAAGGGAGGAAAAGAGGAGTGAGAGAGACAGAGATAGAGAGAGATGAGGGGTAGAAGAGAAGTGAGTAAATGAGGAGAGAGAGAAAGGGAGAGCGGGAGAGGGGAAGTAGGGCCAAAGGAGAGAGTTGAGGAGGAAAGAGTAGAAAGAAAGGAGAAGGACCTGAGCCTAGCTCGTCATGCTGGCCTCATCTCAGATGAGTAGACTTGAAACTTCTCAGATTAAGTTTCAAGTCTACTGCAGCGCCATCTCTTGACTGGCTGCATCACCGCTTGGTATGGTAACTGCTTGGCATCCGGCGACAAGGTGCTACAGAGGGTGGGGCCAATGTCCCTGCCTTCCATGACCTCTATACCAGGCGGTGTCAGAGGAAGGCCCAGAAAATTGTCTGTGATCAAAAGGCCCCTGAACAGCTTCTACCCCAAAACCATAAGTCAGCTGAACAGTTAATCACATGGCTACCCAGACTATTTGCCTTGACCCTTTTTTGTACTGACTCTCTTGCACTTATGCTATACACACACACTGGACTCTGCCCACACACTCACACCGATTTTTTTTTTTTACCTTTATTTGACTAGGCAAGTCAGTTAAGAACAAATTCATATTTTCAATGACGGCCTAGGAACAGTGGGTGAAATGCCTGTTCAGGGGCAGACCGACAGATTTGTACCTTGTCAGCTCGGGGTTTGAACTTGCAACCTTCCGGTTACTAGTCCAACGCTCTAACCACTAGGCTACCCTGCCGCCACAATGCATATTGCATACATGCATATTGCATACATGCATATTGCATACATGCATATTGACACCACACACACTCACACATACACTTGATTTCAAACTCTTTATACAACCTAGTGCTACTGTGTTTATTATCTATCCTTATTGCCTAGTCACTTTTACCCCAACCTACATGCACCTATTACCTTAACTACCCCTGCACATTGACTCTGCACCGCTACTCCTTCTATATAGCCTCGTTATCGTTATTTACTGTGTTACTATTTTATATTTTTCTTTGCTAATTTTCTTACTTTTTAACTCTGCATTGTTGGGAAAGGGCTGGTAACTAAGCATTTCACAGTAAAGTCTGCACCTGTTGTATTTGTCGCATGTGACAAATAAAATGGATTTGATTTGAAGTGAAGTGAGAGGAGAAAGGCTGCATTTTAGCTCCAGTCCCTAGGAACGGTTGACACTCTTTCACTAGACGTGACTTTCTAGCAGTGGTGTAAAGAACTTAAGTAAAAGTACTTTAAAGTCATTTTTTTTGGTACTTGCACTTTACTTTACTATTTATATTTTTAACTACTTTTACTTTTACTTCACTACATTCCTTAAGAAAATATTGTACTTTTTACTCCATACATTTTCCTCGACACCTCCAAGTACTCATTACATTTTGAATGCTTAGCAGGACAGGAAAATAGTCAAATTCACAAGTTTATCAACCGATCATCCCTACTGCCTCTGATCTGGCAGACTCACTAAACACACATGCTTCGTTTGTAAATTATGTCTGAATGTTGTAATGTGCTCGTGGCTTTCCGTAAATAAAAAAATCTGGTGCCATCTGGTTTGCATAATATAAGGAATTTGAAATGATTTATACTTTGACTTTTGATAAATACTTTTACTTTTATACTTTTATACTTTTACTCAAGTATAATGATTCAATGAGATACGGCTCAGGAGCCTCATTTATAAAAACACAAAATATTTATATATCTGACACAAAAGTAGGCATTTGCTGAACTTTACGTGAAAAAATGCTTGTCCTCCTGCAAATTTTAAACCTGTGCGTAAGCACAGTTTCTAGTGGTTGAAGAATTTCATTGCATGAAGGCACAGTAGCCTTGTAGCCTTGTGCAAATGGGGAATATATGATGACGTATTCATAACCAAAAACACTGGTAACATAGGCATACATTTCTTATTATTTAGGCTATTTCATTTCCATGATCATTGCAGAATAAATTCCTCACCTTTTCTGACTGTGATGGTTTCATACTTGCGAAATAGACTACAGGTCTACAACAAGTTATGATAGGCTACCATTCATCCCATCTCTCATTTAACTGGACCCACATCAAGGTAGTAAATAAACTGAAAAAATATATCAGTGCAACATGCAACAATTTCAAAGATTTACAGTTACAATTATAGAGAAATCAGTCAATGTAAATAAATTCATTAGGCCCTAATCTATGGATTTCACATGACTGGGAATACAGATACGCATTTGTTGGTTACAGATACCAACAGATGGTATCTGGGGTGGGGTGTTGATAAACAAATCAGTATCTGGTGTGACCACCATTTGCCTCATGCAGCATGACATCTCCTTCACATAGAGTTGAACAGGCTGTTGATTATGGCCTGTGCTATGTTGTCCCACTCCTCTTCAATGGTTGTGCGATGTTGCTGGATATTGACAGGAACTAGAATCAAATCAAATCAAATGTATTTACAGTGGGGCAAAAAAGTATTTAGTCAGCCACCAATTGTGCAAGTTCTCCCACTTAAGAAGATGAGAGAGGCCTGTAATTTTCATCATAGGTACACTTCTACTATGACAGACAAAATTAGAAAACAAAATCCAGAAAATCACATTATAGGATTTTTTATGAATTTATTTGCAAATTATGGTGGAAAATAAGTATTTGGTCACCCACAAACAAGCAAGATTTCTGGCTCTCACAGACAAAATTGTAGACCTGCAACAGGCTGGGAAGACTGAATATGCAATAGGTAAGCAGCTTGGTTTGAAGAAATCAACTGTGGGAGCAATTATTAGGAAATGGAAGACATACAAGACCACTGATAATCTCCCTCGAACTGGGGCTCTACGCAAGATCTCACCCCGTGGGGTCAAAATGATCACAAGAACGGTGAGCAAAAATCCCAGAATCACACGGGGGGCCTAGTGAATGACCTGCAGAGAGCTGGGACCAAAGTAACAAAGCCTACCATCAGTAATACACTACGCCGCCAGGGACTCAAATCCTGCAGTGCCAGATGTGTCCCCCTGCTTAAGCCAGTACATGTCCAAGCCCGTTTGCTAGAGAGCATTTGGATGATCCAGAAGAAGATTGGGAGAATATCATATGGTCAGATGAAACTAAAATAGACAAACTCAACTCGTCATGTTTGGAGGACAAAGAATGCTGAGTTGCATCAAAAGGACACCATACCTATTGTGAAGCAAAGGGGGTGGAAACATCATGCATTGGGGCTGTTTTCTGCAAAGGGACAAGGACGACTGATCCGTGTAAAGGAAAGAATGAATGGGGCCATGTATCGTGAGATTTTGAGTGAACACCTCCTTCCATCAGCAAGGGCATTGAAGATGAAATGTGGCTGGGTCTTTCAGCATGACAATGATCCCAAACACACCGCCCGGGCAACGAAGGAGTGGCTTCGTAAGAAGCATTTCAAGGTCCTGGAGTGGCCTAGCCAGTCTCCAGATCTCAACCCCATAGAAAATCTTTGGAGGGAGTTGAAAGTCCGTGTTGTAGATGGTTAGACGGTTAGAGTCCAAGATGTTTATTAACAATCCAAAAGGGGTAGGCAAGAGTGGTCGTGGACTGGCAAAAGGTCAAAACCAGTTCAGAGGTACAGAATGGCAGTCAGGCTTGAGGTCAGGGCAGGCAGAATAGTCAGGCAGGCGGGAATGGAGTCCAGAAAAACAGGCAAAGGTCAAAACCGGGAGGACTTGTAGAAGAGAATAGAAAAGCAGGAGCACAGGAAAACCACGCTGTTCGACTTTAACATTCAAGACGAACTGGCACAGAGAGCTAGGAAACACAGGGATAAATACACCAGGGAAAATAAGCGACACCTGGAGGGGGTGGAGACAATCACAAGGACAGGTGAAACAGTTCAGGGCCCAATGTTTCATTTATAAGCATAATATATAATACAGATATCATAACCACTGCTGAATAAATGCCTAATTTTTTCTGGCCATGGTGAGTTCATATTCCGGAACTAGCTATACAACCCCCATACGCATCTGTCATTTAATTGGGCCTATTAGATAGGTCCTGTACCATTATTTTATATTATATCATTTTATAGTAAGATGAAGATCATTTACCATAGCTGAATAAAATAGAAAGGATATGAAGTAACTAGGTTTAGTGTAAAAGTGATCATTTGAAGCAAGTCCTATACACTAGATTTAGAGTTATTCGGCAACTGTAGTTTTGATTTGATTAGGATCTCTTTTAGTCCTCATGTGGACTAATCTTCCAAGAGTTCTTTACAGCTGTGAATGAGACCAACTTTAGAATGTTTTAGAAATTAAAACAAATATGAGCTGCATGGTGCGACTATAGGCTATTTGAGAAAGTCACAAAAAAAGCATGCCTCAGGCTGCACACGCTGATCTCACATCAATTGGTCATATTTGCACCCATCAAACCATTCTCAATTTAATCTTGTCTTTACTAATATGTAAAATTAGATTTGATGTATTATGTCCCATTATTAAATGGGCAGGAACAGAGGCAGGGGGAAAGTACATGTCATCCTTATGCACTGGAATAGCGAGAGGAGGATGCGTTTCCACAGTTCCTTTTTCAATCGTGTTGGGTAGGCTACACTGGTTTTATAGCTGAGCAATGTGCGTAATATGAGCAGTTGAGAAATAAATATAGTAGCAGCTGGGATCCTCCTCTTTTTAGTGGCAACCATCAGAATGATGCTTTCACATGGGATTGCATATAGAAATGTCTGGGCTGATCAGAATGCTTATTTCACTCCACGCATCAACCACTGTTTGAGGATTACGCAGCCTCCCGCTGCACGACAGGTAATATTCCGTATGCCATGGCCTTCGCCAACCATGTTGCTGCAGCTACCCAGTGCTTAATTGGGAAACCGAGTGAAATCTGTTTGGGAACATGTTTTCACAATGAAACATATTTCAATTAAACTGTTGACAGACCCTCACTGTGTGCACTCGAGAAAGGAATGAAGGAGAGAGAGGGGGAGATGGAAGCGAACAGTGATGTGATATTCTGTAGCTAAAGGTAATGTGTCAGCCTATTAATTAATTAATTATAGGAAAAAAGACCTATTACTAGGCTATTCAAAATCAAATACTAATTCACTGTAATTGTAGGCTAACCAGCCTACTCTGTAGCCGCCCTGCACAATCAATGAACCAACAGCATCACCTAGGCCTGTTGGTTCTCTCCCAGACTCATGGATAGTAATGTTGGATCATCGTAGCATAAGGTAAACCGTCCATCCAGTATGCATAATAATTCAGTCCACACTCAAAGGCAAATACTAGAATTTGTTTAATTTATAATATAGGCTAGACCAATTACGTACCAAAGACATGTTAAATAGTTGTTGTTTTTCTGCTGTGCGTAATATGCGGAAGGCTATGTATTGTATAACGGCACCATCATTATTTTAATTCAGGCTTTTTTTCTCAGGCTCGATCATATATACGCTTATGCATAAACTCTAACAGTATGGGTGTTGTGAATGAGTCATCACCTTAGAAAGCGCTGTCCATTTGGTTGTGTTAGGCTTTAAAACAACATCCACCACGACAATGTTTTCCACTCAGTTTCAACCTGTAGTTGAACTTCTTTCTTCAAATTGATCGATCACAGTGAAGTGAGTTTTAAAAGCATGATACTGATTTGATGATAAGTGTTTGATGTGGTTTTAGATGACATTTTCAGGATGTCAGTGTGGTTAGAGGGACAATAGAGCGCTGAGTACCAGGCCATTAGCGACATGACGATCATTAGCGAGTTGGGTACTATTAAAACAAGTCCAGAGTGCATAAGAGAAGATTACAGTGAATCGTGGAATTTTACTGCAGCCATGACTAATGACTATTGGTGTGGCGGTAACACAGTCACCACAACAGCTCGAGTCTGTTTGATGACATGGAAATGTCCCTGAAAGAGGCAGTTTGCTTTCATTGCCTAAGTAATGATGTGGCTGTATTCGTAGTTCAAGTGGTGTTCGTTGTCATAGAGACAGTGAGGCAGTGAATAGAGTGCTGTCTGCTCTGAGAACCAACTCACGTATAAGAACCTCCTGTATCCGTCACTCCCCCAGACTAACTCTGGAAGGCAGTATAAGGACCTCCTTTATCCGTCACCCCCCCAGACTAACTCTGGAAGGCAGTATAAGGACCTCCTTTATCCGTCACCCCCCCAGACTAACTCTGGAAGGCAGTATAAGGACCTCCTGTATCCGTCACCCCCCCAGACTAACTCTGGAAGGCAGTGCGATTTGAAAGCTGATCTATTATTTGTAATATCTGAAACCTGTAGAAGTCAGCAAACTGTTGTTCCTATGCTTTCCTGTAGGTACTGTAGTGCTGAAACAAGCTACAGATTTGGTGCAGGGGTTAAACAAGGCCAGTTGGATTTCCTCTTAGAGCAGTAACTGTAACAATGGATCTGAAAGGGAAACTCCACCATTATATTATATCCATAATATATTTTACATTTTAGATTATTCAAAGTAGCCACGCTTTGCCTTGATGACAGCTTGGCACACTATTGGCATTCTCTAAACCAGCTTCATGGAATGCATTTCAATTAACAGGTGTGCCTTGTTAAAATTTAATTTGTGGAATTTCTTTCCTTCATAATGTGTTTGAGCCAATCAGTTGTGTTGTGACAAGGTAGGGGTGGTATACAGATAGCCCTATTTGGTAAAAGACCAAGTCCATATTATGGCAAGAACAGCTCAAATAAGCAAAGAGAAACGACAGTCCATCATTACTTTAAGACATGAAGGTCAGTCAATCTGAAAAATTTCAAGAACTTTGAAAGTTTCTTCAAGTGCAGTTGCAAAAAACATCAGGCGCTATGATGAAACTGGCATTCATGAGGACAGCCACAGGAAAGGATGACCCAGAGTTACCTCTGCTGCAGAGGATGCGTTCATTAGAGTTACCAGCCTCAGAAATGTTTGCCCAAATAAATACTTCACGGAGTTCAAGTAACAGACACATCTCAGCATCAACAGTTCAGAGGAGACTGTGTGAATCAGGCCTTCATGGCCAAATGACTGCAAAGAAACCACTACTAAAGGATGCAAACAAGAAGAAGAGACTTGCTTGTGCCAAGAAACACAAGCAATGGACAGTAGACCAGTGGAAATCTGTCCTTTGGTCTGAAGAGTCCAAATTTGAGATTTTTGGTTCCAACCACTGTGCCTTAGTGAGATGCAGAGTAGGTGAATGGATGATCTCTGCATGTGTGGTTCCCACCATGAAGCTTGGAGGAGGAGTGTGATGGTGTGGGGGTGCTTTGCTGGTGACACTGTCAGTGATTTATTTAGAATTAAAGGCCCACTTAACCAGGATGGCTACCACAGCATTCTACAGCGATACACCACCCCATCTGGTTTGCGTTTATTGGGACTATCATTTGACTATCATCAGAACAATTACCAACACAACCCCAGGCTGTGTAAGGGGTATTTGACCAAGAAGGAGAGTGATGGAGTGCTGCATCAGATGACCTGGCCTCCACAATCACCTGACCTCAACCCAATTGAGATGATTTGGGATTATGAGTGTGACCACAGAGTGAAGGAAAAGCAGCCAACAAGTGCTCAGCCTATGTGGGAACTCCTTCAAGACTGTTGGAAAAGCATTCCTCATGAAGCTGTTTGAGAGATTGCCAAGAGTTTGCAAAGCTGTCATCAAGGCAAACGGTGGCTACTTTGAAGAATCTAAAATCTTAAATCTATTTTGATTTGTTTATTAACCCTTTTTTTGGTTACTACATGATTCCATATGTTATTTTATAGTTTTGATGTCTTCACTATTATTCTTCATTGTAGAAAATATTATAAATAGAGAAAAACTCTTGAATGTGTAGGTGTGTCCAAACTTTTAACTGGTACTGTATGTGCTGTGTTTGTTTGTTGTTAAATAAATGCAGGTCCTTTTTTAGAGTGCATAGTCCATTGTGGGAGTATAATGTAGCTGGTGCGGAATGGTTGTATTCAAATGGGCTATTCTGTGGCTGTGTGTGAATATACTGATTCTCCAAGTGAACTCTCTGTGAGAAGTCCTTCCAAAATGTCCTCAAACTGTCCCATGTTTTACTGTAAATACACAGAACATATGTGCTGTGCTGCTCATGGGTTAGGACAACACATGTTCTACATTCTACAGGCATCGTCTGTTGGCTAAAAGACATCAAGGATCTTCTGGGAAAAATGTCAAACGGCATAACATCAATTGGATCTGTGTTTGAAACTAACGAATGACCTACCCATAACCTTTCTGTAGCCCTTTACTGCAGTCAAATGACACATTTACTTTCTAGTGGCTTCATGGATGGAATGTTATTCATATTTTTTATCATTTCATAATTAATACACTTTTGTTTTTTAAACACACATAAAATCTGGTGTTTCTATTTGAAACAGTGTTGTTATATTTCAGTCTTCTGTGATGTATATTAAGTGTAATATTGGGATACAAACTCAAAATGTAATACATTTAAACTCTGTATCTGACGTGGAACAGCTGTCTTCTGTTTTTTAAGCCCATAACCATGTGTGAGGTGTATACTTTGGTTTCACAGTAGATTTGTTCAAGACTACCAATAATCACTCTGTGTGACCCTGACTAAGCCTACTGCAGTAAAAGGTTAGGTTTGAAGGACATACATTTTCTTTAAATATAGTGTATATCCTCATATAGTCTGGGGTGAAAGTAAGGAGGTCAAGTATGGCGTCCCGGCAAAAGACTGTAAATAGTTGGGGTACGCCGTACCAGTAAAACATGAGCCTATCACAATAATTATAACAAAATGTTAAGAAAACTGTTGGCTGTTACACCACTTTTTAATATTACCGCAGAGTCAGAGGCATGAAAAATGTGTTGTAGCCAATGCTCCAAAATTAGATGTGGTTAGATGAAAACAGACATTTAACCAAGGCAGTGGATGCAAATATCCTGGCCTAAATACAATCACCAAATGCCTTTACACTTTTTGGTGTTTTGTGTAACAGATGTCTCTTCCATTCACCACTGTTTGGAGGATGGAAATATGTTGTGAGAGGTTGAATGAATTCTACTTTCACCCCTGCATACAGTATCATAGACATTGTGGCCTGGTTCCAGATCTGTTTGTAGCATCTTGCCAACACCTATGGTGTTCGATATGAGCTGGTTGTACAGCACAGACAGATCTGGTAACGGTCTGTAAGCACTGGTTTTACATGTCAAACCACTCTGGGTTTGACATGTACAGCCCTGCATGGGCATGTGAGTGTGCAGTGCAGTGTGAATCTAACATCCTCTGATCTCTTTTGCCTTTAACCTTCCACCTTCTGCTGGGACCTGTGGATGTTGCTGCCTTTGCTAGCTTATTGTGAGTACACATCAGATTACACATCTGATTACACATCTGATGACACATCAGATTACACATCTGATTACACATCTGATGACACATCAGATTACACATCCGATTACACATCCGGTCACACATCTGATTACACATCAGATTACACATCTGATTACACATCAGATTACACATCTGATTACACATCAGATTACACATCTGATTACACATCCGATTACACATCTGATGACACATCCGATTACACATCTGATTACACATCTGATTACACATCAGAGTACACATCTGATTACACATCTGGTTACATACATGGTTACACATCCAGTTACACATCTGATTACACATCTGGTTACACATCTGGTTACACACATGGTTACACATCCAGTGACACATCTGATTACACATCTGGTTACACATCTGGTTACACACATGGTTACACATCCAGTTACACATCTGATTACACATCTGGTTACACACATGGTTACACATCCAGTTACACATCCGGTTACACATCCAGTTACATATCTAGTTACACATCCGGTTACACATCAATTACACATCTGATTACACATCTGGCCAAACCATGTTCTCATCTGAATTGTTCTGCTGATACACACACTTAACTGAAAGCAGTCGTGTTTTGGTGTTACTAGGACATTTGCTTGGAAGATTTTGCATTATTTGAATACATACAGTATGTAAGGAATACATCATCCGTATTTTCAGTGGAAGAAATACAGCCAGTTACGATTTAATACTGACAATTTGCTAATGACGGCTTGTTGTTTTATGTGACTCCAGGTGATGTCGCCAGGCATGGAGAATGACCACATCTTCCATATGACTGGGTCCGGTGCTGACCAGGACCCCAAGGGTGTGTTCACCATCAACAGGGTGACCGGAGAGGTGTCCGTCAGTCAAGAGCTGGACAGAGAGGCCATCAGCTCCTACACGGTGAGTACATACCTCACACAGCCGAAAGAAAGACAGACATTTTGATTCCATCTCCTGATGCTTTTATTCATTCATGTACAACAAAATATGTGTAAAACGTAACATTAGAGAGAAAGTAGAGGTGTTTGGGTTTCAACTACAGACTTAGATTCCAGATCTAGGCTGTGAATATATCTGGCAGAATCTGTCTGAGAGAAAATGGACTCAAATTCTCTCATGGGTGACTTGATGCTATCAGTCACAAGTTGAAGGTTTGTGATAAAAGAGTCATAAGAAGACTGCGGGAATCTAGTTTATTCAAATGCCTCTGGGGTGTCTTCCTGACTAAAGCATTTCCTTGCAAAAGAGAGTGATTCTTTCTTCAAGTCACACACAATTGATTGTATCCCACTTGCAGTGATAGACACAAGTCTAGTTAGTTGAGTGCATGTTCGTAGATGAGACTTTGCCTTTTTAATGACTGTCGATGGAGTGTGTGGCTAAACATAAGTGTCTGGGGTGTTTGATTGGTGGTGAAGTAGAAGGAAGGAGCAGGCTTCTGAGAGAGGGGCAGAGGGAGACAGCAGGCCCAGGTGGGATTAAACCAGAGACACAGCCAAGCACTTGACATTTACATCTCTTTCCTGAGCTCTCCCCAGCTACACACAACACGAAAGCACATACAGTGCATTCGGAAAGTATTCAGACCCCTTTACTTTAAAACAAAAATCCCGCTCGTACGTCGACACACAATACCCCCTAATGACAAAGCACCGTTTATTAAAAATAAAAAACTGAAATATCACATTTACATAAGTATTCAGACCTTTTTCTCAGTAGTTTGTTGAAGCATCTTTGGCAGTGATTACAGCCTTGAGTCTTCTTGGGTATGACGCTACAGGCTTGGCACACCTGTATTTGGGGATTTAAGAATGATGGAGGCCACTGTGTTCTTGGGGACCTTCAATGCTGCAAACATTTTTTGGTACCCTTCCCCAGATCTGTGCCTCGACACAATCCTGTCTCGGAGCTCTACGGACAATTCCCTCGACCTCATGTATTGGTTTTTGCTCTGACAGGTGTGTGCCTTTCCAAATCATGTCCAATCAATTGAATTTACCAGAGGTGGACTCCAATCAAGTTGTAGAAACATCTCAATTTCGAGACTCATAGCAAATGGTCTGAATACACACACACACACACACACATGCACACACATGCACACACACACACACACAGCCTCCAATCTCAGTCCCCACTGGCAAGTATGCACACACCATTTTTTTTAAATTGATTTTATTTAACCTTTATTTAACGAGGTAAGTCTTTAAACCACTGCCATTTCACTTGAGTTAAATGTAGATTTCGATTAAGGAGTGTGTGTTCGATGGTTTAAGTTATGACATATCAGTGGTTTAACAGTTTGTGTCGGTGTTGACTCTTTCATTGGAAGGTGATGTATGTGTTTAGTTGTTTACGTCCATATGGTCTGTTGTCATTACATGCTTGCTGCTGGATGTTGCACTGTTAGTCACATTAGATCCAGAGAAAACATTGCTAAAAGGATAGCATGCAATTACTCTCTCTCCCTCTTGGTCTGCTACCAATGCACTGCCCAAATTCATTCAGAAATGTGGAAATGAGTCATGGATTGATTCCCAGGAGCGGCAGCATTATGATAATCCATTGCCTCCCCTGCTCTGGGCTGCTATGTTTTAGAGCCTGCCTGGCCCACTCATAACACATTGTGCTACTGGAGCTCCACGCTAACTGCTCTATCAGTCACACAGATGCAAAGTTTGGGGCTTTCACCTGACTTTTCCGTAACACACACACACACACACACACACACACACACACACACACACACACACACACACACACACACACACACACACACACACACACACAGAGAAACAGAAACGGACAGACACACAGTGGCTTCAGTGTTGAAGCACTCATCACCTAATTTCGTTGTATCAGGGCAGAATAACTGCATTTCCGGATAATTCAGTAGCATCACATCAGGGATAATTATATGGCTGCTAATTCAGCCCATCTCACAGCAGCAATCACAGACACACACACTCTCTCTCTCACCCCCACTGGGCTATGACCTCATGCCAATCATTCATCCTCTATACAGGCTGTTTACCAGAGCCCACAACAGCATTCTGTTTCCTCCTCTGTCTGTCTGTCTGTCTGTCTGTCTGTCTGTCTCTCTCTCTCAGGAGGGAGTCTCTAACAGGATGTTGTTATTTATTCATCTCTGTTGTAAACAGGACCGTTGATTGTTCTAGACTGACGCATTGTATTGTTAATGGTCTGAAATGTGAGGAAGGAACCACAAGCTTTCCGCTGTTATGAAACACTCAGATAATATTCAGAGTTGAGAGGAGGGAGATACTGTATAGAAGAACAACACAGACAACGAGGAGACGAGATCAGCAACTTCCCATGATTCGTACTTTTTAACCTCTGCACTATTATAGTAATTGTATTTGCAGTTTTCTGCTGCTTACCCAAATCATTGACTTACTGCTGTTCAGTTGCTACTACCATACACAGAAGTGAAGAACAGATTTCGAATGTTATTCCTTCACAATTGAATGCACTCATACAACTAAGCGCAGGCTCATGTAAACAACAACAAATGAAAACAAAAGTTTAAAACACCGACACAGTTCGTCCATGTGATACTTCCTGTGTCAGAACATTCATCTTTCTGTCTAAGCAAGCGTGGAATTGATATCTAGCAATCTCTCACACACTCTCCTTCCTATCCTCTCTCTCCATCTCTCTCCCTCTCATTCGATGCAAGAAATCTCTAATTTAATCATGGTCTTTATACACTGCTCAAAAAAATAAAGGGAACACTTAAACAACACAATGTAACTCCAAGTCAATCACACTTCTGTGAAATCAAACTGTCCACTTAGGAAGCAACACTGATTGACAATAAATTTCACATGCTGTTGCGCAAATGGAATAGACAACAGGTGGAAATTATAGGCAATTAGCAAGACACCCCCAATAAAGGAGTGGTTCTGCAGGTGGGGACTGCAGACCACTTCTCAGTTCCTATGCTTCCTGGCTGATGTTTTGGTCACTTTTGAATGCTGGCGGTGCTTTCACTCTAGTGGTAGCATGAGACGGAGTCTACAACCCACACAAGTGGCTCAGGTAGTGCAGCTCATCCAGGATGGCACATCAATGCGAGCTGTGCAGGAAGGTTTGCTGCGTAGTATCCAGAGCATGGAGGCGCTACCAGGAGACAGGCCAGTACATCAGGAGACGTGGAGGAGGCCATAGGAGGGCAATAACCCAGCAGCAGGACCGCTACCTCCGCCTTTGTGCAAGGAGGA